>NC_142871.1:141673333-141980416 GCF_051225735.1 Oryctolagus cuniculus
GAAATGCTGGGAATTGGGTAAATGTTCTTATTTTAATCATGGCACAGGCATTTTAAATTCAGGAATTCTAGGTTTCTTTTCATTGTTTGGCTTCTAGAGATGAAGTTTCCTTTGTTTATGAGCTGTTACCCACATTTTTTCTGGTTTTACATATATTTATTTGATTTTTCATTTTTTAAATTTATTATTTCAAAAAATAGCACCATTGACATAGTATTATTTACGATACAAAGAAACACAACAAATTGGAGTTTTATTATAAGAAAACTACAGGGAACACTTACCCGTATGATCTATGTGTCTGGGAACAGTGAAATTTCATGTTTTCATAGAAGAGGATTTTAAGTTTCTCCAAAATGAGCTTGACTGAGGCTTTCTTATTAAAATTATTCTTAATGCTAAAGCAATTTGGCCAGTTTTGAGTGGAACAAACAAGAAAAATCTGGTTTGCTTGTTGCAAAGCAAAGCTTTTTATCAAATCTGGCTACAGCCTCTAGGTTTATTTGGGTTGTTCTTGGTATTTTTTCATTTATTAATTTTCATTTTATTTTAAAATTTTATTATGTTTCATTTTGGCTTTATGTCTGTTAATGGAATTCTGGTAATTGGATAAATGGTCTTTTTTTATCTTAAATCAGGGCACAGGCATTTTATCTTTTAAAATTCTAGTTTTGTTTTATTGTTCTGGCTTCCAGCAGCCAATTTTTTCCTTTTATTATGGTCTTCTCTCCATGTTTTGTCTGGTTTTACATTTATTTATATGTTTATTCATTTCTTTATTTCTTTATTCTGTCAAAAACAACAACACATTTGACAGTATTCCTTTTGATACAAAACCACAACTATTTGGAGTTTTATGACTAGAAAACTACAGGAAACACCTGCCATTATGATCTATGTGTATGTGTAATGAAATTTAAGTTTTTTGTTGAAGAGAAGGATTTTAAGTGACTCCAAAATGAGTTTGACTAAGATTTTCTTGTTAAAAATCATTCAAAATGCTAAAGAAACTGGGCTAATTTTTGCTGGCTCAAACGCGAAAAAAATGGTTCTCTTCTTGCAAAGCTCCATATCATAAGTGTCATCAGCCTTGTGATTTGTTTGTTTTTTTTGTTATTTATTTATGTATTATATTTCATTTTGGTGTATATTTTTTATGTTACCCTTTGGCTTAATGCTGGATAATGGAATTCTGGTCATTGGATAAAATTTCTTAGTAGGGCACAGTCATTTTACCTTCCGGAATTCTAGGTTTATTGTATTGCTTTGGATTTCAGCAGCCAGTTTTTACTTTTTTTATGAGCTATTCCCCATATTTTTCTGGTTTTAAACTTACTTATTTGTTTATTGTTTTGTTTATTTATTCTTTCAATATGACAACACACTTTTTTTTCAGAGAAGGATTTTAAATTTCTCCAAATCAAGCTTCACTGCAGTTTCCTTGTTAAAATCATTAGGAATGCTAAAGCTCCATGTCCAGTTTTGGGTTTCACACATCAGAAAAATCCAGTTCTCTTGTTGCAAAGCTACATATCAGGCCGGCACTGCGGCTCAATAGGCTAATCCTCTGCCTTGCAGACCGGCACATCGGGCTCTAGTCCCAGTCGGGGCACCAGAATCTGTCCCAGTTTTCCCTCTTCCAGGCCAGCTCTCTGCTGTGGCCAGGGAGTGCAGTGGAGGACGGCCCAAGTGCTTGGGCCCTGCACCCCATGGGAGACCAGGATAAGTACTTGGCTCCTGCCATCGGATCAGCGCAGTGCACTGGCCACAGTGCGCCGGCCACAGCGGCCATTGGAGGGTGAACCAATGGCAAAAGAAGACCTTTCTCTCTGTCTCTCTCTCTCACTGTCCACTCTGCCTGTCAAAAAAAAAAAAAAAGAATAACACTTCTTGAAAAAAAAGAGCTGCCTATCAGAGCTGGATACAATCTCCTGTATTGTTTGAGGGTTTTTTTGGTATTTTTTAATGTATTACATTTCATTATGGTTTATAAATTTTATTACATTTAATTTTAGCTTCATGAAGGCTAATAGAATTCTGGTAATTTGATTAAATGTCTTTTTTTTTTTTTCAGTCTGGGTACAGGCATTTTACCTTCTGGAATTCTAGTTGTGTTTTATCATTTTGGCTTCCAACAGCCAATTTTTCCTTTTATACTCTGTTACCCACATTTTTTTTCTGGCTTTACATTTACTTTCACTTTTACTCATTTGTTTATATTTTGTCTTTATGTCAGATAATGGGATTGGGATAATTGTATAAACGGTCTTTTTAAATTAGGGGAAGGCATTTTACCTTCTGGAATTCTAAGTTTGTTTCATTGTTTTGGCTTCCAGGATCCAATTTTTTTTATTATTATGGGCTGTTCCCCACACTTTTCTTTGTTTTAATTTTCTGAATTTGTTTAGTTATTTGTTAATTTATTCGGTCAATACCATCAAGATATTTGACACTATAATTAGTAAGATAAAAAACACAACAAATTGGAATTTTATTATTATAAATGTAGAGGGAACATCTACCCCTATGATATATGTGTCTGAGAAAAAAGAATTTAAAGACTTTTGTAGAAGAGTAGGATTTTAATTTTCTCCAAAATGAATTGTACTGTTGTTTCCTTTGAAAGTCATTTAGAATGTAAAACACATTGGCCAGTTTTGAGTGGCACAAACCAGAAAAACCTGTTCTTGTAACAAAGCTCCATATCAGATCTGGCTATAGCCTCTTGTTGTGAGTGTTTTTTTTTTATTTTTCATGTATTCCATTTTATTTTGGTTTATAAATTTTATTATGTTACATTATGGCTTCCTGGCAGATAAAGAAATTCTGGTAATTGGATAAATGGTCATTGTTAATCAGGGCATTTTAACTTCTAGAATTCTAGGCACATGTTATTGTTTTTGGCTTGTAGAAGCTGATTTTTCCTTTATTTAAGAGCTATTCACAAGATTTTTTCTGGTTTTAAATTTATTTATTTGTTTATTCATTTTATATTTATTTATTCTCTCCAAAACAGAAACACATTTGACATAGTATCCCTTTTACAAAAAATACATGATATTGAAGTTTTATGATTAAAATGCTACAGTGAAGACCTACTATTATGATCTATGTGTCTGGAAACAGTGAAATTTAAGCTTTTGTAGAAGAAAAGTATTTTGTTTCACCAAAAAATGTTAGACTGAGGTTTTCTTCTTAAAATCATTCAGAATGCTAAGGTAACCTGGGCAGTTTTAAGTGGCAGAAAACAGAAAAATCCAAATCTCTTGCTGTAAAGCTCCATATCAAATATGGCTACAGACTCTTAGCTTGTTGATTTTTTTGGTACTTTTTATGTATTACATTTCAGTATGATTTATATATTTTATTATGTTAAATTTTGGCTTCATGCAAGATGAAGGAATTCTGGTAATTGGGTTAATTATCTTTTTAAAAACAGTGCGCAGGCATTATATCTACTGGTATTCTAGATTTGTTTATTGTTTTGGTTTACATGTGCTGATTTTTCTTTTTTTAAGAGCCATTATGCACATTTTTCTGGTTTTAAATATATTTACTTGTTTATTCACTTGCTTATTTATTTATTCTGTCAAAAACAACAACACATTTGACATGGTATTTTTTATTATACAAAGAACCACAACCAATTGGAGTTTAGTTTAGAAAACTACAGAAAGTTCCTCCAAAACAAGTTTGATTTCTATTTTTCTATTAAATTCATTTGGAATGCTAAATCATCTTGACCAGTTTTGGGTGGCACAAACCTGAAAAATCCAGTTCTCTTGTTGCAAAACTCCATATCAAATCTGGCAACAGCTTCTTGGTTTGATTGGTTTATTTTTGGAATTTTTTTCATGTGTTACATTTAGTTATTGTTTATAAAATTTATTGTGCTGTATTTGGGTTTCATGCCAGATAATGGAATTCTGGTAATTAGGTAAATTGTCTTCTTTAAATCAGGTCACAGGCATTTTACTTTCTGGAAATCTTGGTTTGTTTTATTGTTTTGGTTTTCAGCAGCTGATATTTTTGCTGATGAGTTGTCACCACAATTTTTCTGATTTTAAATTTATTTATTTGATTTTAACTGGTTAATTATTTCAAAAGCAACAACACATTGGACATAGCATTCCTTACATACAAAAAATAAGGAAATTGGGGGGTGGAGCCAAGATGGCAGAATAGTGAGGGTGCACACTGACAGTCTGGGGAAAGATAGTTTAATAAAAGTGGAGTTATGGTAGCCTCGGGAAAAGGATAAGGGAAAAATTGCAGAGGAAACTCTTCCGGATCTAGTGGTTGTGACTCGAAGGACCTACAGGGAGAGCAAGGTCACCCACCGCGTGGAAGCCGAGCCACAGGAGCTGCCGGGGCCTCCAGACCCCCCAGACCCGCTGGACCCACCAGAGCAGCTGGACCCGCCAGACCCGCCCTACCTGCCGGAGCTGCAGTCTTGGCACCAGTGCTGGAAGGGGAGGTGAGATAAAAACCTCTTGGTAACCTGAGACATTGGTGGGGAAAGGCAGAAAAAGCCTGCAGAGAATGAGGTCTGAAACCCCACTGGGGAAAGTTCACCAGGCTGGCTGGAGGAGAGAAAAAATTCAAATAAATAAGGGAAATCAGCAAGGACATTTAGCCTCTCTCTCCACTCACCTTACAAAGCCAAGCAAGACAAATGGTAGGGGCCATTTTACGTAAGTAAAGCGGTGCATGCCATTTTGCATATGTAAAGTGGGTGCCCCTCATTAGCCAAGCAGAAAAACCTGACTCTGATAAGCAAACGAATACTAGGGGAACCAGATTTCATACATCAACTACTCTCAATTCCACTCAGCTGTGTGGAATTACTTCCCAACTGAGTAAAAAAAAAAAAAAGAGAGAGAGAGAGCAAGAGAACAATCAGGGTGAATCACCTTTGGCACACCCTTAACCCTGTAGTGCCAGAGCTCTCTGGCCACACCCATCACAGCCTCTAAGGATCCATCAAAAGCAGACAGTCCTCTTAATCTAGAGTCACAGTATAATGAGAAAAAAACAAAGAATATATCCAATATGTTAAACAAATGCAAAAGCCGAGGTAACAAGAACAAGGAAGACACTATGACGCCCCCAAATGAAATAGACACCCCAATTCAAGATTATGAAGATGATGAGATAGAAGAAATGCAAGAAGCAGATCTCAAAAAATTGATAAGAACATTAAGAAGCTCTCAAAAACAAATTCTTGAACTACAGAAATCCTTAATGGACAAGATAGAAAATCTCTCTCGTGAAAATGAAATATTAAGGAGGAATCAAAATGAAATGAAACAACTAGTAGAAAATGAAACTGTGAAAGTGACATAATTAATAATGAAATGAAGAATTCAATAGATCAAATGAAAAACACAATAGAGAGCCTTACAAACAGAATGGGTGAAGCAGAAGAGAGAATATCAGAGTTAGAAGACAGAGCAGAGGAAAATATACAATCAAACCAAAGAAAAGAAGAGGAAATTAGAAATCTAAAAAATATTGTCGGGAATCTTCAGGATACTGTTAAAAAAACCAGCACTCTGGTTCCAGGAGTTCCTGAAGGCATGGAGAGGGAGAAAGGATTAGAAGGCCTTTTTAGTGAGATATTAGCAGAAAATTTCCCAGGGTTGGAGAAGGACAGAGACATCCTAGTACAGGAAGCTCATAGAACCCCTAATAAACATGAACCAAAGAGATCCTCACCATGACACTTTGTAACCAAACTCAACACAGTGAAACATAAAGATCCTAAAATGTGCAAGAGAGAAACATCAGATTACTCTCAGAGGATCTCCAATCAGACTCACAGCTGACTTCTCATCAGAAACCCTACAAGTTAGGAGGGAATGGTGAAACACAGCCCAGGTACTAAGAAAGAAAAACTGCCAGCCCAGAATATTATATCCTGCAAAGCTCTCATTTGTGAATGAAGGTGAAATAAAGACTTTTCATAGCAAGCAGAAATTGAAAGAATTTGTCGCCACTCGTCCAGCCCTGCAAAAGATGCTTAAAGATGTGTTGCACACAGAAACACAGAAACACAGTAATCAATATGAAAGATGGTAAATGAAGGAAATCTCACACCAAAAGATCACAGGAAGTTCAAAACATATATCAAAATATCGTTGGCAAATGGCAGGGCAAAGCTACTACTTATCAATAGTCACATTGAACGTTAATGGCCTGAACTGTCCAGTTAAAAGACACCGATTGGCTGATTGGGTAAGGGAACAAAACCCATCTATTTGCTGCTTACAAGAAACACATCTTTTCAATAAAGATCCATACAGACTGAAAGTGAAAGGCTGGGAAAAGATATACCATGCCAACAGAAATGAAAAAAGAGTAGGCATAGCCATCTTAATATTGGACAACATAAACTTTACCACAAGATCTTTTAAGAGAGACAAAGAGGGGCATTATATAATGATTAAGGGATCAATACAACAAGAAGATATAACAATTATCAACGTATATGCACCTAATTACAGGGCACCAGTTTATTTAAAAGATTTGTTAAGGGACTTAAAGGGAGACTTAGACCCCAATACAATAGTACTGGGGAACTTCAATACCCCACTCTCAGAAATAGATCAACAGGACAGAAGATCAACAAGGATACAGTAGATTTAAACGACACTATAGCCCAAATGGATCTAACAGATATCTACAAAACTTTTCATCCTACCCAGAAAGCATTTACATTCTTCTCAGCAGTACATGGAACCTTCTCTAGGAATGACCACAAACTTGGCCATAAAGCAGTCTCAGCAAATTCAAAAGAATTAGAATCATACCATGCAGCTTCTCAGACCATAAAGGAATGAAGTTGGAAATTAGCAACTCAGGAATCCCTAGAGCATACGCAAACACATGGAGATTGAACAACATGCTCCTGAATGAACAATGGGTCATAGAAGAAATTAAAAGAGAAATCAAAAATTTTCTGGAAGTAAATGAGGATAACAGCACAACATACCAAAACTTATGGGACGCAGCAAAAGCAGTGTTAAGAGGAAAGTTTATAGCAATAGGTGCCTACATCAAGAAATTGGAAAGACACCAAAGAGACGAGCTTTCAATTCACCTCAAGGATCTAGAAAATCTGCAGCAAACCAGACCCAAGTCTAGTAGCAGAAGAGAAATAATTAAAATCAGAGAAGATATCAACAGGATTGAATCAAAAAAAAAAATTACAAAAAAACCAGCCAAACGAGGAGCTGGTTTCTTGAAAAAATAAACAAAATTGACACCCCATTGGCCCAACTAACTAAAAAAAGAAGAGAAAAGACCCAAATCAATAAAATCAGAGATGAAAAGGAAACGCAACAACAGACACCACAGAAATAAAAAGAATCATCAGAAATTACTACAAGGACTTGTCTGCCAGCAAACAGGAAAACCTATCAGAAATGGATAGATTCCTGGACACATGCAACCTACCTAAATTGAACCAGGAAGACATCGAAAACCTAAACAGACCCATAACTGAGACAGAAATTGAAACAGTAATAAAGGCCCTCCCAACAAAGAAAAGCCCAGGACCAGATGGATTCACTGCTGAATTCTACTAGATATTTAAAGAAGAACTGACTCCAATTCTTCTCAAACTATTCAGAACAATCAAAAAAGAGGGAGTCCTACCAAATTCTTTCTATGAAGCCAGCATCACCTTAATTCCTAAGCCAGAAAAAGATGCAGCATTGAAAGAGAATTACAGACCAATATCCCTGATGAACATAGATGCAAAATATCCTCAATAAAATTCTGGCCAATAGAATGCAACAACCCATCAGAAAGATCATCCATCCAAAGTGGGATTTATCCCTGGTATGCAGGGATGATTCAACATTGCAAATCAATTAATGTGACACACCACGTTCAGACTGCAGAAGAAAAACCATATGATTATCTCGATAGACGCCGAGAAAGCATTTGATAAAATACAACACCCTTTCATGATGAAAACTCTAAGTAAACTGGGTATAGAAGGAACATCCCTCTACACAATCAAAGCAATTTTTGCATAACCCATGGCCAGCATCCTATTGAATGGGGAAAAGTTGGAAGCCTGTCCACTGAGATCTGGTACCAGACAGGGATGCCCACTCTCACCACTGCTATTCAATATATTTCTGGAAGTTCTAGCCAGAGCTTTTAGGCAAGAAAAAGAAATTAAAGGGATACAAATTGGGAAGGAAGAACTCAAACTATCCCTCTTTGCAGATGATATGATTCTTTATTTAAGGGGCCCATAGAACTCTACTAAGAGACTATTGGAACTCATAGAAGAGTTTGGTAAAGTAGCAGGATATAAAATTAATGCACAAAAATCAACAGCCTTTGTATACACAGGCAATACCACATCTGAGAAAGAACTTCTAAGATCAATCCCATTCATAATAGCTACAAAAACAATCAAATACCTTGGAATAAACTTAACCAAGGACGTTAAAGATCACTATGATGAAAATTATAAAACCTTAAAGAAAGAAATAGAAGAGGATACCAAGAAATGGAAAAATCTTCCATGCTCATGGATTGGAAGAATCAATATCATCATAATGTCCATTCTCCCAAAAGCAATTTACAGATTCAGTGCGATACCAATCAAGATACCTAAGACCTTCTTCTAAGACCTGGAAAAAAATGATGCTGAAATTCATATGGAGACACAGGAGACCTCAAATAGCTAAAGCAATGTTGTACAACAAAAACAAAGCTGGAGTCATCACAATACCTTATTTCAGGACATACTACAGGGCAGTTGTTATTAAAAGAGCATGGTACTGGTACAGAAACAGATGGATAGACCAATGGAACAGAATTGAAACACCAGAATTCAATCCAAACATCTACAGCCAACTCATATTTGATCAAGGATCCAAAACCAATCCCTGGAGTAAGGACAGTCTGTTCAATAAATGGTACAGGGAAAACTGGATTTCCACATGCCGTATCATGAAGCACAATGGATTAAAGACTTAAATCCACGACCCGACACCATGAAATTATTAGAGAGCATTGGAAAAACCCGGCAAGATATAGTTACCGGCAAAGAATTCTTGGAAAATACCCCAGAAGCACAGGCAGTCAAAACCAAAGTTAACGTTTGTTATTGCATCAAATTGAGAAGTTTCTTTAGTTCAAAAGAAACAGTTAGGAAAGTGATAGGCAACCGACAGAATGGGAAAAATATTTGCAAACTATGCAACAGATAAAGGGTTCATAACCAGAATCTACAAAGAAATCAAGAAACTCCACAACATCAAAACAAACAACGCACTTAAGAGATGGGCCAAGGACCTCAATAGACATTTTTCAAAAGAGGAAATCCAAAAGACCAACAGACACATGAAAAAATGTTTAAGATCACTAGCAATCAGGGAAATGCAAATCAAAACCATATGAGGTTTCACCTCACCCCGATTAGAATGACACACATTCAGAAATCTACCAACAATAGATGCTGGAGAGGATGTGGGGAAAAAGGGGCACTAACCCACTGTTGGTGGGAATGCAAACTGGTTAAGCCACTAAGGAAGTCAGTCTGGAGATTCCTCAGAAACCTGAATATAACCCTACCATACAACCCAGGCATCCCACTCCTTGGGATTTACCCAAAGGAAATTAAATTGGCAAACAAAAATGCTGTCTGCACCTTAATGTTTATTGCAGCTCAATTCACAATAGCTAAGACCTGGAACCAACCCAAATGCCCATCAACGGTAGACTGGATAAAGAAATGATGGGGGAAGGAGGAGGCAAGATGGCGGAATAGGAAGGGAGCACACTGATAGTCCGGGGAGAGATAGTTTAATAAAAGTGGAGATACTGCAGGTTCAAGGAAGAGTAGGGGAGGAAACAGCAGAAGAAACTCTTCTGGAACGCGCGATTCAAGTGGACCTGCGTGGAGAGCGTGGGAGCCCACGGTTCGGGACATCAGCGGCACACTCAACACACCAGCGCTGGAACGCGAGGTGAGCCGAACCGCAATAGCCGAGACACTGGCAGGCAAGCGGAGAGGAGACTAGAGGGAATGACCCCCAGGGGGGGAAAGTTCACCAGGCTAACTGGAAGAGAGAGAGAGAAAAATAAAAGGTGACTTGTACGGACACGGGTTTCTTTCTCTCCGTTCACCTCTCAAGGGCGAGCAAGACAAAGAGCAGGTGCCATCTTGGACATACGTCATAAGCAGAGCGACCTCAGGTCTGGATCTGCCCTGAGCCTAGCAGAAATACCTGACTCTGGGTGGGGCGAATTAACAGGAGATTAGGACCTAGTAAATTTGTGGTGCTACTGAACTGAGACTGTGAAAAAAGAGACGGTGAGGGAGAGAACTCATGGAATTCACGTGAGTACTCTCCAGAGACACTACAATTCTGTAACTTTGGCAACCCAGTGGGAGACTGAAGGAGAATTTGAGCCCACTCTGAGGGCCGAACAGATTCCCTGTGTGGTCCTTGGGAAAGAGCTTCCGATCTCTGGCTCCTGTGGGTATATCATTTGCCTGCTAACTACCTCCAACTTCGTTCAGCTGTGCGGAATTACTTCCCTTTTGAATCAAAAAAAGAAAGAGAGAGAGAGAGAGAGAGAGAGAGAGATTTACCACGCCTAACCTGGGCATGTCACCTTTGGCACACCAAACAGAGCTCTCAGGCCACACCCATCTCAAGCCCTAAGGCTCCATCAAAAACAGAAAGGCCACTTAATCTAGAGTCATAGTATAACAAGAAAAAGCACCACAGTGAAGAAATCAAATATCTCCAATATGCCAAATAACAAACGCAAAAACCGAGGTAATAAAAACAAGGAAGTCACCATGACGACCCCAAATGAAAAAGACACCCCAATTCAAGATTATGAAGATGATGAGATAGAAGAAATGCAAGAAGCAGATCTCAAAAAATTGATAAGAACATTAAGAAGTTCTCAAAAACAAATTCTTGAACTACAGAAATCCTTAATGGACAAGATAGAAAATCTCTTTCGTGAAAATGAAATATTAAGGAGGAATCAAAATGAAATGAAACAACTAGTACAACAGGAAACTGTGATAGTGACTGAAGGGAAGAATGCAATAGATCAAATGAAAAACACAATAGAGAGCCTTACAAACAGAATGGGTGAAGCAGAAGAGAGAATATCAGACTTAGAAGACAGAGAACAGGAAAGGATACAGTCAGAACAAAGAAAAGAAGAGGAAATTACAAATCTAAAAAATATTGTCAGGAATCTTCAGGATACTATTAAAACACCCAACATTCGGGTTCCAGGAGTTCCTGAAGGCATGGAGAGGGAGAAAGGATTAGAAGGCCTTTTTAGTGAGATATTAGCAGAAAATTTCCCAGGGTTGGAGAAGGACAGAGACATCCTAGTACAGGAAGCTCATAGAACCCCTAATAAACATGAACCAAAGAGATCCTCACCACGACACGTTGTAATTAAACTCTCCACAGTGAAACAGAAAGAAATGATCCTAAAATGTGCAAGAGAGAAACATCAGATTACTCTCAGAGGATCTCCAATCAAACTCACAGCTGATTTCTCATCAGAATCTCTACAAGCTAGGAGGGAATGGCGAGATATAGCCCAGGTACTAAGAGAAAAAAACTGCCAGCCCAGAATATTATATCCTGCAAAGCTATCATTTGTGAATGAAGGTGAAATAAAGACTTTTCATAGCAAGCAGAAATTGAAAGAATTTGTTGCCACTCGTCCAGCTCTGCAACAGATGTTTAAGATGTGTTACACACAGAAACACAGAAACATGGTCATCAATATGAAAGAAGATAAAGGAAGGAAACCTCACAGCAAAAGATCACAGGGAATTCAAAGCATATATTAGAACTTATCTTTGGAGCCGGCGCCGTGGCTCAATAGGCTAATCCTCCACCTTGCGGCGCCGGCACACCGGGTTCTAGTCCCGGTCGGGGCACCGGATTCTGTCCCAGTTGCCACTCTTCCAGGCCAGCTCTCTGGTATGGCCAGGGAGTGCAGTGGAGGATGGCCCAGGTTCTTGGGCCCTGCACCCCATGGGAGACCAGGAAAAGCACCTGGATCCTGGCTCCTGCCATCGGATCAGCGCGGTGCGCCGGCTGCAGTGGCGGCCATTGGAGGGTGAACCAACGGCACAAGGAAGACCTTTCTCTCTCTCTCTCTCACTGTCCACTCTGCCTGTCAAAAATTAAAAAAAAAAAAAAAAGAACTTATCTTTGGCAAATGGCAGGGCAAAGTTACTACTTTTCATTAGTCACATTGAACGTTAATGGCCTGAACTGTCCAGTTAAAAGACACCGATTGGCTGATTGGGTAAGGGAACAAAACCCATCTATTTGCTGCTTACAAGAAACACATCTTTTCAATAAAGATCCATACAGACTGAAAGTGAAAGGCTGGGAAAAGATATACCATGCCAACAGAAATGAAAAAAGAGTGGGCGTAGCCATCTTAATATTGGACAACATAAACTTTACCACAAGATCTTTTAAGAGAGACAAAGAGGGGCATTATATAATGATTAAGGGATCAATACAACAAGAAGATATAACAATTATCAATGTATATGCACCTAACTACAGGGCACCAGTTTATCTAAAAGATTTGTTAAGGGACTTAAAGGGAGACTTAGACCCCAATACAATAGTACTGGGGGACTTCAATACTCCACTCTCAGAAATAGACAGATCAATAGGACAGAAGATCAACAAGGATACAGTAGATTTAAACGACACTATAGCCCAAATGGATCTAACAGATATATACAGAACTTTCAATCCTACAGCGAAAGATTTTACATTCTTCTCAGCAGTACATGGAACCTTCTCTAGGATTGACCACATACTAGGCCATAAAGCAAGTCTCAGCACATTCAAAAGAATTAGAATCATACCATGCAGCTTCTCAGACCATAAAGGAATGAAGTTGGAAATTAGCAACTCAGGAATCCCCAGAGCATACGCAAACACATGGAGATTGAACAACATGCTCCTGAATGAACAATGGGTCATAGAAGAAATTAAAAGAGAAATCAAAAATTTTCTGGAAGTAAATGAGGATAACAGCACAACATACCAAAACTTATGGGACGCAGCAAAAGCAGTGTTAAGAGGAAAGTTTATAGCAATAGGTGCCTACATCAAGAAATTGGAAAGGCACCAAATAGATGAGCTTTCAATTCACCTCAAGGATCTAGAAAACCTACAGCAAACCAGACCCAAATCTAGTAGCAGAAGAGAAATAATTAAAATCAGAGAAGAAATCAACAGGATTGAATCAAAAAAAATTATAAAAAATCAGCCAAACGAGGAGCTTGTTTTTTGAAAAAATAAATAAAATTGACACCCCATTGGCCCAACTAACTAAAAAAAGAAGAGAAAAGACCCAAATCAATAAAATCAGAGATGAAAAAGGAAACGTAACAACAGCACCACAGCAATAAAAAGAATCATCAGAAATTACTACAAGGACTTGTCTGCCAGCAAACAGGAAAACCTATCAGAAATGGATAGATTCCTGGACACATGCAACCTACCTAAATTGAACCAGGAAGACATCGAAAACCTAAACAGACCCATAACTGAGACAGAAATTGAAACAGTAATAAAGGCCCTCCCAACAAAGAAAAGCCCAGGACCAGATGGATTCACTGCTGAATTCTACCAGACATTTAAAGAAGAACTGACTCCAATTCTTCTCAAACTATTCAGAACAAACGAAAAAGAGGGAGTCCTACCAAATTCTTTCTATGAAGCCAGCATCACCTTAATTCCTAAGCCAGAAAAAGATGCAGCATTGAAAGAGAATTACAGACCAATATCCCTGATGAAAATAGATGCAAAATATCCTCAATAAAATTCTCACCAGTAGAATGAAACAACACATCAGAAAGATCATCCACCCAGACCAAGTGGGATTTATCCCTGGTATGCAGGGATGGTTTAATGTGCGCAAGACAATGTGATATACCACATTAACAGACTGCAGAAGAAAAACCATATGATTATCTCAATAGATGCCAAGAAAGCATTTGATAAAATACAGCACCCTTTCGTGATGAAAACTCTAAGCAAACTGGGTTTGGAAGGAACATTCCTCAAAACAATCAAAGCAATTTATGAAAAAAGCACAGCCAACATCCTATTGAATGGGGAAAAGTTGGAAGCATTTCCACTGAGATCTGGTACCAGACAGGGATGCCCACTCTCACCACTGCTATTCAATATAGTTCTGGAGGTTCTAGCCAGAGCTATTAGGCAAGAAAAAGAAATTAAAGGGATACAAATTGGGAAGGAAGAACTCAAACTATCCCTCTTTGCAGATGACATGATTCTTTATTTAGGGGACCCAAAGAACTCTACTAAGAGACTATTGGAACTCATAGAAGAGTTTGGCAAAGTAGCAGGGTATAAAATCAATGCACAAAAATCAACAGCCTTTGTATACGCAGACAATACCATGGCTGAGGAAGAACATCTAAGATCAATCCCATTCACAATAGCTACAAAAACAATCAAATAACTTGGAATAAACTTAACCAAGGACTTTAAGGATCTCTACGATGAGAATTACAAAACCTTAAAGAAAGAAATAGAAGAGGATACCAAGAAATGGAAAAATCTTCCATGCTCATGGATTGGAAGAATCAATATCACCAAAATGTCCATTTTCCCAAAAGCAATTTATAGATTCAATGCAATACCAATCAAGATGCTGAAGACCTTCTTCTCAGATCTGGAAAAAATGGTGCTGAAATTCATATGGAGGCACAAGAGACCTCGAATAGCTAAAGCAATCTTGTACAACAAAAACAAAGCCGGAGTCATCACAATACCAGATTTCAGGACATACTACAGGGCAGTTGTAATCAAAACAGCATGGTACTGGTACAGAAACAGATGGATAGACCAATGGAACAGAATTGAAACACCAGAAATCAATCTAAGCATCTACAGCCAACTTATATTTGATCAAGGATCTAAAACTAATTCCTGGAGCAAGGACAGTCTATTCAATTAATGGTGCTGGGAAAACTGGATTTCCACGTGCAGAAGCATGAAGCAAGACCCCTACCTTACACCTTACACAAAAATCCACTCAACATGGATTAAAGACCTAAATCTATGACCTGACACCATCAAGTTATTAGAGAGCAGTGGAGAAACCCTTCAAGACACTGGCAGAAGCAAAGAATTTCTGGAAAAGACCCGGGAGGCACAGGCAGTTAAATCCAAAATCAACTATTGGGATTGCATCAAATTGAGAAGTTTCTGTACTGCAAAAGAAACAGTCAGGAGAGTGAAGAGACAACCGACAGAATGGGAAAAAATATTTGCAAACTATGCAACAGATAAAGGGTTGATAACCAGAATCTACAAAGAGATCAAGAAACTCCACAAAAACAAAGCCAACAACCCACTTAAGAGATGGGCCAAGGACCTCAATAGACATTTTTCAAAAGAGGAAATCCAAATGGCCAACAGGCACATGAAAAAATGTTCAAGGTCATTAGCAATCAGGGAAATGCAAATCAAAACCACAATGAGGTTTCACCTCACCCCGGTTAGAATGGCTCACATGCAGAAGTCTACCAATGACAGATGCTGGAGAGGATGTGGGGAAAAAGGGACACTAACCCACTGTTGGTGGAAATGCAAACTGGTCAAGCCACTATGGAAGTCAGTCTGGAGATTCCTCAGAAACCTGAAGATAACCCTACCGTTCGACCCAGCCATCCCACTCCTTGGAATTTACCCAAAGGAGTTTAAATTGACAAACAAAAATGCTGTCTGCACCCTAATGTTTATTGAAGCACAATTCACAATAGCCAAGACCTGGAACCAACCTAAATGCCCATCAACGGTAGACTGGATAAAGAAATTATGGAATATGTTTTCTTTAGAATACTATACCGCAGTAAGAAACAACGAAATCCAGTCATTTGCAACAAAATGGAGGAATCTGGAACACATCATGCTGAGTGAAATAAGCTAGTTCCAAAGGGACAAATACCATATGTTCTCCCTGATCGGTGACAACTGACTGAACACCAAAAAGGAAACCTGTTGAAGTGAAGTGGACACTATGAGAAACGGTGACTTGATCAGCATAGCCCTGACTGTTAATGAACAACTTAATACATTATCCCTCTTAGTAGTTTTTTTGTCTGTTCTACTTAATATGACTGGTTTAATTCTGTAATTAATACACAGTTATCCTTAAGTGTTGAAATTTAACTGAAATGTGATCCCTGTTAAACATAAGAGTGGGAATAAGAGATGGAAGAGATGTACAATTTGGGACATGCTCAAGCTGACTTTCCCCAAATGGTAGAGTTATAAATATACCAGGGGATTCCAAATCAATCCCATCAAGGTGGAATGTACCAATGCCATCTCACTAGTCCAAGTGATCAATTTCAGTTCACAACTGATCACACTGATAGGTCTAAGAGTCAAAGGGATCACATAAACAAGACTAGTGTCTGCTAATACTAACTGATAGAATAAATAAAGGGCAGAGTGATCCAACATGGGAAGCGAGATACTCAGCAGACTCATACAATGGTGGATGTCCTAAACAGCACTCTGGCCTCAGTAATCAGCCCTAAAGGCATTCCAATCTGGCTGAAAAGCCCATGAGAGTATTTCAGGCATGGAAAGCCAAGACATTCTGGCAAAAAAAAAACAAAAAAAAAACAAAAAACAAAAACAAAACCAAACACCTAAATGAAAGATCTCTGTGAGTGAGATCCCAGTGGAAAGAACAGGTCTTCAAAGAAGGAGGTACCTTTCTCTGAAGGGAGGAGAGAACCTTCACTTTGAATATGACCTTGTCTAAACAAGATAAGAGTCGGTGAACTCAAAAGGCTTCCATAGCCTTGGAAACTCATGACTGGTGCATAGGGAGATTACTGATGCCATAAACAGGAGTGTCAACTGGTAAAGTCAACAACAGGAGTCACTGTGCACTTACTCCTAATGTAGGATCTCTGTCCTTAATGTGCTGTACATTGAGACTTAATGCTATAACGAGTACTCAAACAGTATATTTCCCTTAGTGTTTCTATGGGGGTGCAAACTGTTGAAATCTTTACTTAATGTATACTAAACTGATCTGTAAAAAAAAAAAAGAAGAAATTATCAGTTCCCAACTTGACTCTCACTGGGATTAAACATGACAATAGGTCTGATCTGATTTCATCATCATTTAAAAAATCTTCTATTATTTTTCACTTTTTGTTTGTGTGGGAGCAAACTGTTGAAATCTTTACTTAATGTATGCTAAACTGATCTTCTGTATATATAGAGAATGGAAAATGAATCCTCATGTGAATGGAAGGGGAGAGGGAGTGGGAAAGTGGAGGGATGCGGGTGGGAGAGACGATATCGGGGGGAAGCCATTGTAATCCATAAGCCTTACTTTGGAAATTTATATTCATTAAAGAAAAGTTAAAAAAAAATGATGGGACATTTACTCTATAGAATACTATACAGCATTCAAAAACAATGAAACCCGGTCATTTGCAACAAGATGGAGGAATCTGGAAAACATCATGCTGAGTGAATTAAGCCAGTCCCAAAGGGACAATATCATATGTTCTCCCTGAACGATGACAACTGAGCACTAAAGGGGAAAATCACTGAAGTGAAATTGACACTATGAGAAACAGTGACTTGATCAGCTCTTGTCCTGATAGTTGATGCACAATGTAATACTTTATGCATTTTAGTATTTTTTTTTTGCTCTAGTACTATTGGTTGAACTCTGTAATTAACACACAATTATTCTTAGGTATTTAAATTTTAACTGAAAAGTGATCCCTGTTAGGAATCTGGAAAGTATTATGCTTTGTGAAATAAGCCAATCCAAAAAGGACAAATACCATATATTCTCCCTGATCAGTGACAACTAACTGAGCACTAAAAAGGAAACCTGTTAAAGTGAAATGAACACCACGAAACGGTGACCTGAGCAGTCCTTGCCCTGACTGTTGATGAGCAACTTAATACGTTATCACTCATAGTATTTATTTGTTTGTTCTTCTTAATACTTTTGGTTGAATACTGTAATCAATACACAGTTATTCTCAAGTGTTGAAACTTAACTGAAAAGTGATCGCTGTTAAATATAAGAGTGGGAATAAGAGAGGGAAGAGATGTGCAATTCGGGACATGCTTAAGCTGACTTACTTCAAACGTTTGAGTTAGAAACATACCAGGGGATTCCAATTCAATCCCATCAAGGTGGCATGTACCAATGCCATCTCACTAGTCCCGGTGATCAATTTCTGTTCACAATTGATCATAATGATAGGACTAAGAGTCCAAGGGAGCATATAAACAAGACTAGTGTCTGCATATACTAGCTGATAGAATAAAAAAGGGAAAGAACGATCCAACATGTGAAGCGAGATACACAGCAGACCCATAGAATGGCAGATGTCCTAAACAGAACTTTGGCCTCAGAATCGGCCCTTAAGGCATGCAGATCTGGCTGAAAAACCCATGAGAGTATTTTAGGCATGGAACGCCAAAACACTCTGGCAAAAAAAAAAAAAAAAAAAGTCATCAAAGAAGGAGGTACCTTTCTCTATAGGGAGGAGAGAACTTCTATCCTGACTACGACCTTGCCTAAATATGATCAGAGTCAGTGAACTCAAAAGGCTTCCATAGCCTTGGCAGCAGCTCATCACAAGAGCCTGGGGTGATTACTGATGCCATAAACAAGAGTGTCAATTTGTTAAGTCAACAACAGGAGTCACTGTTGTTATTATTATTATTATTACTCCTCATGTAGGATCTCTGTCCTTAATGTGCTGTACATTGTGATTTAATGCTATAACTAGTACTCAAACAGTATTTTTCTCTTTGTGTTTCTCTGTGGGTGCAGACTGTTGAAATCTTTACTTAATATATGCTAAACTGATCTTCTGTATATAAAGAGAATTGAAAATGAATCTTGATGTGAATGGAAGGGGAGAGGGAGAGGGGAAGGGGAGGGTTGTGGGTGGGAGGGAAGTTATGGGGGGGAGCCATTGTAATCCATAAGCTGCACTTTGGAAATTTATATTCATTAAATAAAAGTTAAAAAAATAAATTAATTAAGTGAAGAAGCAAAAAAATAAGCAAATTGCAGTTTTATGATTAGAAAACTGTAGGGAACACCTACCCTTAAGAACTATGTATCTGGAAAAAGTAAAATTTAAGACTTTTGTAAAAGAGAAGGATTTTAATTTTCTCCAAAGCAAGTTTGACTGTATTTTTCTTGTTAAAATAATTGGGAATGTAAAGCAACTTAGCCAGTTTTGGGTGAAACACACCATAAAAAGCAGCTGATCTTTCCTCTCTTTATGGAATGTTCCCCACACTTTTTTCTGTTTTTAAATTATTTCTTTGTTTATTAATTTGTTTATTTATCTATTCTGGAGAAAAACAACACATTTGACATTGTTTCCCTTACAATACCAAAGACCCAATAAATTGAAATTTTGTGATTAGAAAGCTACATAGAGCACCTGACCATATGAGGTATGTGTCTTGGAACAGGGAAATTTAAGCCTTTTGTAGAAGAAAAAGATTTTAAGTTCTCAAAAAATGAGTTTGACTGAGGTTTTCTTATTAAAATCATTATGAATGCTAAAACAACTTGACTGGTTTTGGGTGGCACAAACCAGAAAAATCTGGTTGAATTATTGCAATGCTACATATCAGATCTGGCTGCAGCGTCTTAGCTTGTTTCTTGTTTTTTGTTTGTTTGTTTGTTTTTCATGTATTTCATTCCATTTTTTTGGTTTGTAAATTTCATTATGTTACATTTTGGCTTAAAGCCAGTTAATGGAAGTCTGGTATATGGCTAAATGATCTTTTCTTATTCATGGTAGTGGCATTTTACCTTCTCGAATTCTAGGTTTGTTTTATTGTTTTGGCTAGTAGCAGACATTTTTCCTTGATTATGGACAATTCTCTTCATTTTTATGGTTTTAACATTTTAAAATTTATTTGTTAATTTATTCATTCTGTCAAAAAGAATAACACATTTGATCTTGGTATTTTTCATGATACAAAGATGCACAACAAATTAGAGTTTTAAGATTAAAAAACTACAAGGAACACCTAACCTGATGATCTATGTTTCTAGGAACAGTGAAATTTAGGCCTTTTGCAGAAGAGAAGGATTTTAAGTTTATCCAAAACAAGTTTGACTGAGCTTTTTATGTTAAAAATCATTAGAATACTAAAGGAATTTGACTGGTTTTGGGGGCACAAAATGGAAAAATTCAGTTCTCTTGAAGCAAAGATCTTTATCAGATCTGGCTTCAGCCTCTTTGCTTGTTAGGTTTGTTTTAGTATATTTATCAGTATGGCATTTCATTTTGGTTTATAAATTTTTTAATGTTACATTTTGCTTTCATGCCTGATTCTGTAAGTGGATAACATTTTTTTTTAATCAGGGCTCAGCCATTTATCCTTCTGGAATATAGTTTGTTTCATTGTTTTGGCCTCAGCAGCTAATTTTTTCTTTACTTCTGAGCTGTTCCCCTCTTATTATTTCTGGTTTTAAATGTATTAATTTGTTTATTCCTTGGTTTATTTATTTATTCTATCTAAAATAACAACACATTTTCCAAAGTGTCCCATAGGATACAAAAAAAAAGCCCATTATAATTGGGGTTTATTTTAGAACACTGCAGGAAACATCTACTTATATATCCACTTGTCTGGTAAATGTAAAATTTAAGCTTTTTTTGGTGAAAACAATTTTATGTGTCTAAAATGAGATTTACTTCAATGTTCTTGATAAAACCATTCATAATCTTAAAGAAAATTTGCCTGTTTTTGCTGAAACAATCCAGAAAAACCTGATTTTCTTGTTGCAAAGCTCCATATCAGATCTGTATACAGCCTCTTTGTTTTTAATTTTTTATGTATTAAATTTTAATTTGGATTATAAGTTTTATGATGTTACATTTTGGTGTCATGCTAGATTATTGGAATCTGGTAATTAGAAAAGTGTTGTTTAATCAGGTTACAGGAATTTTTCCTTCTGGCTTTCTAGGTTTTTTTTTTATTGTTTTGGCTTCCAGAATCATATTTTTCCTTTGTTTATGAGCAGTACCCATTTTGTTTCTAGTTTTAAATGTTATTTGTATATTCTTTGGTTTACTTATTTATTGTGTCAATACAACATATTTTACAAAGTGTCCCTTTGTATACAATTAAAAAAACACAAAAATTTTGGAATTCATGATGAGAAAACTGCAAGAAACATCTATTTTAAGATCATTTGTTTGTCTCTCTCTCTCACTATACACTCTGCCTGTCAAAAAAAAAAGATCATTTGTTTGGTAAATGTGAAATTTAAGCCTTTTTTAGTCAAGCAAAATTTTAAGTTTCTCCAAAATGAGATTAATGGAGGTTTTCTTGATAAAATCATTCAGAATCCTAAACCAAATTGGCTCATTTTAGATTGAACAAAGCAAAAAAATCCGGTTCTGGTGTAAAGCTCCATATTGGATCTGGGTACAGGCTCTTTGATTGTTTTGTGTTTTTTTTTTTTCATGTATTAAATTTCTTTTTAGTTTATAAATTTTATGATATTACATATTGACTTTATGCTAGAATATGGAATTCTGCTGTTAGGATAAATGTTCTTGTTTTAACCAGAGTATAGAAATTTATCTTATGGCATTCTAAGTTTGTTTTATTGTTTTGACTTCCAGCCTCTGGTTTTTCCTTTGCTTGTGAGCTGTTCCCCATATTTTTTTCGGTTGTTAATTTATTGTTTTTTTTTTTTATTCCATAAAAGGGAACCAGATTTTTCTGGTTTGTTCCAGCATAAAAAGGGCCAATTTGCTTTAGGATTTTGAATGATGTTCACAACGTGGTCAAAAATTTGTTTTGGAGAAAATTAAAAGCCTTCTCATTTAAAAATATTTTAAATTTCAATTATCCCAGATAAATGGATAATAAAAGTAGATGTTTACTGTAGGTTTCTAATCATAAACTCCAATTTTCCATGTTTTTTATTTTATTATCCAAAAAAGCACTTTGGAAAATGGGTTGTTTTTGGGAGCATAAATAAATAAACCGAGAAACGAACAAAATACTAATACAAAATACAGGAAAAATATGGGGAACAGCTCATACAAAAGGAAAAATCAGCTACTGGAAGCCAAAACAATAGTGGAAAGCTAGAAAGCCAGATGGTAAAATTCCTGTACCCTGAGTAAAGAAAAATTATTTTCCAAAAAGAATTCCATAATACAGCATGAAGCCAAACTATAATTTCATAAAATTTATAAACTAGAATGAAATGTAATACCTGGGAAAACACAAAACAAACAAAAAACAATGAGGCTGTACCCAGATCTGATATGCAACCTTGCAACAAGGGAACCAGATTTTTCTGATTAGTTCCAGCAAATACAGGTGAATTTGAAGAAAATTAAAAGCCTTCTCATCTAAAAATTGTCTTAAATTTCTCATCGACCAGACAAGTGGATGATAAAAGTAGGCATTTCCTGCTGTTTTCTAGACTTAAATTCTAATTTGCTGTGTTTCTTTTTTATTTGGATCCTGAGGGACATTTTTGCAAATGTGTTTTTTTTAAATAAGTGAAAAAACTGAGGAACAAACAAAATAATACATTTAATACAAGAAAAATATGGGGAACATCTCATAAACAAAGGAAAAGTTGGTTGGTGGAAGCCAAAAAAAGAAAGGAAAGTTAGAAAGCCAGATGGTAAAATTTCTGGACCCTGATTTAACAAAAAATATTTTCAAAAAACAAGAATTCCATATCTAGCATGAAACTAAAATGTAATATCTTAAAATTTATAAGGTAAAATGTAATTTAATACAGGAAGAAACAGAAAACAAACAAAAGACAGAGCCTGTACCAATATATGATATGCAGCTTTGAACAAGAGAACCAGATTTTTCTGTTTTATTCCAGAAAAATGAGTCAATTTGCTTTATGATTCAAATGATTTTCACAAGTACGGAGCAGTCAAACAGGTTTTGGAGAATATTAAATCTTTCTTATCTAAAATTGACTTAAATTTCACATTTTCCAGACAAATGGATGATAAATGTAGATGTTTCCTATATTTTTCTGTTCATAAATTCCAATTTCCCAAGGGTGTTTTTTGTATACTAATGGACACTTTGGAAAAGGTAGTTTTTTTTTTTTTGACAGAATAAATAGGAGCAAACAGGGTAATACATTTAAAACTGAAAAAAATAGAGGGAACTGATCTTAAACAAAGGAAAAGAATGCACAGTTATTCTTAAGTGTTGAAAATTAACTGAAATGTGATCCCTGTTGAACATGGTGGTGGGAATGGGAGAGGGAAGAGATGTATAATCTGGGACATGCTCAGGCTGACTTGCCCCAAGTGGTGGAGTTGGAAGCATACCAGGGGATTCCAATTCAATCCCATCGAGGTGGCATGTACCAATGCCATCTCACTGTTCCAGGTGATCAGTTTCAGTTCACAGTTGGTCATGGTGAAGGGACTGGGAGTCAAAGGGAACACATAGACAAGTATAGTACCTGCTAATGCTAACCGATGGAGTAAATAAAGGGGAGAGTGATCCAACATGGGAAGTGAGATACTCAGCAGACTCATAGAATGGCAGATGTCCTAAATAGCACTCTGGCCTCAGAATCAGCCCTAAAGGCATTCGGAGCTGGCTGAAAAGCTCATGAGAGTATTTCAGGCATGGAAAGCCAAGACACTCTGGCAAAAGATCTTTGCGAGTGAGATCCCAGTGGAAAGAACAGGTCATCAAAGAAGGAGGTACCTTTCTCTGAAGGGAGGAGAGAACCTCCACTTTGACTATGACCTTGTCTAAACAAGATAAGAGTCGGAGAACTCAGAGGGCTTCCATAGCCTTGGAAACTCATGACTGGAGCATAGGGAGATTACTGATGCCATAGACAGGAGTGTCAATTGGTAAAGTCAACAACAGGAGTCACTGTGCACTTACTCCTCATGTAGGATCTCTATCCTTAATGTGCTGTACATTGAGATTTAATGCTATAACGAGTACTCAAACAATATATTTCACTTTGTGTTTCTATGGGGGTGCAAACTGTTGAAATCCTTACTTAATACATACTAAACTGATCCTCTGTTAAAAAAAAAAAAAAATTATCAATTCCCAACTTGACTCTCACTGGGATTAAACATGACAATAGGTCTGCTCTGATTTCATCATCATTTAAAAAAATCATCTATTATTTTTCACTTTATGTTTCTGTGTGGGAGCAAACTGTTGAAATCCATACTTGATGTATACTAAGCTGATCTTCTGTATATTAAGACAATCGAAAATGAATCATGATGTGAATGGAAGGGGAGAGGGAGTGGGAAAGGGGAGGGTTGTGGGTGTGAGGGACGGTATGGGGGGGAAGCCATTGTAATCCATAAGTCGTACTTTGGAAAATTATATGCATTAAATAAAAGTTTAAAAAAAAATAAAAAAAAATAATAAAACAAACCTATATTGCAAGAAGGTAAAATTCCTGTACTCTGATTAAACAAAAACATTTATCCAATTTTATGAATTGTATAAATTCCATGAAGCCAAAATGTAATGCTATAAAATTTATAAACTAAAATGAAATTGAATACAGGAAAAAACACACAAAACAAACAGGCTGCAACCAGATCTGATTTGGAGATGGCAATAAGAAAACTAGATTTTTCTGGTTTGTTCGAGCAAAAATGGGACGATTTCTTTTAGGATTCTGAGTGACTTTCTTTTTTTAATATTTATTTATTTGACAGAGTTATAGACGGTGAGAGAGAGATAGAGAGAAAGGTCGTCCTTTCATTGGTTTCATTCCCAAATGGCTGCTATGGCTGGAGCTACACCAATCTGAAGCCAGGAGCCAGGTGACCCATCCTGGCCTCCCATGTGGGTGCAGGGGCCTAGGCACTTGGGCCATCTTCCACTGACCTCCCGGGCCACAGCAGAGAGCTGAACTGGAAGAGGAGCAACCGGGACTAGAACCCAGCACCCATATGGGATGCCAGTGCTGCAGGCAGAGGATTAACCAAAAGATCCACATTGCCAGCCCCTGAGTGTTTTTCACAAGAACATTGCAGTCAAACTTGTTTTGGACAAAATTCAAATCCTTCTCATCTAAAAATGTGCTAAGTTGCACATTTATCAGACAAGTGGATGATAAAAGTAGATATTTCCTGCAGTTTTCTAGTCATAAATACAGATTAGTCATATTTTTTTTTTTGCATATTAGGGGGCACTTTGAAAAATGCAGTTGTTTTGACAGCACAAATAATAAACCAAGTAATGAACAAAATAAACATTTGATACAGGAAAAATATGGAGAATAACTGATAAATAAAGGAAAAATTGAATGCTGGAAAAAAAAAAACAAATCTAGAATACCAGAAGGTAAAATTACAGTAACCTGATTAACCAAAAACATTTTTTTGGGGGGGATCCTGAGGGGCATTTTTGAAAATGTTTTGTTTTCTTGACAAAATAAATGAAAAATCTGAAGAACAAACCAAATAATACAAAAATATTTTCAAAAAACAAGAATTTCATATCTAGCATGAATCCAAAATGTAATATCTTAAAATGTACAAACTAAAATGTAATTTAATAAAAAAAAAAACACAGAAAACAACAAAAGACAAAGAGGCTGTGCTTTTTGACAGCATAAGTAAATAAATCCAGGAACAAACAAAATCAAACATTTAATACATGAGAAATATTGGAAAAAGCTCATAAACAAATAAAATCATATGCTGGAAGCAAAGCAGAAAAACAAACCTAGAGTGCAAGAACATAAAATTCCTGTACCCTGAACAAAGAACATTTATCCATATCTAGCATGCATCCAAAATAAAATATCATAAAATTTATAAAGTAAAATGAAATTTAAAACAGGAAAAACACTAAACAAATAAACAAACAGTCTGTACCCAGATCTGCTATGCAGCTTTGCAACAAGAAAGCCAGATTTTTCTGATTTATTCCAGAGAAAACAGAGCAAATTTCTTTAGGATTCTGAGTGATTCTCACAAGAACAATGCAGTGAAAAATTTTTGGAGATAATTATAATCCTTCTCATCTAAAAAATATCTTAAATTTCACATCTACTGGATAAGTGAATGATAAAAGTAGATGTTTCCTGCAGTTTTCTAGTCATAAATTCCAACTGGCCATTTTTTTTTGTATCCTAAGGGACACTGTGGAAATTCTGGTGTTGTTTTTTGATAGAGTAAACAAATGAATAAACCAATCAATACATTTAAAACCTGAAAAAATATGGGGAACAACTCACTATAAAGGAAAAATTGGCTGCTGGAAGTCAAAAATAAAGGAAAGCTAGAATGCAAGTTGGTAAAATTCCTGTACCCTGATTACAAAGAACATTTAGCCAATTACCAGAATTCCATAATTTAACATGAAGCTACAATGTTTCATCATAAAATTTACAAACCAATATTAAATTCAATAGATGAAAAAATATAAAACAACAAACAAAGAAAGAGAATGTACACAGATCTTATATGGAACTTTGCAGCAATGGAATCATTTTTTTCAGATTTGTTCCAGCAAAAATGGGCCAATTTGCTTTCAGGTTCTGAATGATACTAACAAGAACAATGCAGTCAAACTCATTTTTGAGAAAATTAATTACATTCTCATCTGAAAAAGTCTTAACTTTCGGCCGGCGCTGTGGCTCACTAGGCTAATCCTCCGCCTTGCGGCGCCGGCACACCGGGTTCTAGTCCTGGTCGGGGCACCAGATTCTGTCCCGGTTGCCCCTCTTCCAGGCCAGCCCTCTGCTGTGGCCAGGGAGTGCAGTGGAGGATGGCCCAGGTGCTTGGGCCCTGCACCCCATGGGAGACCAGGAAAAGCACCTGGCTCCTGGCTCCTGCCAGCGGATCAGCGCGGCGCACCGGCCACAGCGTGCCAGCCGCGGCGGCCATTGGAGGGTGAACCAATGGCAAAGGAAGACCTTTCTCTCGGTCTCTCTCTCTCACTGTCCACTCTGCCTGTCAAAAAAAAAAAGTCTTAACTTTCACATGTACCAGAAATTTGATGAAAAAAGTACATGTTTCATGCAGTTTTGTAGTCATAAATTAAAATTCTCTGTGTTTCTTTTTTGTATCTTAAGTGACACCTTGGAAAATGTGTTGTTTCTGACAGAATAAATAATTAAACTCAGCAATAAATGAATTAATACATTTAAAGCCCAGTGTCTGGAAGCCAAAATAATAAAACAAACCTAGAATGCCATTAGCTAAAATTCCAGTACCTTGATTAAACAAACATATTTTCCAAAAACAAGTAGTCCATAATCTAGCATGATCCAAAATTTAATATGAAATTTATAAACCAAAATGAAACTTAATGTGTGAATAAAGCATGAAACAAAAAAACAAAGAGGCAGTGCACAGATCTGATATGGAGCTTTGCAACAAGAGAACCAGATTTTTCTGGTTTGTTCCAGCAAAAAGGTGCCAATTTACTTCAGGATTCTGAATGATTTTCACAAGAACAATGCAGTCAAACTTATTTTGGAGAAAATTAAAATTCTTCTCATCAATAAAATGCTTAAATTTCACATTTACAACTGGATGATAAAAGTAGATGTTTCCTGCAGTTTTATAGTCATAAATTCTAATTTGCTATAGGTTTTTTTTTTTTTTTGTATCCTTAGGGACACTGTGAAAATTTTGTTGTTCTTTGTGATAGAATAAATAAATAAACCATGGAATAAACAATACATTTAAAACTAGCAAAAATACAGCTTTGTTTTTGTTGTACAAGATTGCTTTAGCTATTCGAGGTCTCCTGTGCCTCCATATGAATTTGAGCATCATTTTTCCAGATCTGAGAAGAATGTCTTTGGTATTTTGATTGGTATCTCATTGAATCTATAAATTGCATTTGGGAAAATTGACATTTTGATGATATTGATTCTTCCAATCCATGAGCATGGAAGATTTTTCCATTTTTTGGTATCCTCCTCTATTTCCTTCTTTAAGGTTTAGTAATTCACATTGTAGAGATCCTTGATGTCCTTGTTTAAGTTTATTCCAAGGTATATTTGATTGCTTTTGTAGCTCTTGTGAATGGGATTGATCTTAGAAGTTCTTCCTCAGCCATGGCATTGTCTGTGTATACAAAGGCTGTTGAATTTTGTGCATTGATTTTATATCCTGCTACTTTGCCAAACTCTTCTATGAGTTCCTATAGTCTCTTAGTAGAGTTCTTTGAATCCCCTAAATAAAGAATCATATCATCTGCCAAGAGGGATAGTATGACTTCTACCTTCCCAATTTGTATCCTTTTAATTTCTTTTTCTTCCCTAATGTTCTGGTTAAAAATTCCAGTTATATATTGAATAGCAGTGGTGAGAGTAGGCATCCCTGTCTGGTACCAGGTCTCAGTGGTAATGCTTCCAAATTTTCCCCAGTCGATAGGTTACTGGCAATGGGTTTTTCATAAATTGCTTTGATTGTATTGAGGAATGTTCTCTTCTTTTTTTAGTTAGTTGGGCCAATGGGGTGTCAATTTTGTTTATTTTTTCAAGAAACCAGCTCCTCGTTTGGCTGATTTTTTGTAATGTTTTTCTTGATTCAATCCTGTTGATTTCTTCTCTGATTTTAATTATTTCTCTTCTCCTACTAGTTTTGGGTCTGGTTTGCTGCAATATTTCTAGATCCTGGAGATGCATTGATAGCTCATTTGTTTGGTACCTTTCTAATTTCTTGATGTAGGTATCTATTGCTATAAACATTCTTCTTAACACTGCATTTGCTGTGTCCAATAAGTTTTGAAATGTTGTGTTGTTATCTTCATTTACTTCCAGAAAATTTTTCTTTTCTATTTTCATTTCTTCTATGACCCAGTTTTCATTCAGGAGCATGTTGTTCAGTCTCTATGTGTTTGCATATGCTCTAGGGATTCCTGAGTTGCTAATTTCCAGCTTCATTCCATTGTGGTCTGAGAAGATGCATGATATTATTTTGATTCTTTTGAATTTGCTTAGACTTGCTTTATGGCCTAGTATGTGGCCAATCCTAGAGTAGATTGTGTGTACTTCAAGTTTAGGATGAAAAGTTCTGTAGATATCTATTAGATTCATTTGCTTTATAATGTCGATTAAATCTGCTGTTTCTTTGTTGATCTTTTGTCTGGTTCATCTGTCTGTTGCTGAAAGTGGAGAATTGTAGTCCCCAATACTATTGTTTTTTCCTTTTTTTGACAGAATTGACAGTGAGAGAGAGAGAGAGAGAGGGAGAGAAAGGTCTTCCTTTTGCCATTGGTTCACCCTCCAATGGCCACCACGGCCGGCTTGCTGCAGCCAGTGCACCACGCTGATCTGAATCCAGGAGCCAGGTGCTTCTCCTGGTCTCCCATGTGGGTGCAGGGCCCAAGTACTTGGACCATCCTTCAATGCTCTCCCGGGCCGTAGCAGAGAGCTGGCCTGGAAGAGGGGCAACTGGGACAGAATCCAGCACCCCAACCAGGACTAGAACCCGGTGTGCTGGCGCTGCAGGTGGAGGATTAGCCTATTTAGCTGCAGCGCCGCCCCCCCCAATACTATTGTAATGGAGTCTATGTCTCCCTTTAAGTCCCTTAACATATTTTTTAAATAACCTGGTGCCCTGTCATTAGGTGCATATCCATTTATAATAGTTACAGCTTCCTGTTGAATTGACCCCTTAATCATTATATAGTGCCCCTCTTTGTCTCTCTTAACACTTTTTCTGTTAAAGTTTATTTTGTCTGATATTTTTAAGATGGCATGCCAATTCTTTTTTGGTTTCTGTGTGCATGGAATATCTTTTCCAACCTTTCACTTTCAGTCTGCATGCATCTTTGTTGGAAAGATGTGTTTCTTTTAAGTAGCAGAGATAGGTTTTGTTTTTTAAAACATTCAGCCAGTCTGTGTCTTTAACTGGAGAGTTGAGGCTATTTTTCATTCAATGTGACTATTGATAAGTAGTGACTTTGCCCTGCCATATTCCAATGATATTTCTAATATATGCTTTGAACTTCCTGTGATCTGTTACTGAGAGATTTTCATCCTTTACCTTCTTTGGTATTGATGGCCATGTTTCTGTGTTTCTGTGTGTAACACATCTTTAAGCGTCTTTTGCAGAGCTGGATGAGTGGTGACAAATTCTTTAACTTTCTGTTTGCTATGAAAGGTCTTCATTTAACCTTCATTCACAAATGAGAGCTTTGCAGGATATAATATTCTTAGATGGCAGTTTTTTCTCTTAGTACTTGGGCTCTATCTTGCAATTCCCTCCTAGCCTGTAGGGTTTCTGATGAGAAGTCTGCTGTGAGTCTAATTGGAGAACCTCTGAGAGTATTCTAGTGTTTCTCTCTTGAACATTTTAGAATCTTTTTTTATGTTTCACTGTGGTGAGTTTGATTACAATATGTCATGGTGAGGATCTCTTCTGGTCATGTTTACTGGGGATTATATTTGTTTCCTGTACTGAATGTCTCTTTTCTTTCTCCAAACCCAGGAAATTTACTGCTAGTATCTCACTAAAAAAGCCTTCTAAACCTTTCTCACTCTAAATGCCTTCAGGAACTCCTAGAACCCAAATGTTGTTTTTTTTTTTTAAATAACATCCTGTAGATTCCTAAGAATATTTTTTAGATTTCTAATTTCTTCTTCTTTTCTTTAGTTTGACGGTATACTTTCCTATGCTCTGTCTTCTAAGTCCAATATTCTCTTTTCTGCCCCACTGATACTGTTTTTAAGGCTCTCAAATGTGTTTTTTATTTGTTCTATCGAACTCTTCATTCATTTTGGTTTCTCTTCAATATCTCAATTTCATGTTCTACTAAATTCCTCATTTCATTTTGATTCTTCCTTAAGATTTCCTTTTCATGAGAGAGATTTTCTGTCATGTCCTGCATGGATTTCAGTAGTTTATGCATTTTCTTTTGATTGCTTCTAAATGTTTTTATCATAAAATTTTTGACTTCTGTTTCTTGCATTTCTTCTATCTCATCATCTTCATAACCTTGTATTGGAGTGTCATGTTCTTTTGGTGATTTCATGATGTCTTCCTTGTTCTTGTTTCCTCAGTTTTTGCATTTTTGTTTGGCATTGTGGAGATATTCTTTTTTTTTCCTTCTTTTTTTCCTGTGGCAGATTTTCTCATTATACTATGACTCTAGATTAAGTGGACTGTCTGCTTTTGGTGAATCTCTAGAGTCTTGTGGTGGATGAGGCCAGAGAGCTCTGTTCAGTTCTCAGGTTTAAGGGTGTGGCAAAGGTGACACACCCAGGTTTTGTGTGGTAAATCTTTATCTATTTTTTATTCAGAAGGGAAGTAATCTCACTCAGCTGAGCTCTTCTTGATTGTGATCTGTGCCTGAACATTATCCCCAGTGGGTATAATATCCATCTGCTCTGTCCCAAGGACCACACAAAGGATCTGTGCAGTCCTCATTGTAAGCTCAGATTCCCCTGCAATGTCTCTCACCAGTAGCCAAGGTCACCTGAGCTTGTGGCATCTCCCACCGAGACTAGTCACATCTCAGCGAAACCATGAGTTGTCCCACACTCCCTCAGTTTTTTGTTCCACAGTCCCATTTCATAATATCCACACATTCACTAGGTCTTAGTCTCTTGTTATTACTCCCCACCAGAGTCAGGTTTTTCTGCTTGGCTGAGGGCAGGTGCAGCCCTGAGCCTGTGAAGCTGTTATGTATGTCCAAAATGGCCATGGCCTATTGTCTCTCATGCCTTTGTAAGGTGAGTGGAGAGAGAAAATCATGACTATACCGCCATTTTTATTTTTTTCTCTCCTCTAGTTAAGCTGGTGTACTTTCCCCCATGGGGCTTCAAGCCTTGTTCCCTCTAAGTTCTTCCTGCCACTTTTCCAGGCTACTGTCTCAGGCTACTGCGGTTTTGTCTCACCTCTCTTTCAGGCACTGGTGCAGAGACTCTCAGCAACTCAGTTCCTGAGCCGTAGGTGCCCATGCCCTCCACAGCGATTCACTGTGTCCCTCTAATTCTGTAAGAGTTTCCTCAGGCATTTTTTTCCCTAACTCTTCCCTGAGAGTATACTATCTTGACTTTTATTAAACTATCTTTTCCTGGACTATCAGTGAGCTTCCTCCCTATTCCACCATCTTGAAACCTCCTCCAGATTATTAATTTAAGCTGTCAAAACAAAACATATTTACCAAAGTGCAAGTTCAGATGCAAAAAAATAGAGGTAATTGGAATTTAAAACTAGAAAACTGCAGGAGAAATCTGCTTCAATAAACCACTTGACTGGGAAATATGAAAATCAAAGCATTTTTTATGTGAGAAGTTTTTTTTTTAATTTTCTCCAAAGCAATTAGACTGGGCTATCGCTGTGAAAATCACTCAGAATCTTAAAGCAAATTGGCCCAGTTTTGCTGGGACAAACCAGAAAAATCCAATTCCCTTGTTGAATTCTGCATATCAGATCTGCGTACAGCCTTTTGTTTTTATTTGTGTTTTATCATGTATTAAATTTTATTTTAGCTTGTAAAATTTATATTATATTTTGGCTTCATGCTAGATTATGGAATTCTTTGTTTGGGAATATATTTTTTGTTTAAACAGGGTACAGGAATTTTACCATCTGGCATTCTAGCTTTCCTTTTCTGTTTTGGCTTCCAGCAGGTGATGTTTCCTTTCTTCATGAGCTGGTCTCCATATTTTTCCTGTATTATGTATTATTACTTTGTTTGTTCCTCAGTTATTTACTTATGCTGCCAAAACAACAACACATTTTCAAAGGTGTCCATTCAGATACAAAAAAAAGAAACAAGACTAATTGGAATTTTCAACTAAAAACTGCAGGAAGCACCTACTTTTATCATCTGCTTGTCTGGGAGATGTGAAATATAAGACTTTTTTTTTAATGAGAAGGATTTAAATACACTCCAATAAAGTTTGACTGGGTTCTTGTGAAAATCACTCAGAATCCAAAAGAAATTGGCCCATTTTTGCTGAAACAAACCAGAAAAATCCAGTTCCCTTGTTTCAAAACTGCATATCAGATCTGGGTAAAGCTTCTCATTTTTTGTTTGTATTTTCTCATGTATTAAATTTAATTTTAGTTTATAAAATTTATGATATTACATTTTGGCTTCATGCTATATTATGGAATTCTTGTTTTTCAAATGTATTTTTTGTTTAAACAAGGTACAGGCATTTTTGCCATCTGGCATTCTTGGTTTCCTTTATTGATTTGGCTTCCAGAGGCTGATTTTTTCTGTGTTTAGGAGCTCTTCTCCATATTTTTCCTGTATTATGTATTATTTTATTGTTTGTTATTCTGATTATTAATTTAAGCTGTCAAAACAATACATATTTTCCAATATATATTTTCCAGGTGGAAAAAAACCCAGCAAACTAGAATTTAAGACTAGAAAATATCTGCTTCTATCAACCACTTGTCTGGCTGATGGAAATTTAGACTTTTTTTATAGGAGAAGTTTTTTAATTCTCTCCAAAACAGGGTAGACTGGGCTGTTGTGAAAATCTCTCAGAATCCTAATACCAATTGGCCCATGTTTGCTGGAACAGACCAGAAAAATCCCTTTCCCTTGTTTTGTTCTGCCTATCAGATCTGGGTACAGCCTCTTTAAATTTCATTATAGCTTATAAAATTTATGATATTACATTTTGGCTTCATGCTAGATTATAGAATTCTTGTTTTTTGAATACTTTTTTTTTGTTTTAACAAGGGACAGGAATTTTACCATCTGTCGTTCTAGGTTTCCTTTATTGTTTTGACTTCCAGCAGCGGATTTTTCCTTTGTTTATGAGCTGTTCTCCATATTTTTCCTGTGTAGTGTATTATTATATTGTTTGTTCCTCAGTTTATTTATTTAAGCTGTCAAAACAACAACATTTTCCAAATTGCCTGGATACAAGAAAAAAGCATGGCAAATTGGAATTTAAAACTCTAAAACTGCAGGAAACATCTACTTTTATCATCCAGTTGTCTGGAAGATATGAAAGTTAAGACATTTTTTTATATGAGAACATTTTGAATTCTCTCCAAAGTAAGGTTGACTGGGTTGTTGTTGTGAAAATCACACAGAATCCTAAAGGCAATTGGCCCATTTTTGCTGGAACAAGCCAGAAAAATCCGGTTCCCTTGCTAAAAGCTGCATATCTGGAAACAGTTCTTGTTTTTTGTTTGTGTTTTCTCATATATTAAATGTAATTTTAGTTTATAAATTTATGATATTATATTTTGGCTTCATGCTTTATTATGGAATTCTTGTTTTTGAAATATATTTTTGTTTAAACAAGATAAAGGCATTTTTCCATCTGGCATTCTAGCTTTAATTAAATTTTTATTGGGGGCCGGTGTCGCAGCTCACTAGGCTAATCTTCCACCTTGCGGCACCAGCACACTGTGTTCTAGTCCAGGTCGGGGTGCTGAATTCTGTCTCGGTTGCCCCTCTTCCAGGCCAGCTCTCTGTTGTGGCCAGGGAGTGCAGTGGAGGATGGCCCAAGTACTAGGGCCCTGCACCCCATGGGAGACCAGGAGAAGCACCTGGCTCCTGCCATAGGATAAGCGCGGTGTGCCGGCCACAGCGCGCCAGCCGCAGCAGCCATTGGAGGGTGAACCAATGGCAAAAGAAGACCTTTCTCTCTCTCTCTCTCTCTCTCTCTCTCTCTCTTTCTCACTGTACACTCTGCCTGTCAAATTTTTTTTTTAATTGGGGCCAGCACAGTGGCACAGCATGCTAATGCCCTGGCTTGAAGCACAAGCATCCCATATGGATGCTGCTCCACTTCTAATTCAGCTCTCTGTTATGGCCTAGGAAAGCAGTAGAAGATGGCCCAAGTACTTGGACCCCTAAACTTGGGTGGGACCTGGAAGGAAGCTCCTGGCTCCTGCTTTCACATTGGTAAAACTCCAGCTGATGCGGTCAATTCAGGAGTGAACCAACAGATGGAAGACCTCTCTCTGCATCTCCTCTCTCTGTGTAATTCTGTCTTTCAAGTAAATAAAAAAATAAAAAAAAATCATGATATTACACTTTGGCTTCATGCTAGATTATAGAATTCTTGTTTTGGGAATATATTTTATATTTAAACAAGAGACAAGAGTTTTACCATCTGGCATTCTAGCTTTTCTTTACTGTAGAATGTATTACTATTTTGTTTGTTGCTTGGTTTATTCACTTATGTTCTCAACACAACAAAACATTTGAAAGAGTGCCCATTCAGATACAGAAATAAATAAAAAAAAAAACCATGGCTAATTGGAAATTGTGAATAGAAAACAGCAGGAAACCTCTACTTTTATCATCCACTTTGTTTGGTAGATGTGAAATTTTAGACATTTTTAGATGAGAAGGATTTAAATTCTCTCCAATCAAGTTTCACTGTGTTGTGAAAATTGGATTTTCAGAAACACAAAAATATTTGTCAAGAAAACCTTAAATTCCAAAAAGTCAAAACCCAATCACTGATTTAAAAAGACCATTCCTCCAGTTTGCTTAATTCTGTTATCCAGCCTGAAAACAAAATGTAACATCATGAAATTTATTAAAACACTGAAATAACTGAAAAATTTTGAAAAAACAAAAAAAGGAAAGGGGCTCTAGCAAGATCTGAGATTGAGTTAGCAACAAGTGAACCAGAATTTTCTGCTATGATCTATCCTTAACCTGGCCACATTGCTGTGTAATTCCCATTGATTTTAACCAGAAAATAGCAGCAGAACACTTTTTGGAGAAACTTAAAATGCATCTCTTCTAAAAACGGCATAAATTTCATTTTCAAAAACAAAAAAATCTTCAGGTTTCTGAGGAATCTCCAGACTGACTTCCATAGTGGCTTGACCAGTTTGCATTCCCACCAACAGTGGGTTAGTGTCCCTTTTTCCCCACATCCTCGCCAGCATCTGTTGTTGGTAGACTTCTGCATGTGAGCCATTCTAACTGGGGTGAGGTGAAACCTCATTGTGGTTTTGATTTGCATTTCCCTGATTGCTAATGACCTTGAACATTTTTTCATGTGCCTGTTGGCCATTTGGATTTCCTCTTTTGAAAAATGTCTATTGAGGTCCTTGGCTCATCTCTTAAGTGGGTTGTTGGTTTTGTTTTTGTGGAGTTTCTTGATCTCTTTGTAGATTCTGGTTATTAATCCTTTATCTGTTGCATAGTTTGCAAATATTTTTTCCCATTCTGTCGGTTGTCTCTTCACTCTCCTGACTGTTTCTTTTGCAGTACAGAAACTTCTCAATTTGATGCAATCCTAATAGTTGATTTTGGCTTTGACTGCCTGTGCCTCCTGGGTCTTTTCCAGAAACTCTTTGCCTGTGCCATTAGCTTGAAGGGTTTCTCCAATGTTCTCTAGTAACTTGATGGTGTCAGGTCATAGATTTAGGTCTTTAATCCATGTTGAGTGGATTTTTGTGTAAGGCATAAGGTAGGGGTCTTGCTTCATGATTCTGCACGTGGAGATCCAGTTTTCCCAGCACCATTTATTGAATAGACTGTCCTTGCTCCAGGAATTAGTTTTAGATCCTTGATCAAATATAAGTTGGCTGTAGATGTTTGGGTTGATTTCTGGTGTTTCAATTCTGTTCCATTGGTCTATCCATCTGTTTCTGTACCAGTACCATGCTGTTTTGATTACAACTGCCCTGTAGTATGTCCTGAAATCTGGTATTGTGATGCCTTTGGCTTTGTTTTTGTTGTACAAGATTGCTTTAGCTATTCGAGGTCTCTTGTGCCTCCATATGAATTTCAGCACCATTTTTTCCAGATCTGAGAAGAAGGTCTTCGGTATCTTCATTGGTATTGCATTGAATTTATAAATTGCTTTTGGGAAAATGGACATTTTGATGATATTGATTCTTCCAATGCATGAGCATGGAAGATTTTTCCATTTCTTGGTATCCTCTTCTATTTCTTTCTTTAAGGTTTTGTAATTTTCATCGTAGAGATCTTTACATCCTTGGTTAAGTTTATTCCAAGGTATTTGATTGTTTTTGTAGCTATTGTGAATGGGATTGATCTTAGAAGTTCTTCCTCAGCCATGGCATTGTCTGTGTATACAAAGGCTGTTGATTTTTGTACATTGATTTCATACCCTGCTACTTTGCCAAACTCTTCTATGAGTTCCAATAGTCTCTTAGTAGAGTTCTTTGGGTCCCCTAAATAAAGAATCATGTCATCTGCAAAGAGGGATAGTTTGAGTTCTTCCTTCCCAATTTGTATCCCTTTAATTTCTTTTTCTTGCCTAATAGCTCTGGCTAGAACCTCCAGAACTATATTGAATAGCAGTGGTGAGAGTGGACATCCCTGTCTAGTACCAGATCTCAGTGGACATGCTTCCAACTTTTCCCCATTCAATAGGTTGTTGACTGTGGGTTTTTCATAAATTGCTTTGATTGTTTTGAGGAATGTTCCTTCCAAACACAGTTTGCTTAGAGTTTTCATCATGAAAGCGCTTTCTCGGCATCTATTGAGATAATCATATGGTTTTTCTTCTGCAGTCTGTTAATGTGGTGTATCACATTGTCTTGCGCACATTAAACCATCCCTGCATACCAGGGATAAATCCCACTTGGTCTGGGTGGATGATCTTTCTGATGTTTTGTTGCATTCTATTGGCGAGAATTTTGTTGAGGATTTTTGCATCTATGTTCATCAGGGATATTGGTCTGTAATTCTCTTTCAGTGCTGCATCTTTTTCTGGCTTAGGAATTAAGGTGATGCTGGCTTCATAGAAAGAATTTGGTAGGACTCCCTCTTTTTCGATTGTTCTGAATAGTTTGAGAAGAATTGGAGTTAGTTCTTCTTTAAATGTATGGTAGAATTCAGCAGTGAATCCATCTGGTCCTGGGCTTTTCTTTGTTGGGAGGGCCTTTATTACTGTTTCAATTTCTGTCTCAGTTATGGGTCTGTTTAGGTTTTTGATGTCTTCCTGGTTCAATTTAGGTAGGTTGCATGTGTCCAGGAATCTATCCATTTCTGATAGGTTTCCCTGTTTGCTGGCAGACAAGTCCTTGTAGTAATTTCTGATGATTCTTTTTATTTCTGTGGTGTCTGTTGTTACGTTTCCTTTTTCATCTCTGATTTTATTGATTTGGGTCTTTTCTCTTCTTTTTTTTAGTTAGTTGGGCCAATGGGGTGTCAATTTTGTTTATTTTTTCAAGAAACCAGCTCCTCGTTTGGCTGATTTTTTGTAATGTTTTTCTTGATTCAATCCTGTTGATTTCTTCTCTGATTTTAATTATTTCTCTTCTCCTACTAGATTTGGGTCTGGTTTGCTGTAGGTTTTCTAGATCCTTGAGGTGAATTGAAAGCTCGTCTCTCTAGTCCAAGTGATCAATTTCAGTTCACAATTGATCACACTGATAGGTCTAAGAGACAAAGGGATCACAGAAACAAGACTAGTGTCTGCAAATCCTAACAGATATTATCAAAAAGGGAGAGAATGATCCAACATGGAAAGTGGGATACACAGCAGATGCATAGAATGACAGATGCCCTAAACAGCACTCTGGCCTTAGAATCAGCCCTTAAGGCATTCGGATCTGGCTGAAGAGTCCATGAGAGTATTTTAGGCATGGATAGCCAAGACACTCTGGAAAAAAATCGACTGAAGCACCGAAAACTATTAAAAAAAATCCTAGAATTTGAGCAAGTCAAAATCTGAGCTTTGGTTTAAAAGGACCATTACTCACTTACCCTGAATTTTGCATTCCAGCAAGAAAACAAAATGAAACATCATGAAATTCTTTCACAACAATGAAGTATACGAAAAACCTCCAAAAAATCAACAAAAAACATAGAGGTTTGAGCAAGATCTGGGATTGAGCTAACCACAAGTGAACCAGATTTTTCCAGGAAGATCCACCCATAACAGAAGAAATGGCTGGAGAATTATAATTGAATTTACAGAAAATAATAATCACACTAGATTTTTTTGCATCAGAATAAAAAAATGTAGGAAAGGAAAAAGAAAAAACCAACTCAGAACCAGAAAAAATGTAATAAATTGCTGATAAAAACCAAAATTCGGCAGGGACACACAAAACAATGGAAAAAACCCTAGAATTGGAGCAAGCCAAAACCTCTGCCCTGATTGAAAATGACCATTCCTCCCATGCCATGAACCCCATATTCCAGCCGGTTTACTTGTTAAAAAAAAAGTCCAATAGTGCTAAGGACTCTTTGATTTCCTTGTGTTTTTTTTTTCACATTTTTGTTATTTATCTTGGTTTGTAATGAATTGTATGATGTTACCTTTTGTTTTAAGGCTGGAATAAGGAGTTCAGGGCATGGGAGGAATGGTCTTCTTCAATCAGAGCACAGGTTTTGGCTTGCTCAATTTCTAGCTTTTTTCATTGCTTTGGGTGCCTGAGCCGATTTTTGGTTTCTTTATTGGAAATTTCCTAAAGTTTTTCTGGGTCTGAGTTTGTTTTGCCTCTTCCTTCCCTACATTTTGTATTCTGGCACAATAAAAACAAGAGTTTAGACAGAGAATCCATTATGATATAAAACACAGAACAAATTGTAGTTTTAAGCTTAGAAATGTGCAGGCAACATGAGCAAGACGATTTTTTGTGGTTTGGAAAAACAAATGTAACCCTTTTGTAGAAGGGACAGATTTTCATTCCCTCAAAAATGAGTGTGACTGCGATTTTCTGGTTAATTCCATCAGAATTCCATGGCAAGTTGGGATATGTGTGGATGAAACCGAAAACACTCCTTTTACTTGAAACTAAATCAAGCCCAATATCACTAGGGACACTTTGATTTCTTTGTTTTTTTTTCTGCATTTTTCTTATTTTTCATGGATTGTAATGAATTTTATGATGTTATCTTTTGCTTTGAGGCTCGAATAAGGAGTTCTGGGCAAGGAAGGAACTGTCTTTTCCATTCAGGGCACAGGTTTTGGCTTGCTCCAATTTTAGGTCTTTTTCTTGGTTTTTGGTGCCTCAGCTGATTTTTGATTTCTTTATCTGCAATTTCCTAAATTTTCTCTGAGTCTGAGTTTGTTTTACCTTCTTCCTTACCTACATTTTGTATTCTGACACAATGCAAACAACAGTTTAAACCGAGTATCCATTATGATAAAAAAAATAGAACAAATTGGAGTATTATGCTTAGAAATCTACAGGCAACACGACCAAGATGAGATTTTGTGTTTTGGAAAATGAATTGTAATTCTTTTGTAGAAGGGTCAGATTTTCATTTCCTGAAAAATGAGTGTGACTGCAATTTTCTGGATAATTAAATCAGAATTCCATAGCAAGTTGGGATTTGCATGGATGAAACTGAAAACACTCTTTTACTTGTGACTAAATCAAGCCCAATATCGCTAGAGACTCTTTGATTTCTTTGTTTATTTTTTTTCCGTATTTTTCTTATTATTCATGGATTTTAATGAATTTTATGATGTTACCTTTTGCTTTGAGGTGGGAATATGGAGTTCCAGGCAAGGAAGGAATGATCTTTTCCATTCAGGGTACAGGTTATGGATTGCACCAATTCTAGGTCTTTTTCTTGGTTTTTGGTGCCTCAGCTGATTTTTGGTTTCTTTATCTGCAATTTTCTAAATTTTCTCTGAGTCTGAGTTTGTTTTACCTTCTTCCTTACCTACATTTTTTATTCTAATGCAATACAAACAACAGTTTAGACTGAGTATCCATTATGATATAAAAAACAGAACAAATTGGAGTATTATGCTGAGAAATCTACAGGCAACACCACCAAGAGAGTTTTTGTGGTTTGGAAAATGAAATGGAACCCTGTTGTAGAAGGTAGATTTTCATTTCTTCAAACACAAGTGTGACTGCGATTTTCTGGTTAATTCAATAGACTTCCACATCAAGTTGGCTGGTATGGTTGGATCCAACTGGAAACATCCGGTTTACTTGTAATTAATTCAAGAACAATATCACTAGGGACTATTTGATTGATTTGTTTTTTTCGCATTTTTCTTATTTATCATGGTTTGCAATGAATTTTCTGATGTTAACTTTTGTTTTGAGGATGGAATATGGAGTTCAGGGCATGGGAGGAATGGTCTTTTTCATTTAGGGTGCATGTTTTGGCTTGCTGCAATTCTAGGTGTTTTTCATGGTTTTGGATGCCTCGGCCAATATTACATTGATTTATCTGCAATTTCTTAAATTTTCTCTGAGTCTAAGTTGGTTTTTCCCTTCTTCCTTCCCTACATTTTGTATTCTGACACAATACAAACAAGAGTTTAGACTGAGTATCTATTATGATATAAAAAAACAGAACAAATTGTAGTTTTATGCTTAGAAATCTACAGGCAACATGACCAAGATGAGTTTTTGTAGTTTGGAAAATGAAATGTAACCCTTTTGTAGAAGGGACAGATTTTCATTCCCTTGAAAATGAGTGTGAATGTGATTTTCTTGATAATTCAATAGACTTCCACAGCAACTTGGCTGGTATGGGTTGATCCAACCAGGAACATCCGGTTTACTTCTAATTAGATCAAGCCCAATATGGCTAGGGACTCTGATTTCTTTGTGTTTTTTTTTTCACATTTTTCTATTTATAATGGATTGTAATGAATTTTATGATGTTACCTTTTGTTTTGAGGTTGGAATATTGAGTTCAGGGCATGGAAGGAATGGTCTTTTGTATTCAGGGCACAGGTTTTGGCTTGCTCCAATTCTAGGTGTTTTTCATGTTTTTGGGTGCCTCAGTCGATTTTTGGTTTCTTGATCAGCAATTTCTTACATTTTGTCTGGATCTGAATTTCTTTTGCCTTCTTCCTTCCTTGCATTTTGTATTCTGACACAAGAAAAAGCAAGAGTTTAGACAGAGTATATATTACGATGTAAAAAATAGAACAAATTGGAGTTTTATGCTTAGAAATCTACAGGCAACACGACCAAGATGAGTTTTTGTGTTTTGGAAACTGAAATGTAACAATTTTGTAGAAAGGTCAGATTTTCATTCCCTCGAAAATGAGTGTGACTTTGATATTCTTGTTAATTCAATCAGAATTTCACAGCAAGCTGCCTGGTATGGGTGATCTAACTGGAAACATCCTTTTTACTTGTAACTTAATCAAACCCCATATCACTAGAGATTCTTTGATATCTTCATTTTTTTTCACATTTTTTTATTTATCTTGGTTTGTAATGTATTGTGTGGTGTTACCTTTTGCTGTGAGGCTGGAATATGGTGTTCCAGGCAAGGAAGGAATGGCCTTTTCCTTCAGGGCACAGGTTTTGTCTTGCTCCAATTCTCGGTCTTTTTCATTGTTAGAATGGCTCAGCCAATTTTGGTTCCTTTATTGGCAATTTCCTAAAGTTTTTCTGTGTCTGAGTTTGTTTTACCTTCTTCCTTCCCTGCATATTGTATTCTGATGCAATAAAAACAAGAGTTTATACAGAGTATCCATTATGATATAAAATCAGAACAAATTTGCATTTTATGCTTTTAAATCTACAGGCAACAGGAAGAAGATGAGTTTTTGTGTTTTGAAAAACAAATGTAACCCTTTTGTAGAAGGGACAGATTTTCATTCCCTAAAAACTGAGTGTGACTCCGAATTTTTGGTTAATTCAATGAGAATTTTACAGCAAGCTGCCTTCTATGGGTGGATGCAACAGGAAACATCCAGTTTAATTGTAAGTAAATCAAGCCCAATATTGCTAGGGACTCTGATTTATTCGATTTATTTTGCATTTTTCTTATTTATCTTGGTTTGTAATGAATTTTATGATGTTACGTTTTGCTGTGCGGCTGGAATATGGAGTTCAGGGCAAGGAAGGAATGGTCTTTTAAATCAGGGCACATGTTTTGGCTTGCTCGAATTCTAGCTTTTTTCATTGCTTTGGGTGCCTCAGCCAATTTTTGGTTTCTTTATCTGCAATTTCCTAAATTTTCTCTGCGTCTGAGTTTGTTTTGCGTTTTTCCTTCCCTACATTTTGTATTCTGAGTGAATATAAACAAGAGTTTAGACAGAGTATCCATTATGATATAAAAAAGAGAACAAATTGGAGTTTATGCTTAGAAATCTACAGGCAACATGACCAACATGAGTTTTTGTGTTTTGGAATATGCAATGTAACCATTTTGTAGAAGGGATAGATTTTCGTTTACTTGAAAACAAGTGTGACTGTGAATTTTTAAGATAATTCAATCAAAATTCCACAGAAAGTTGCCTGGTATTGATGGATCCAACCAGAAACCTCCAGTTTACTTGTATATAAATCAAGCCCAATATCGCTAGGGACTCTTTTATTTCTTTTTTTTTCACATTTTTCTTATTTATCATGGATTGTAATGATTTTTATGTTACCTTTTGCTTTGAGGCTGGAATATGGAGTTCAGGGCAAGGAAGGAATGGTCTTTTCAATCAGGGCACAGGTTTTGGCCTCTAAAATGAGTGTGACTGCGATTCTGTTTAATTCAATCAGAATTCCACAGCAAGCTGCCTGCTATGGGTGGATGCAGCCGGAAGCATCTTGTTTACCTTTAACTAACTCAAGCCCAATATCGCTAGGGACTCTTTGATTTCCTTTTTAATTTTTTTCCACATTTTTCTTATTTATCATAATTGTAATGAATTTTATGATGTTACCTTTTGCTTTGAGGCTGGAATATGGAGTTCCAGGCAAGGAAAGAATGGTCTTTTTCATTCAGGGCACAGGTTTTGGCTTGCTCCAATTGCAGGTGTTTTTCATGGTTTTTGGTGCCTCAGCTGATTTTTGGTTTCTTGATCGGCAATTTCCTAAATTGTCTCTGAGTCTGATATTGTTTGGCCTTCTTCCTTCCCAAATTTTGTATTCTGACGCAATACAAATAAGAGTTTAGACAGAGTATCTATTATGATATAAAAAAAAAGAACAAATTGGAGTTTTATGCTCAGAAATCTATAGGCAACATGACCAAGACGAGTTTTTATGTTTTGGAAAATATTATGTAAACCTTTTGTAAGAGGAACAGATTTTTATTCCCTCAAAAATGAGTGTGAGGGTAGTTCCAAGATGGCAGAATAGGGAGGGAGCACACCAATGGTCCAAGAAGGGAAGGTTCAAAGAGGTGTGAGAATTTGTAGTTTTGGGGAAAGGGAAGCTCTTCCAAAATGGGGGAGACAGGGTGGACCTGCGAGGAGGACATGGACCCCTGAAGAGCAGGACACCAGCAGGCATGTGTACACACCAGCACTGTAACAGCTGCCGCCCCCCCTCCCCCAACCCATCCTGGTATGGACACTGAGAAATGCACAACTGAGTGGGGGAAGACATAGAAAACAGAACAGAGTAGTGCCTGCAGAAAGAGTGCGCAATTCAGGGGGTCTAATTGAGGGACCAAACAATCCAGGATCCCTCCCCCAAATCAGAGGAAGCAGCCATCTTGTTTGTTTACATTCAGGCTTAAAGGAGAACTTCCTCTGCCTCTGCACTAACCTTCGGAGGCAGAGCCCAAAGGTGGAGTGGAGCAACACGACACTCCTTGCGCAGGGGTGGGCAGTGAGGGAGGGCAGCTCCAAGCCCTGACACCAGTCTACTCAAGTTACCAGAAAAAAATTGAATAGTGCCTGCAGGAAGAGGGCAGGATCCAGGGGGACCAACTGAGGGATCAAAAATGCCAGAATCCTAAGGACCACCCAACCCACAATCAGAGCTGCAGCTGGCAGAGTGCAGCCATCTTGTTTGTTTACATTTGAGCTTAAAGGAGACTGGTCTCTCCTCCGAAGGAGGAAGCAGTGGGGGCGGAGTCCAAAGGTGGTCTGGAGCTACTTGACACTCCTCACACAGGAGGTGCAGTGAAAGAGAGTGGCTGACCAATGAACCCCAGGCACAGACACGTAAGGTTGAACATTGGAACAAGGAAACTGGCCCCCAAGGGGCGGAGATTGGCACCTCAAAGCCCCGACACCAGTCCACTCAAGTTACAAAACATAAATAAATAAGTAAGTAAAAAATAAACAAACAAACTCTAGAAGGCAGAGCAGCCTGTGAGCAGACTCACAGCAGCCCATAGCAGAGGGAAATCAACCTGAAAAACCACCCAGATGGAATGCCAAAAAAACAAAACAAAAACCCACAATAAGAATATAGAAGAATATATAAATTTGCCAATGGAGCAGGCTAAACCAACTATAACAGAGGCTGAAGAAGAAGAAGAATTTGAAACCATGCCAGAAAAAGAATTCAGAAAATTAATTATCAGATTACTTAGAAGTAATGAGAAACAGTGTCAAGGGCTGAATGAAAAACAAGCCCAAGGATTAGAGATCCTAAAGAGAAGCCAGAACGAAATACTGGAAATGAAAAACTCAATTGACCATATAAAAAACACTGTGGAATCCCTCAGAAATAGAACAGATGAAATAGAAGACCGAATATCAGAATTCGAAGACAAACTTCCAGAAATAATACAGTCAATTCAAACGCAGGAAGAAGAAATTAAAAAATTAAAAAATATGGTCGGAGACCTACAAGATTCAATCAAATGGTGTACTGTTTGGATAATAGGAGTCCCTGAGGGGGTGGAAAGAGAGAATGGATTGGAAGGTGTTTTCAATGAAATAATATCAGAAAACTTCAAACAAAGGCAGCTGGATAACAGGCAAATTCAACAGATAGCCAGGACTCCAAACAGGGTAGACCAGAAGAGAAATTCACTGTGACACATTTTGGCAACACTCAGCTCAGTGACAAAGAAAGAACAAATCCTAAAATGTGCCAGAGAGAAATGACAAATCACATTCAGGGGTAAGTTAATCAGACTCACCCCAGACTTCTCATCGCAAACACTACAGGCAAGGAGACAATGGCATGATATATTTCAAGTTTTAAAAGACAAAATAATATACCCTGAAAAGCTATCATTTATGAATGAAGGGGAAATAAAGATCTTACAAAACAAACAGAAACTGAAAGAATTTGTATCCATGCGTCCAACCCTACAACACTTGCTCAAAGACATGCTGCACACAGAAATACAAAAACAAGAACTTCACTACAAAAAAAAGCGAATGTAGAGTACCTACAAACAAAGTTCAAAATACATAAACAGCTCGTTTAGGAAACATGAATGGGAAAGACAGTACTTAACAGTAATCACACTGAATGTGAATGGTCTTAATTCTACTACCAAAAGACATAGACTAGCTGATTGGATCAAGAAAGAGAATCCATCTCTATGTTGCCTTCAGGAGACACACCTTATCAGCAAAGATGCACGCAGACTGAAAGTGAAAGGATGGAAAAAGATACTCCAAGCTAACAGAAATCAAAAAAGAGCTGGTGTGGCCATCCTGATATCAGACAAAATAGACTTTAACATAAAAACTATTAAAAGAGACAGAGAAGGGCACTATATAATGATTAAAGGATCTATCCAACAGGAAGACATTACTATTATAAATGTATACACATCTAATTACAGGGTGTCTGGCTACCTGAAAGAATTACTAAAGGATTTAAAGGGAGATATAGATTCAAATACAATAGTAACAGGGGACTTCAACACCCCGATCTCACCAATGGACAGATCCACCAGTCAGAAATTCAACAAGGAAACAAGAGTTAATTGATGCTATAGACCAAATAGACCTAATAGATATCTTCAGAACTTCCCACCCCACAGACACAAAGTTCATGTATTTCTCCCCAGTACATGGAATGTTCTCTAGGATTGACCATATGCTAGGCCACAAAGGGAGCCTCAACAAATTCAAAAAAATTGAAACTATACCATGCAGCTTCTCAGACCATAGTGCAGTGAAACTCAAAATCAACAACCCAAGAATCTCTACACCATATGCAAATATATGGAGAATGGACAACATGATCCTACATGAACAGTGGGTCATCGAAGAAATTAAAAGAGAAATCAAAATATTTCTAGAAACAAATGAAAATGATAACACAACCTATCAAAACCTATGGGACACAGCAAAAGCAGTGCTAAGAGGAAAGTTTATAGCAATTGGTGCCTACATCAAGAAGCTGGAAAGGAACCAAACAAATGAACTCTCCATGCACCTCAAGGATTTAGAAAAAACAGCAGCAAATCAATCCCAAATCCAGAAGGAGGAAAGAAATACTAAAGATCAGAGAAGAAATAAACAGAATTGAAACAAACAAACAAAAAACAATACAAAAGATCAACAAAACCAGGAGCTGGTTTTTGAAAAAATAAACAAAATCGAGACATCATTGGCCCAACTAACCAAAAAAAGGAGAAGACCCAAATCTGTAAAATCAAAGATAGTAATGGAAATGTAACAGCAGACACAACAGAAATAAAAAGAATCATCAGAAACCACTACAAAGAGATGTATGCTAACAAATTGGGTAACCTGGAAGAAATGGATAGATTCCTGGACACATACAACCTTCCTAAACTGAGCCCTGAAGATATAGAAAATCTAAACAGACCCATAACCGTGGAAGAAATTGAATCAGTAATAAACGCACTACCGAAAAAGAAGAGCCCAGGACTGGATGGCTTCACTGCCAAATTTTACCAGACATTTAGAGAACAACTAACCCTGGTTTTTCTCAAGTTATTCAAAACAATTGGAAGGGAGGTAATCCTCCCAAATTCTTTCTACGAAGCTAATATCCCCTTAATTCCTAAGCCCAGAAAAGACACAACAGAGAAAGAAAACTACAGATCTATCTCCCTGATGAACATAGATGCAAAAATACTCAACAAGATTCTGGCAAACCGAATCCAACTGCACATCAGAAAGATCATTCACCCAGACCAAGTGGGATTTATCCCTGGTATGCAGGGATGATTCAATATTCAAAAGTCAATCAATGTAATACATTGCATTAATAAAATGAGAAACAAAAATCATATGATTATCTCAATAGATGCAGAGAAAGCATTTGACAAAATACAACACCCTTTCATGATGAAAACCCTAAGCAAATTGGGGTTAGAAGGAACATTCCTCAACACATTTAAGGCAGTCTATGATAAACCAATGGCCAGCATCATATTGAATGGGAAAAATTTGGAGGCATTTCCATTGAAAACTGGCACCAGACAGGGATGCCCACTCTCACCATTGCTATTCAATATAGTCCTAGAAGTGTTAGCCAGGGCCATAAGGCAAGAAAAAGAAATTAAAGGGATACAAATGGGAAAGGAGGAAGTAAAACTATCCCTATTTGCAGATAACATGATACTATATATAGGGGACCTGATAAACTCCTATAAGAGACTATTGGAACTCATAGAAGAGTTTGGTAAAGTAGCAGGATACAAAGTCAATGCTCAGAAATCAACAGCCTTTGTATACACAGATAATGCCAGGGCCAAGGAAGAACTTTTAAGATCAATTCCATTCACGATAGCCACAAAAACAATAAAGTACCTTGGAATAAATTTAACCAAGGATGTCAAAGACCTCTATGATGAAAATTACAAAACACTAAAGAAAGAAATAGAAGACGACACAAAAAAATGGAAAAACCTGCCATGCTCATGGATTGGAAGAATCAATATCATCAAAATGTCTATTCTCCCAAAAGCAATTTACAAGTTCAATGCAATACCAATCAAAATACCAAAGTCATTCTTCAAAGACCTAGAAAAAATGATGCTGAAATTCATATGGAGAAACAGGAGACTGAGAATAGCTAAAGCAATCCTTTACAATAAAAACAAGGCTGGAGGCATCACAATTCCAGACTTCAAGACATACTACAGGGCAGTTATAATCAAAACAGCCTGGTACTGGTACAAAAACAGATGGATTGACCAATGGAACAGAATAGAAACACCAGAGATCAATGCAAACATCTATAACCAACTCATATTTGACAAAGGACCTAAAACCAACCCCTGGAACAAGGAAAGCCTCTTCAACAAATGGTGTTGGGAAAACTGGATGTCCATATGTCAAAGTATGAAGTAAGACCCCTACCTTACACCTTATACAAAAATCCACTCAACATGGATCAAAGAACTAGAGATGCACCACTACACCATGAAACTAATTGAGAGCATGGGGAAACCCTTCAAGATATTGAAACAGGTGAAGAATTCCTGGAGAAGACCCCAAACACATGGGTAATCAAAGATAAAATAAACAAATGGGATTACCTCAAATTGAAGAGTTTCTTTACAGCAAAGGAAACAGTCAGGAAAATGAAGAGGCAACCAACAGAATGGGAGATGTTATTCGCAAACTACACAACAGATAAAGGATTAACAACTAGAATCTATAAAATGATCAAAAAAAAAAAACACAAAATCAAAGCAAGCAAGCCAATAAAAAAAATGGGCCAAGGACCTTAACAGACATTTTTCAAAAGAGGAAATCCAAATGGCCAACAGACATGAAAAAATGCTCAGGATCCCTAGCCATCAGGGAAATGCAGATCAAAACCACAATGATGTTTCACCTCACTCCAGTTAGATTGGCTAACATACAGATATCAACCAACAACAGAAGCTGGCGAGGATGTGGGGAAAAAGGGGCACTAATCCACTATTGGTGGGAATGCAAACTGGTAAAGCCACTATGAAAGACAGTTTGGAGCATCCTCAGAAACCTGGATATAGCACTACCACAGGACCCAGCCATGCCACTCCTTGGAATTTACCCAAATGGAATTAAAGGGGAGAAAAAAGAGCCATTTGCACCTTAGCTCAATTCACAATAGCTAAGACATGGAATCAACCTAAATGTCCATCTACGGATGACTGGATAAAGAAACTATGGGATATGTACTCTATGGAACACTATAGAGCAGTAAAAAAAAAAAAAATGAAATCCAGGCATTTACAACAAAATGGAGGAAGCTGGAAAACATCATGCTGAGTGAAATAAGCCAGTCCAAAAGGGACAAATATCATATGTTCTCCCTGATCGATGGCAAATAAACGAGCATCTAAAATGATACCCATTGAAGTGAAATGGACACTATGAGAGACAATGTCATGATCATTCCTTGTCTAGACTGTTGAGGAACAACTTACTATGTTATTCCTTTTAGTATTTTTGTTGTTGTTGCTGTTGTTACTCTGTTCTACATAAGACCACTGGTTGAAATCTGAAAATGAAATTCGATGAAGGGTGGGATGGGAGAGGGTGTGGGAGAGGTGAGGGCCACAGGAGGGAGGGAGGTTGGGGGGGAAGCCACAACAATACAAAAGTTGTACTTTGTAAATTCACATTTACTAAATAAAAAGAAAAACTATATAACAAACAAAAAAAGAACTTAATACTTTACCCTTTTAGTATTTTTTATGTTCTACTTAAAATTATTGGTTGAACTCTGTAATTAATACACAATTACTCTTAGGTGTTTAATTAATGCTATAACTAGTACTCAAATAGTAATATTTTACACTTTGTGTTTCTGTGTGGGTGCAAACTGTTGAAATCTTTACTTAATATAAGCTAAATTGATCTTCTGTATATAAAGATAATTGAAAATTAGTCTTGATGGGAAGAGAAGGGGAAATGGAGTGGGAGAGGGAAGTGTTGTGGGTGGGAGGGAAGTTGCAGGGAAAACTATTGTAATCCATAAGCTGTACTTTGGAAATTTATGTTCATTAAATAAAATTAAAAAAAAAGGAAAAAAAAAAGAAAATGAGTGTGAGTGTAATTTTCTGGTTAATTCAAACAGAATTCCACAGCAAGCTGGCTGGGATGGGTAGATCCAACCGGAAAAATCTGGTTTACATGTAAGAAAATCAAAAACAATATTGCTAGGAACTCTTTGATTTCTGTGTTTTTTTTTTCACAGTTTTCCTATTTATCATGGATTGTAATGAATTTTATGATGTTACCTTTTGGTTTGAGGCTGGAATATGGAGTTCCGGGAAAGGAAGTAATGGCCTTTTCTTTCTTTTTTTTTTTATTTTTAGAGTTCACATTTATTTATTTTTTTTAAACTTTTATTTAATGAATATAAATTTCCAAAGTACGACCTATGGATTACAATGGCTTCCCCCCCATACCGTCCTTCCCACCCACAACCCTCCCCTTTCCCACACCCTCTCCCCTTCCATTCACATCAAGATTCATTTTCGATTATCTTAATATACAGAAGATCAGCTTAGTATACATCAAGTATGGATTTCAACATTTTGCTCCCACACAGAAACATAAAGTGAAAAATAATAGATGATTTTTTTTTAAATGATGATGAAATCAGAGCAGACCTATTGTCATGTTTAATCCCAGTGAGAGTCAAGTTGGGAATTGATAATTTCTTTTTTTTTTTTTTTTTTACAGAGGATCAGTTTAGTTTGCATTAAGTAAGGATTTCAACAGTTTGCACCCCCATAGAAACACAAAGTGAAATATATTGTTTGAGTACTCGTTATAGCATTAAATCTCAATGTACAGCACATTAAGGATAGAGATCCTACATGAGGAGTAAGTGCACAGTGACTCCTGTTGTTGACTTTACCAATTGACACTCCTGTCTATGGCATCAGTAATCTCCCTATGCTCCAGTCATGAGTTTCCAAGGCTATGGAAGCCCTCTGAGTTCTCCGACTCTTATCTTGTTTAGACAAGGTCATAGTCAAAGTGGAGGTTCTCTCCTCCCTTCAGAGAAAGGTACCTCCTTCTTTGATGACCTGTTCTTTCCACTGGGATCTCACTCGCAGAGATCTTTTGCCAGAGTGTCTTGGCTTTCCATGCCTGAAATACTCTCATGGGCTTTTCAGCCAGATCCGAATGCCTTTAGGGCTGATTCTGAGGCCAGAGTGCTATTTAGGACATCTGCCATTCTATGAGTCTGCTGAGTATCTCACTTCCCATGTTGGATCACTCTCCCCTTTATTTACTCCATCAGTTAGCGTTAGCAGGTACTAGACTTGTCTATGTGCTCCCTTTGACTCCCAGTCCCTTCACCATGACCAACTGTGAACTGAAACTGATCACCTGGAACAGTGAGATGGCATTGGTACATGCCACCTCGATGGGATTGAATTGGAATCCCCTGGTATGCTTCCAACTCCACCACTTGGGGCAAGTCAGCCTGAGCATGTCCCAGATTATACATCTCTTCCCTCTCCCATTCCCACCACCATGTTCAACAGGGATCACATTTCAGTTAATTTTCAACACTTAAGAATAACTGTGTGATAATTACAGAATTAAACCAGTCAGATAAATTACAGAATTAAACCAGTCAGAACAGATAAAAAAAAACTACTAAGAGGGATAATGTATTAAGTTGTTCATTAACAGTCAGGGCTATGCTGATCAAGCCACCGTTTCCCATAGTGTCCACCTCACTCCAACAGGTTTCCCTCTTGGTGTTCAGTCAGTCGTCACCGATCAGGGAGAACATATGGTATTTGTCCCTTTGGGACTGGCTTATTTCACTCAGCATGATGTGTTCCAGATTCCTCCATTTTGTTGCAAATGACTGGATTTCGTTGTTTCTTACTGCGGTATAGTATTCTAAAGAGTACATATCCCATAATTTCTTTATCCAGTCTATCGTTGATGGGCATTTAGGTTGGTTCCAGGTCTTAGCTATTGTGAATTGAGCTGCAATAAACATTAGGGTGCAGACCTCTTTTTTGTTTGCCAATTTAAATTCCTTTGGGTAAATTCCAAGGAGTGGGATGGCTGGGTCGAACAGTAGGGTTATCTTCAGGTTTCTGAGGAATCTCCAGACTGACTTCCATAGTGGCTTGACCAGTTTGCATTCCCACCAACAGTGGGTTAGTGTCCCTTTTTCCCCACATCCTCGCCAGCATCTGTTGTTGGTAGACTTCTGCATGTGAGCCATTCTAACCGGGGTGAGGTGAAACCTCATTGTGGTTTTGATTTGCATTTCCCTGATTGCTAATGACCTTGAACATTTTTTCATGTGCCTGTTGGCCATTTGGATTTCCTCTTTTGAAAAATGTCTATTGAGGTCCTTGGCCCATCTCTTAAGTGGGTTGTTGGTTTTGTTTTTGTGGAGTTTCTTGATCTCTTTGTAGATTCTGGTTATTAACCCTTTATCTGTTGCATAGTTTGCAAATATTTTTTCCCATTCTGTCGGTTGTCTCTTCACTCTCCTGACTGTTTCTTTTGAAGTACAGAAACTTCTCAATTTGATGCAATCCCAATAGTTGATTTTGGCTTTGACTGCCTGTGCCTCCCGGGTCTTTTCCAGAAATTCTTTGCCTGTGCCAATATCTTGAAGGGTTTCTCCAATGTTCTCTAGTAACTTGATGGTGTCAGGTCATAGATTTAGGTCTTTAATCCATGTTGAGTGGATTTTTGTGTAAGGTGTAAGGTAGGGGTCTTGCTTCATGATTCTGCACGTGGAGATCCAATTTTCCCAGCACCATTTATTGAATAGACTGTCCTTGCTCCAGGAATTAGTTTTAGATCCTTGATCAAATATAAGTTGGCTGTAGATGCTTAGATTGATTTCTGGTGTTTCAATTCTGTTCCATTGGTCTATCCATCTGTTTCTGTACCAGTACCATGCTGTTTTGATTACAACTGCCCTGTAGTATGTCCTGAAATCTGGTATTGTGATGACTCCGGCTTTGTTTTTGTTGTACAAGATTGCTTTAGCTATTCGAGGTCTCTTGTGCCTCCATATAAATTTCAGCACCATTTTTTCCAGATCTGAGAAGAAGGTCTTCGGTATCTTGATTGGTATTGCATTGAATCTGTAAATTGCTTTTGGGAAAATGGACATTTTGATGATATTGATTCTTCCAATCCATGAGCATGGAAGATTTTTCCATTTCTTGGTATCCTCTTCTATTTCTTTCTTTAAGGTTTTGTAATTTTCATCGTAGAGATCTTTAACATCTTTGGTTAAGTTTATTCCAAGGTATTTGATTGTTTTTGTAGCTATTGTGAACGGGATTGATCTTAGCAGTTCTTCCTCAGCCATGGCATTGTCTGTGTATACAAAGGCTGTTGATTTTTGTGCATTGATTTTATACCCTGCTACTTTGCCAAACTCTTCTATGAGTTCCAATAGTCTCCTAGTAATGGCCTTTTTCATTCAGGGCACATATTTCGGTTTGCTCCAATTCTAGGTGCTTTTTATGGTTGTGGGTGCCTAAGCCAATTTTGGTTTCTTTATAGGCAATTTCCTAAAGTTTTTCAGGATCTGAGTTTGTTTTGCCTTATTCCTTCCCTAGATTTTGTATACTGACACAATACAAACAAGAATTTAGACAGAGTATCCATTATGATATAAAAAACAGATAAATTGGTGTTTTATGCATAGAAATCTACAGGCAACACGACCAAGATGAGTTTTTATAGTTTGGAAAATGAAATGTAACCCTTTTGTAGAAGGGACAGATTTTCATTGCCTTGAAAATGAGTGTGACTGCGAATTTTGGTTAATTCAATCAGAATTCCACAGCAAGCTGCCTGGGATGGGTGGATCCAACTGGAAACATCAGTTTTAGTTTTGAATAAATTAAGCTCAGTATATCTAGGGACTCCGATTTCTTTGGTTTATTTTGCATTTTTTTATTTATCATGGTTTGTAATGAATTTTATGATGTTACTTTCTGCTTTGAGGCTGGAATGCAGAGTTCAGGGCAAGGAAGAAATGGTTTTTCAATCAGGACACATGTTTTGTCTTCCTCCAATTCTAGGTGTTTTTCATGGTTTTGGGTGCCTCAGCTGAGTTTTGGTTTCTTTATTGACAATTTCCTAAATTTTCTCTAGGTCTGAGTTTGTTTTGCCTTCTTCCTTCCCTGCATATTGTATTCTGATGCAATAAAAACAAGAGTGTACACAGAGTATCCATTATGATATAAAAAACAGAACAAATTGGTGTTCTATGATTAGAAATCTACAAGCAACATGACCAAGATGAGTTTTTTTTGTTTTTTAGAAATGAAATGTAACCCATTTGTATAAGGGAAAAATTTTAATATCCTCCCAAATGAGTGTGACTGTGATTTTCTGGTTAATTCCAAAATAATTCCACAGCCAGTTGGCTGAGATGGGTGGACGCATCTGGAAATATCCTTTTTATGTGCAATTGAATCAAGTCCAATATCGCTAAGGACTCTTTGATGTCTTCATTTTTTTAACTTTTATTTAATGAATATAAATTTCCAAAGTAGAGCATATGGATTACAATGACTTCCCCCCCATCACGTCCCTCCCACCCGCAACCCTCCCCTTTCCCACTCCCTCTCCCCTTCCATTCACATCAAGATTCATTTTCAATTCTCTTTATATACAGAAGATCAGTTTAGCATACATTAAGTAAAGATTTCAACAGTTTGCTCCCATTGGTCTATCCATCTGTTTCTGTACCAGTACCATGCTGTTTTGATTACAACTGCCCTGTAGTATGTCCTGAAATCTGGTATTGTGATGCCTCCGGCTTTGTTTTTGTTGTACAAGATTGCTTTAGCTATTTGAGGTCTCTTGTGCCTCCATATAAATTTCAGCACCATTTTTTCCAGATCTGAGAAGAAGGTCTTCGGTATCTTGATTGGTATTGCATTGAATCTATAAATTGCTTTTGGGAAAATGGACATTTTGGTGATATTTATGCTTCCCATGCATGAGCATGGAAGATTTTTCCATTTTTTGGTATCCTCTTCTATTTCTTTCTTTAAGGTTTTGTAATTTTCATCGTAGAGATCCTTAAAGTCCTTGGTTAAGTTTATTCCAAGGTATTTGATTGTTTTTGTAGCTATTGTGAATGGGATTGATCTTAGAAGTTCTTCCTCAGCCATGGCATCGCCTGTGTATACAAAGGCTGTTGATTTTTGTGCATTGATTTTATACCCTGCTACCTTGCCAAACTCTTCTATGAGTTCCAATAGTCTCTTAGTAGAGTTCTTTGGGTCCCCTAAATAAAGAATCATATCATCTGCAAAGAGGGATAGTTTGAGTTCTTCCTTCCCAATTTGTATCCCTTTAATTTCTTTTTCTTGCCTAATAGCTCTGGCTAGAACTTCCAGAACTATATTGAATAGCAGTGGCGAGAGTGGGCATCCCTGTCTGGTCCCAGATCTCAGTGGAAATGCTTCCAACTTTTCCCCATTCAATAGGATGTTGGCTGTGCTTTTTTCATAAATTGCTTTGATTGTTTTGAGGAATGTTCCTTCCAAACCCAGTTTGCTTAGAGTTTTCATCACGAAAGGGTGCTGTATTTTATCAAATGCTTTCTTGGCATCTATTGAGATAATCATATGGTTTTTCTTCTGCAGTCTGTTAATGTAGTGTATCACATTGTCTTGCGCACATTAAACCATCCCTGCATACCAGGGATAAATCCCACTTGGTCTGGGTGGATGATCTTTCTGATGTGTTGTTGCATTCTATTGGCGAGAATTTTGTTGAGGATTTTTGCATCTATGTTCATCAGGGATATTGGTCTGTAATTCTCTTTCAGTGCTGCATCTTTTTCTGGCTTAGGAATTAAGGTGATGCTGGCTTCATAGAAAGAATTTGGGAGGATTCCCTCTTCGATTGTTCTGAATAGTTTGAGAAGAATTGGAGTTAGTTCTTCTTTAAATGTATGGTAGAATTCAGCAGTGAATCCATCTGGTCCTGGGCTTTTCTTTGTTGGGAGGGCCTTTATTACTGTTTCAATTTCTGTCTCAGTTATGGGTCTGTTTAGGTTTTTGATGTCTTCCTGGTTCAGTTTAGGTAGGTTGCATGTGTCCAGGAATCCATAAGCTGTACTTTGGAAATTTATATTCATTAAATAAAAGTTGGTCTGCGCACCAGTGCTCGAAGGGGAGTGCATGCCACACAGACAACAGCGGGGAGACTTGGGATGTCCAGGGCTCCGAGTCCACACATCGGCGCTGGAAGGGGAGGAAGAACCAAGCAGAGGTCTCAGGCCGCACCCATCTCAAGCCTCCAAGGCTCCTCCAACAGCAGGCAGTCCACTTAATGCGGAAATAGTATAAAAAAAAAAAAAACGCACAGTGACACAAGAAGAATTAACTATGCCAAGCAACAAACACAGAAATCGAGGGAACAAGATCAACGATGACACTATGATGCCTCCAAATAAAGAAAACACCCCAAACCAAGATTAAGAAGATGATGAGATAGAAGAAATGCAAGATACGAAATTCAAAAAATTTATGATAAGAATAATTAGAAGTTTTCAAAAGCAAATCCTTTAACTATAGAAATCCTTATTGGACAAGATTGAAAATCTGTCTCGTGAAAATGAAATTTTAAGGAAGAATCAAAATGAAACTCAGAAACTAGTAGAACAGGAAAGTGTGATAGTGAAGAGAAATGAAAATGAAATGAAGAGCTCAATAGATCAAATGACAAACACATTAGAAAGCCTTAAAAACAGAATGGGTGAAGCAGAAGAGAGAATATCAGACTTAGAAGACAGAGCACAGGAAAACATACAGTCAAACCAAAGAAAAGAAGAGGAAATTAGAAATCTAAAAAATATTGTTGGGAATCTACAGGATACTATTAAAAAAAAACCAACATTCGAGTTCTAGGAGTTCCTGAAGGCATGGAGAGAGAGAAAGGATTAGAAGGCCTTTTTAGTGAGATACTAGCAGAGAACTTTCCAGGTTTGGAGAAGGACAGAGACATCCTAGTACAGGAAGCTCATAGAACCCCCAGTAAACATGACCAAAAGAGATCTTCACCATGACACGTTGTAATTAAACTCACCACAGTGAAACATAAAGAAAAGATCCTAAAATGTGCAAGAGAGAAACATCAGATTACTCTCAGAGGATCTCCAATCAGACTCACAGCAGACTTCTCATCAGAAACACTACAGGCTAGGAGGGAATGGCGAGACATAGCACAGGTGCTAAGAGAGATAAATTGCCAGCCCAGAATATTATATCCTGCTAAGCTCTCATTTGTGAATGAAGGTGAAATAAAGACCTTTCATAGCAAACAGAAATTGAAAGACTTTGTGGCCACTCGTCCGGCCCTGCAAAAGATAGTTAAAGATGTGCTACACTCAGAAACACAGAAACATGGCCATCAATATGAAAGAAGGGAAAGGAAGAACACCTACCAGTAAAAGAGCATGGGAAGCTCAAAGCTTATACTAGAAAATATTTCCGGGAAAATGGCAGGGCAAAGTCACTACGTATCAATAGTCACATTGAACATTAATGGTCTGAATTCTTCAGTTAAAAGACACCGTTTGGCTGACTGGCTCACAGAACACAACCCAACTATTTGTTGCCTACAAGAAACACATCTCTCTAACAAAGAGGCATGCAGACTGAAAGTGAAAGGTTGGAAAAAGATATTCCATGCCAACAGAAACCAAAAAAAAGCAGGTGTAGCCATATTAATATCAGACAAAATAAACTTTAATACAAAAACTGTTAAGAGAGACAAAGAGGGACACTATATAATGATTAAGGGTTCAATTCAACAGGAAGATGTAACTATTATAAATGTATATGCACCTAATTACAGGGCACCGGTCTATTTAAAAGATATGTTAAGGACTTAAAGGGAGATTTAGATTCCAATACAATAGTACTGGGGGACTTCAATACTCCACTCTCAGAAATAGACAGATCATCCGGACAGAAGATCAACAAGGAAACAGCAGATTTAATTGACACTATTGCCCAAATGGATCTAACAGATATCTACAGAACCCTACATCTACAGACTTCACATTTTTCTCAGCAGTGCATGGAACCTTCTCTAGGATTGATCACATACTAGGCCATAAAGCAAGTCTCAGCAAATTCAAAAGAATTAGAATCATACCATGCAGCTTCTCAGACCACAGTGGGATGAAGCTGGAAATGAGCAACTCAGGAAACCCCAGAAAGTATGCAAACACATGGAGACTGAACAACATGCTCCTGAATGAACAATGGGTCATTCAAGAAATCAAAAGAGAAATCAAAAACTTTCTGGAAGTAAATGAAGACAACAACACAACATATCAAAACTTATGGGATACAGCAAAAGCAGTATTGAGAGGCAAATTTATAGCAATAGGTGCCTATTTCAAGAAATTGGAAAGGTACCAAATAATTGAGCATTCAGCGCATCTCAAGGACCTAGAAAAACTGCAGCAAACCAAACCCAAATCTAGTAGGAGAAGAGAAATAATTAAAAGCAGAGAAGAAATTAACAGGTTTGAATCCAAAAAAAAAAAAAAAAACTACAAAAAATCAGCCAAGCGAGAAGCTGGTTTTTTGAAAAAATAAACAAAATTGACACCCCATTGGCCCAACTAACTAAAAAAAGAAGAGAAAAGACCCAAATCAATAAAATCAGAGATGAAAAAGGAAACGTAACAACAGACACCACAGAAATAAAAGAATTATCAGAAATTACTACAAAGACCTGTATGCCAGCAAACAGGAAAACCTATCAGAAATGGATAGATTCCTGGACACATGAAATCTACCAAAATTGAACCATGAAGACATAGAAAACCTAAATAGACCCATAACTGAAACAGAAATTGAAGCCCAGGACCAGATGGATTCATTGCTTAATTCTACCATACATTTAAAGAAGAACTAATCCCATTTCTTCTCAAACTATTCAGAACAACTGAAGAAGAGGGAATCCTCCCAAATTCTTTCTATGAAGCCAGCATCACCTTAATCCCTAATCCAGAGAAAGATGCAGCACTGAAAGACAATTACAGACCAAAATCCCTGATGAACATAGACGCAAAAATCCTCAATAAAATTCTGGCCAATAGAGTACAACAACACATCAGGAAAATCATCCACCCAGACCAAGTGCGATTCATGTATGCAGGGATGGTTCAACATTCACAAATCAATCAATGTGATTCACCACATTAACAGACTGCAAAAGAAAAACCATATGATTATCTCAATTGATGCAGAGAAAGCATTTGATAAAATTCAACACCCTTTCATGATGAAAACTCTAAGCAAATTGGGTATGAAGGAACATCCCTCAATATAATCAAAGCAATCTATGAAAAAACCACAGCCAGCATCCTATTGAATGGGGAAAAATTGGAAGCATTTCCACTGAAATCTGGCACCAGGCAGGGATGCCCACTCTCACCACTGCTATTTAACATAGTTCTGGAAGTTTTAGCCAGAGCCATCAGACAAGAAAAAGAAATCAAAGGAATACAAATTGAGAAGGAAGAACTCAAACTATCCCTCTTTGCAGACGATATGATTCTGTACTTAGAGGATCCAAAGAACTCTACTAAGAGACTATTGGAACTCATAGAGGAGTTTAGCAAAGTGGCAAGATATAATATCAATGCACAAAAATCAAGAGCCTTTGTATACACAAGCAATGCCATGACTGAGAAAGAACTGCTAAGATCAATCCCATTCACAATAGCTACAAAAACAATCAAATACCTTGGAATAAACTTAACCAAAGATGTTAAAGAACTCTACGATGAAAATTACAAAACCTTAAAGAAAGAAATAGAAGAGGATACCAAAAAATGGAAAAATCTTCCATGCTCATGGATTGGAAGAATCAACATCATCAAAATGTCCATTTTCCCAAAATCAAATTATAGATTCAATGCAATCCCAATCAAGATACCAAAGACATTCTTCTCAGATCTGGAAAAAATGATGCTGAAATTCATTTGGAGGCACAAGAGACCTCGAATAGCTAAAGCAATCTTGTACAACAAAAACAAAGCCGGAGGCATCACAATGCCAGATTTCAGGACATACTACAGGGCAGTTGTAATCAAAACAGCATGGTACTGGTACAGAAACAGATGGATAGACCAATGGAACAGAATTGAAACACCAGAAATCAACCCAAACATCTACAGCCAACTTATATTTGATCAAGTATCTAAAACCAATTCCTGGAGCAAGGACAGTCTATTCAATTAATGGTGCTGGGAAAACTGGATTTCCACGTGCAGAAGCATGAAGCAAGACCCCTACCTTACACCTTACACAAAAATCCACTCAACGTGGATTAAAGACACAAATCTACGTCCTGACACCATTAAGTTATTAGAGAACATTGGAGAAACCCTTCAAGATATTGGCACAGGCAAACAATTTCTGGAAATCCCGGGAGGGACAGGCAGTCAAAGCCAAAATCAACTATTGGGATTGCATCAAATTGAGAAGTTTCTGTACTTCAAAAGAAACAGTCAGGAGAGTGAAGAGACAACCGACAGAATGGGAAAAAATATTTGCAAAAAAAAAAAAAAAAACAACTATGCAACAGATAAAGGGTTAATAACCAGAATCTACAAAGAGATCAAGAAACTCCACAAAAACAAAACCAACAACCCACTTAAGAGATGGGCCAAGGACCTCAATAGACATTTTTCAAAAGAGGAAATCCAAATGGCCAACAGGCACATGAAAAAATGTTCAAGGTCATTAGCAATCAGGGAAATGCAAATCAAAACCACAATGAGGTTTCACCTCACCCCGGTTAGAATGGCTCACATGCAGAAGTCTACCAATGACAGATGCTGGAGAGGATGTGGGGAAAAAGGGACACTAACCCACTGTTGGTGGAAATGCAAACTGGTCAAGCCACTATGGAAGTCAGTCTGGAGATTCCTCAGAAACCTGAAGATAACCCTACCGTTCGACCCAGCCATCCCACTCCTTGGAATTTACCCAAAGGAGTTTAAATTGGCAAACAAAAAAGCGGTCTGCACCCTAATGTTTATTGCAGCACAATTCACAATAGCCAAGACCTGGAACCAACCTAAATGCCCATCAACGGTAGACTGGATAAAGAAATTATGGAATATGTTTTCTTTAGAATACTATACCGCAGTAAGAAACAATGAAATCCAGTCATTTTCAACAAAATGGAGGAATGTGGAACACATCATGTTGAGTGAAGTAAGCCAGTCCCAAAGGGACAAATACCATATGTTCTCCCTGATCGGTGACAACTGACTGAACACCAAAAAGGAAACCACCTGAGGTGAAATGGACACTATGAGAAATGGAGACATGATCAGCATAGCTCTGACTGTTAATGAACAACTTAATACATTATTCCTCTTAGTATTTTTGTCTGTTCTACTTAATATGACTGGTTTAATTCTGTAATTATCACACAGTTATTCTTAAGTGTTGAAAATTAACTGAAATGTGATCCCTGTTAAACATAAGAGTGGGAATAAGAGATGGAAGAGATGTATAATTTGGGACATGCTCAAGCTGACTTGCCCCAATTGGTAGAGTTAGAAACATACCAGGGGATTCCAATTCAATCCCATCAAGGTGGCATGTACCAATGCCATCTCACTGTTCCAAGTGATCAATTTCAGTTCACAATTGATCATAATGAAAGGACTAAGAGTCAAAGGGAGCACATAAACAAGTCTAGTACCTGCTAACACTAACCGATAGAATAAATACAGGGGAGAGTGATCCAACATGGGAAGGGAGATACTCAGCAGACTCATAGAATGGCGGATATCCTAAATAGCACTCTGGCCTCAGAATTAGCCCTAAAGGCATTCGGGTCTGGCTGAAAAGCCCATGAGAGTATTTCAGGCATGGAAAGCCAAGACACTCTGGCAAAAAGATCTCTCTGAGTGAGATCCCAGTGGAAATAACAGGTCTTCAAAGCTTCAAAGAAGGAGGTACCTTTCTCTGAAGGGAGGAGAGAACCTCCACTTTGACTATGACCTTGTCTAAACAAGATAAGAGTTGGAGAACTGAAGGGGCTTCCATAGCCTTAGAAACTCATGACTGGAGCATAGGGAGATTACTGATGCCATAGACAGGAGTGTCAATTTGTGAAGTCAACAACAGGAGTCACGGTGCACTTACTCCTCATGTAGGATCTCTGTCCTTAATGTGCTGTACATTGAGGCTTAATGCTATAACAAGTACTCAAACAGTTTATTTCATTTTGTGTTTCTATGGGGGTGCAAACGGTTGAAATCTTTACTTAATGTATACTAAACTGATCTTCTGTAAAAAAAAAAAGAAATTATCAATTCCCAACTTGACTCTCACTGGGATTAAACATGACAATAGGTCTGATCTGATTTCATCATCATTTAAAGATAAAATCATCTATTATTTTTCACTTTATGTTTCTGTGTGGGAGCAAAATGTTGAAATCCTTACTTAATGTATACTCAGCTGATCTTCTGTATATTAAGATAATCGAAAATGAATCTTGATGTGAATGGAAGGGGAGAGGGAGTGGGAAATGGGAGGGTTGTGGGTGGGAAGGACGGTATGGGGGGGAAGCCATTGTAATCCATAGGTCGTACTTTGGAAATTTATATTCATTAAATAAAAGATAAAAAAAAGTAAATAAAAGTTAAAAAATAAAGATTTCAACAGTTTGCTCCGAAACAGAAACGTAAAGTGAAAAATACTGTTTGAGTACTAGTTATAGCATTAAATCTCAATGTACAGCACACTAAGGACAAAGATCCTACATGAGGAGTAAGTGCACAGTGACTACTGTTGTTGACTTAACAAATTGACACTCTTGTTTATGGCATCAGTAATCACCCTAGGCTCTTGTCATGAGCTGCCAAGGCTATGGAAGCCCCCTGAGTACACTGACTCATATTTAGAGAAGGCCAAGATCAAAGTGGAAGTTCTCTCCTCCCTTCAGAGAAAGGTACCTCCTTCTTTGATGACCCGTTCTTTGCACTGGGATCTCACTTGCGGAGATGTTTCATTTAGGTGTTTTTTTTTTTTTTTTTCCCCAGAGTGTCTTGGCTTTCCATGCCTGAAATACTCTCATGGGCTTTTCAGCCGGATCCGCATGCCTTAAGGGTTGATTCTGAGGCCAGAATGCTGTTTAGGACATCTGCCATTCTATGAGTCTGCAGTGTATCTCACTTCCAATGATGGATCGTTCTCTGCCTTTTTTATTCTATCAGCTAGTATTTGCAGACACTAGTCTTGTTTCTGTGATCCCTTTGGTTCTTAGTCCCATCATTATGATCAATAGTGAACAGAAATTGATCACTGGGGCTAGTGAGATGGCATTGGTGCATGCCACCTTGATGGGATTGAATTCGAATTCCCTGGTATGTTTCTATCTCTACCATTTGAGGTAAGCCAGCTTGAGCATGTCCCAAATTGCACATCTCTTCCCTCTCTTATTCCCACTCTTATATTTAACAGTGATCACTTTTCAGTTAAGTTTCAGCACTTAAGAAGAATTTTGTATTGATTACAGTATTCAACCTAAAGTATGAAGTAGAACAAACAAAAAAATACTAAGAGGGATAACATCAAGTTGCTCATCAACAGTCAGGGTGAGGGCTGATCAAGTCACCATTTCTCATAGTGTTCATTTCACTTTAACAGGTTTCCTTTTTGGTGCTCAGTTAGTTGTCACCTATCAAGGAGAACAAGTAGTATTTGTCCCTTTGGGATTGGCTTATTTCACTCAGTATTAATAATGTTTTCCAAATTCCTAACAGGGATCACTTTTTCAGTTAAAATTTAAACACCTAAAAATAATTGTGTGTTAATTACAGAGTTCAACCAATAGTGCTAGAACAAAAAAAATACTAAAATGGATAAAGTATTACATTGTTTCATAATTTTTTTTATTTATCATGGATTGCAATGAATTTTATGATATTACCTTTTGCTTTGAGGCTGGAATATTAAGTTCTGGGCAAGGAAGTTATGGTTTTTTTCATTCAGTGCACATGTTTTGGCTTGCTGCAATTCTATGTGTTTTTCATGGTTTTGTGTGCCTCAGTCGATTTTTGGTTTCTTTATCGGCAATTTCCTGAACTTTTTAAGGGTCTGAGTTTGTTTTACCTTCTTCCTTCCCTACAATTTGTATTTTGATGCAATAAAAATAAGAGTTTATATAGAGTATCCATTATGATATAAAAAAAGAACAAATTGGAGTTTTATGCTTTGACATCTATGATGAGGTTTTGTGTTTTGGAAAATTAAATATAACCCTATGGTAGAAGGAATAGATTTTCATTTACTCCAAAACAAGTGTGACTGTGATATTCTTGCTAATTCAATCAGAATTCCACAGCTAGTCAGCTGGGAGTGGTGGATGAATCCAGAAACATCCGGTGTACTTGTGACTAAATCAAGCCCAACATCACTAAGGACTCTTGGAGTTCTCTGTGTTTTTTTCACACTTTTCTTATTTATAATGGTTTGTGATTAATTTTATTATGTTACCTTTTGTTTTGATGCTGGAATATGTTTTTCATGGCACAAGACAATGCTCTTTTTCCATTCAGGGCACAAGTATTGGCTTGCTACAATTCTGGCTTTCTTTCATTGTTTTGGGTGCCTCAGCCGATTTTTGGATTCTTGATTGGCAATCTCCTAAATTTTTTCTGGGCCTTTGTTTTCCTTCTTTCTTCCCTGCACTTTGTATTCTGATGCCATAAAAACAAGAGTGTAGACAGAATATCAATTATGATATAAAAACCAGAACAAGTTGTCATTTTATGCTTAGAAATCTACAGAGAACATGACCAAGATGAATTTTTGTGTTTTGGATAATGAATTATAACCCTTTTGTAGAAGGGACAGATATTATTCCCTCTAAAACAAGTGTGACTGTGATTTTCTGGTTAACTCAATCAGAATCCCACAGCAATTAAACTGGGAGGGGTGGATGAAACAGGAAACATCCAGGTTACTGGTAACTAAAGGAAGCCCAATATCCCCAAGGACTCTTGATTTCTTCGTTTTGTTTTTTTCACACTTGTCTTATTTATCATGGTTTGTTAAGAATTGTATGTTAACTTTTGTTTTGAGGCTGTAATTTGGAGTTCATGGAAGGAAAGTATGCTCTCTTTCTATCAGGGCACAGGTTTTGTATTGCTCGAATTCTAACTTTCTCAGCTGAACTTTTGTTTCTTCATCGACAATTTTTTCTGTGTGCTTAGTTTGTTTTGTCTTCTTCTTTCCATACATTTTGTAATCTGATGCAATAAAAACAACAGTGTAGACAGAGTATCCATTATGATATAAAAAATAAAACAAATTGGCGTTTTATGCTTAGAAATCTACAGGAAACACAAACAAGATGATTTCCTGTGTTTAGGAAAATGAAATGTAACCCTTTAGTAGAAAGGACAGATTTTCATTCTGTCCAAAATGAGTGTGACTGCTCTTTTCTGCACAATTCAATAAAAATCCCACAGAAATTATACTGGGGGGCATGGGGAAAACCAGAAACATCTGGTTTACTTGTGACTAAATCAAGTCCAATATCGCTAAGGACTCTTTGATTTCTTAGCATTTCTTCACACTTTTCTTGTTTATCATGGTTTGTAATGAATTTTATGATGGTACCCTTTGTTTTGAGGCTGGAATATGGAGTTCAGAGCATGGGAGGAATGGTCTTTTTCAATCAGGGCACAGGTTTTGGCTTGCTCCAATTCTAGGTTTCTTTCCTTGTTTTGGGTGCCTCAGCTGATTTTTGGTTTCTTATCGATAATTCGCAAATTTTCTTTGGTTCTGAATTTCTTTTGCCTTCTTGCATCACTGCAGATTGTATTCTGATGGAATAAAAACAAGAGTGTACCGAGTATCCTTTTTTTTTTATAAAAAACACAACAAATTGGTGTTTTATGCTTAGAAATCTACAGGCAACATGACCTAGATGTGTTTTTGTCATTTGGTAAATGAAATGTAACACTTTTGTAGAAGGGACAGATTTTCATTCCCTCCAAAACAAGTGTTACTACAATTTTCTTGTTAATTACATCAGAATTCCACAGCCAGTGTTCTGGGAGCAGTGAATGAAACCGGAAACATCCGAGTTCCTTGTGAGTAAACAAAGCCCAATATCGCTAAGGTCTCTATGATTTCTTTTTTTTCACACTTTTCTTATTTATCATGGCTTGTAATGAATTTGAATGATGTTAACTTTTGTGTTGAGGCTGGAATATGGAGTTCAGTCCACAGGAGGATTGGTCTTTTCCAATCAGGACACAGGTTTTGTCTTGCTCCAATTCTAGGTTGTTTTCATTGTTTTGGTTGCCTCAGCCAATTTTTGGTTTCTTGATTGGCAATTTCATAAATGTTTTCTGGGTCTGAGTTTGTTTTCCCTTCTTCCTTCACTGCAGATTGTATTCTGATGCAATAAAAACAACAGTGTAGACCGAGTATCCAATATGATATAACAAACACAATTAATTGGCATTTTATGCTTACAATTCTACAGGAAACAGGACCAAGTTGAGTTTTTTGTTTTGTGTGGGCAGCCACAGGTAGTCGCTCCCTTTGTTTACACTTAAACATATGAATGGAGACTTCCAGGCACAGACAAATGGGCTAGGGAGATTCTGGGAAGAGGCAGGAAGAATCTAAACCTCTCACAAGAGATAATATAGATAATCAGTCACACCTGAAACCTGCATTTATCACCTAAGTGTTTTATTGTAACCTTAAGAGCCTTTTTGATATGTAAGTCTTTTGTGCTCCTTCTTGTAAACAACTGGTCATGTTTAAATACTACTGGATTTGTTCAATAAATAAGCCTTGATCAGGACTTGTCTTGGCTCCATTCTTTGCATCCTTGTCCCCGCATTCCCACTCTCTGTTTCAGGAAAACCCAGTTCATTGTGCAGCAGGCCGGCACAGTTTTGGAATATGAAATGTAACCCTTTTGTCGAGGGGACAGATTTTGATTCCCTCCAAAACGAGTGTGACTGCGACTTTCTGGTTAATTCAATCAGAATTAAAGCCATTCGGCTGGGAGGATTGGTGAAACCCAAAACACATGTTTTACTTATGACTAAATTAAGCCCAGAATCACTAAGGACTCTATGATTTCGTTGCTTCTTTTCAATTTTTTTCTTATTTATCATGGTTTGTAACGAATATTATGATGCTACCTTTTGTTTTGAGGCTGGAATATGGAGTTCAGTGCATGGGAGGAATGATCTTTTACAATCAGGGCACAGGTGTTGGCTTGCTCCAGTTCTAGTTTTGTTTCATTGTTTTGGGTGCCACTGCCAATGTTTAGTTTCTTTATCAGAAATTTACTGAATTTTTTTCTGAGTCTGTTTGTTTTGCCTTCTTCCATGCCTACATTTTGTATTCCGATCAAATGAAAAAAAGACTGTAGACAGAGTATCCATTATGATATAAAAAACACAACAAATTGGCGTTTTATGCTCAGCAATCTAAGGGCAACACCCCAAGGTGATTTCAATACCCTCCAAAACGAGTGTAACTGCGAGTTTCTGGTTCGTTCCATCAGAATTCCACAGCCAGTCAGGAGGGAGGGGTGGATGAAACCAGAAATATCTGGTTTACTTGTGACTAATCAACCCCAATATCACTAAGGACTCTTTGATTTCTTTGTTTTTTTTTTCCCACACTTTTCTTATTTCTCATGGTTTTGGTAATGTGTGCTTTTGTTTTGTGGCTGGAATGTGGAATTCATGGCATGGGAGGAATGCTGTTTTTCAACCAGGGCACAGGTTTTGGCTTGCTCCAATTCTAGCTCTCTTTCATTTTTTTTGTGTTGCCTCAGCTGATTTTTGGTTTCTTCATTGACAATTTCCAAATTTTTCAGTGTCTTATTTGGTTTGCCTTCTTCCTTCCCTGAATATTGTATTCTGATGCAATAAAAACAACAATTTGGACAGAGGATCCATTATGATATAAAAAACATAATAAATTGGCAATTTATGCTTAGAAATCTACATGCAACACGAACAAGATGAGTTTTTGTGGTTTGGAAAATGCAATGTAAAGCATTTGTAGAAGGGACAAATTTTAATACTCTCCAAAATGAGTGTGACTGTGATTTTCTGATTAATCGCATCAGAATTCCGCAGCCAGTCACCTGGGAGTGGTGAATGAAACCGGAAACATCCACTTTACTTGTGACCAATTCAAGCGCAATATCACTAAGGACTGTTGGATTTCTTTTTTTTTTTCACATTTTTCTTCTTTATCATGGTTTGTAATGAATTCTATCATGTTACCTTTTGTGTTGAGCAGGACTATGGAGTTCAGGGCTCGGGAGGAATGAACTTTTTCAATCAGGGCACAGCTTTTGGCTTGCTCCAATTCTAGGTTGTTTTCTTTGTTTGGGGTTCCTCAGCTGATTTTTGCTTTGTTTTCAGCTAATTCCTAGATTTTTGGGGGGTCTGAGTTTGTTTTGCCTTCTTCCTTCCCTGCACTTTGTATTCTATTGCTATTAAAAAAAAACCCAGTGTAGACAGAGTATCCATTATGGTATGAAAAACAGAAGAAATTGGCTTTTTATGCTTCCAAATCTACAGGCAACACGACCAAGGTGTTTTTGTGTTTTGTAAAATGAAATGTAAACTGTTTGTAGAGGGGTCAGATTTTCATTTCCTCCAATAGGAGTGTGACCTCAATTTTCTGGTTAATTCCATCAGAATTCCACAGCCAATAAGCTGGGAGTGGGTGGATGAAACTGAAACATCTGGTTTACTTGTGAGTTAATCAAGCCAAATATATCTAAGCACTTGTTGGTTTTTTTTTTTTTCACATTTTTCTTATTTATCATCATTTGTATTGAACGTCCTGATGTTACCTTTTGTTGTGTGGCTGGAATATGGAGTTTAGAGCATGGTAGGAGTGGTATTTTTCAATCAGGGACAGGTTGGGGCCTGCTCCAATTCTAGCTTTCTTTCATTGTTTTGGGTGCCTCAGCTGATTTTTGGTTTCTTTATTGGCAATTTCCTAAATTTTGTTTGGTTCTGAGTTTGTTTTGCCTTCTTCCTTCCCTGCATATTGTATTCTTATGCAATAAAAACAACAGTTTAGACAGAGTATCCATTATGAAATAAAAAAAAAATTGCCATTTTTTGCTTAGAAATCTACAGGCAACACGACCAAGAGATTTTTTGTTTGTGTTTTGGAAAATGAAATGTAAACTATTTGTAGGAGGGACATATTTTTATTCCCTCCAATAGGAGTGTGACTGCGATTTTCTGTGTAATTCCATCGGATTCCACAGCCAGTTGGCTGGGAGGGGTGGATGAAACCAGAAACATCCGGTTTACTTATGACTAAATCAACCCCAATACTGCTAAGGACTCTGATTTCTTTGCATTTTTTCACACTTTTCTCATTTCTCATGGTTTGCAATGAATTTGATAATGTTTGCTTTTGTTTTGTGGCTGGAATGTGGAATTCATGTGGGAGGAATGCTTTTTTTCAACCAGGGCACAGGTTTTGATTTGCCTCAATTCTAGGTCTCTTTCATTTTTTTTTTTTGGGTGCCTCAGCTGATTTTTGATTTCTGTATCAGCAATTTCCTAAACTTTTTCTGGGTCTGAGTTTGTTTTGCCTTCTTCCTTCCCTGCATATTGTATTCTGATGCAATAAAAACAAGTTTGGACAGGGGATAAATTATGCTATAAACAACAGTACAAATTGGCAATTTATGCTTTGAAATTTATATGCAACACGACCAAGATGAGTTTTTGAGTTTTGGAAAATGAAATGTAACCCATTTGTAGAAGGGACAGATTTTAATACTCTCCAATAGGATTGTGACTGCAATTTTCTGATTAATTGCATCAGAATTCCACAGCCACTCGGCTGGGAGGGGATGCATGAAACTGAAACATCTGGTTTACTTGTGGGTAAATCATGACCAATATTGCTTATGAATCTTTGATTTCTTTTTTATTTTCACATTTTTTTTTTATTTTTCATGGTTTGCAATGAATTGTGTGATGTTACCTTTTGTTTTGAGATTGGAATATGGAGTTCAGGGCATGGGAGCAATGCTCTTTTTCAATCAGAGCACAGGTGTTGGCTTGCTCCAATTCTAGCTTTCTTTCAAAGTTTTCAGTGCATTATCCAATTTTTGGTTTCTTTATCATCAATTTCTGAAATTTTTCTAGATCTAAGTTTTTTTTGCCTTCTCCCTTCCCTGCATCTTTTATTCTGACACAATGAAAACACAGTTTAGATGAAGTATCATTTTGGATTTAAAAAACATAACAAATTGGCGTTTTATGCTTAGAAATCTACAGGCAACATGACCAAGATGAGTGTTTATGTTTGGAAAATGAAATGTAACCCATTTATAGAAGTGACAGATTTTTATACCTTCAAAAATGAGTGTGACTGCCATTTTCTGGTTAATTCCATCAGAAATCCACAGCCAGTGGGCTGGGATCAGTGGATGAAACTGGAAACATCTGGTTTACTTGTGACCAAATCAAGCCCAATATGGCTCAGGACTATTTGATTTTTTTTTCACACTTTTCTTATTTATCATGGTGGGTAGGGAATTGGATGATGTTACCTTTGGCATTGAGGCTGGAATATGGTGTTCAGGGCACAGGAGCAATGGTCTTTTTCCATCAGGGCACAGGTTTTAGCTTGCTCCAATTCTAGGTTTCTTTCATTGTTTTGGGTGCCTCAACCAATTTTTGTTTCTTTATCGGCAATTTCCTAAACTTTTTCTGGGTCTGAGTTTGTCTTGCCTTCTTCCTTCCCTACATTTTGTATTATAATGCATAAAGACAACAGTTTACATAGAGTATCCATTATGATATGAAAAACACAACAAATTCACATTTTATGCTTAGAAATCTACAGGCAACATGACCAAGATGAGGTTTTGTGTTTTGTAAAATAAAATGTACACCATTTGCGGAAGGGACAGATTTTAATACTGTTATATCTTAATGTTAGCCATCGCAAAGCACACCGGACACCGAAGTAAGGGAAAGGGTTTATTTGGGGACACCCTGCAGACCAGAGTGAAGGGGCAGCGAAGGAAAAAAGGGAGGGAGACTGTAAGAGAGAGAGACAGAGAGGAGAATAGCTAGCAAGGAAAGAAGATAAAGCAGAGAAGAGGAGAGAGGAGAGCAGAGCCAGGAGACCAGAGGAGGAGGCTGGAGAGAGGAACTGAGAGAAAGAGCAGGAGAGAAGGGGCAAGAGCCAAGAGCCCAGAGCCCAGAGGAGCAGGCTAGAGAGAGGAACCCAGAGAGAGCAGGAGAGAAGGGGCCAAGAGAGCACATGTTCAGGAACAGGCCCTTTTAAAACTTTGCCTGAGGGCCGGCAGGGAAGTAGGAGCAGCCAATCCCATTAGAATGGGGGTGGAGCCTGGCTCAGGTAGCTGGGCAATGTGGCCAACTGCGCCAGTTTCCTAACAAACACCTCCAAAAGGAGTGTGACTGCAATTTTCTGGTTAATTCATTCAGAATTCCACAGCCAGTCACCTTGGAGAGTTGATGAAACAAGAAATATCTGGTTTACTTTTACTAAATCAAGCCCAATATCACAAAGAACTCTTTCTTTTTGTCATATTTTCCTAATTTCTCATGGTTTTTAATGAATTTGATAATGTTTGTTTTGTTTTAGGGCTAGAATACGGAGTTCGGGGCATGGGAGGAATGGTCTTTTTCAATCAGAGCAGAGGTATTGGCTTGCTCCAATTCTAGATTTCTTTCATTATTTTGGGTGCATTATCAGATTTTTGACTTCTGTATTGGCAATTTCCTAAATTTTTCTCAGTCTCACTTTGTTTTGCCTTCTTCCTTCCCTGCATATTGTATTCTGATGCAATAAAGCAACAGTTTAGACAGAGTATCCATTATCGTATAAAAAACAGAACAAATTGTCAACTTATAAATCTACACGCAACATGACCAAGATGAGTGTTTGTGTTTTGTAAATGAAATGTAACCCATTTGTACAAGTGACAGATGTTAATACCTTCCAAAATGAGTGTGACTTCTCTTTTCTGGTTATATCCATCAGCGTTCCATAGCAAGTCAGCTGGGAGGGGTGGATCTAACCAGAAATATCTGGCTTACTTGTGATTAAATCAATCACAATATACTAAGGATTCTTTGATTTCTTTGGTTTCTTTCACACTTTTCTTATTTATTATGGATTGTAATGAATTTGATGAGTTACCTTTTGTGTTGAGGCTATAATGTGGAGTTCATAGAATGGGAGGGATGCTGTTTTTCAATCAGAGCACAGGTTTTAGCTTGCTCCAATTCTACCTTTCGTTCACTGTTTTGTGTGCCTCAGATGATTTTTGGTTTCTTTATCAGCAATTTCCTATTTTTTTCTGGGTCTGAGTTTTTCAGCCTGCTTCCTTCCCTGCATATTCTATTCTGATGCAATGAAAACAACAGTTTAGATGGAGTATCCATTATGAAATTAAAAACACACCAAATTGGTGTTTCAAGCTTAGAAATCTACAGGCAGCATGAGCAAGCTGAGTGTTTGTGTTTTGGAAAATGAAATGTAACCCATTTATAGAAGCAACAGATTTTTATACCTTCAAAAATGAGTGTGACTGCCATTTTCTGGTTAATTCAATCAGAATTCAACACTAGTCAGCTCTGAGGGATAATGAAACCAGGAACATCTGGTTTACTTGTGACTAAATCAAGCCCAATATTGCCAAGCACTCTTTGATTTCTTTGTTTTTTTTTTTTTCACCCATTTTTTCTTATTTATCATGGTTTGTAAGGAATTGGATGATGTTACTTTAGTGTTGATGCTGGAATATGGTGTTTAGGGCACGGGAGTAATGGTCATTTTCCATCAGTGCCCAGGTTTTGGTTTGCTTCAATTCTAGCTTTCTTTCATTGTTTTTGGTTCTTTAGCCAATTTTTGTTCCTTTATTGGCAATATTTTAAATTTTCTCTGTGTCTGAGTTTGTTTTGCCTTCTTCCTTTCCTACATTTTATATTCTGACACCATAAAAACAAGAGTGTATACAGAGTATCCATTATGATAAAAAAAAAAAAAACACAACAAATTGGTGTTTTTTGCTTAGAAATCGACAGGCTACATGACCAAGATGAGGTTATGTGTTTTGTAATATGAAATGTAACCTATTTGTAGAAGACATAGATTTTAATACGCTCCAAAGGGTGTGTCACTGTGATTTTCAGGTTAATTCCATCAGAATTCCATAGCCAGTCAGCTGGGAGAGGTGGATAAGTCTGGAAATATCTGGTTTTCTTGGGACTAAATCAAGCCCAATATAGCTAAGCACTCTTGGATTCCTTTGTTTTTTTTTTTTTTCACACTTTTCTTATTTATCATGGTTTGTAATGAATTTCATGGTGTTACCTTTTGTTTTGAGGCTGGAATATGGAGTTCAGGGCACAGGATCAATGCTGTTTTTCATTAAGCCACAGGTTTTGGCTTGCTCCAATTCTAGCTTTTTTTCATTGTTTTGGTGCCTTAGCCCATTCTTGGTTTCTTCATCGGCAATTTACTAAACTTTTTCTGAGTCTGCATTTGTTTTGCCTTCTCCCTTCCCTGCATCTTGTATTCTGACACAATGAAAACAATATAGACAGAGTTTCCCTAATGATATTAAAAAAAAAAAAAACAGAAGAAATTGGCATTTTATGATTAGATATTTGCAGGCAACAGGACCAAGATGAGTTTTTGTGTTTTGCAAAATGAAATGTAACCCATTTGTAGAAGGCATAGATTTTAATACCATCCAATTTGAGTATAACTGTGATTATCTGGTTAATTCCATCACAATTCCACAGCCAGTCTGCTGGGAGGGGTGGATGAAACCAGAATAATCCTGTTTACTTGTGACCTATTCAATCCCAGCATCACTATAGACTCTTTGATTTATTTGTTTTTTTTTTCCCACACTTTTCTTATTTATTATGGTTGTTAATGAATTGTATAATATTACCATTTATTTTGAGGCTGGAATATGGAGTTCAGGGCACGGAAAATGCTGTTTTTCATTCAGGGCACAGGTTTGGGCTTGCTGCAGTTATAGGTTGTTTTCATTTTTTTGAGTGCCTCAGCCAATTTTTGGTTTCTTTATGGGAAGTTTCCTAAATTTCTTCTGGGTCTCTGTTTTGCTGCTTCCTTCACTGCATATTGTATTCTGACGGAATAAAAATCACAGATTAAACAGAGTTTTCATTATGAAATAAAAAAATGCAACAAATTGGCATTTTATGCTTAGAAATCTAGAGGCAACACGATCAAGATGAGTTTCTGTGTTTTGGAAAATGGATTGTAACCCATTTGTAGAAGGGATAGATTTTAATACCCTCCAATATGAGTATAATTGCAATTTTCTGTTTAATTTCATCAGAATTCCATGGTCAGTGAGCTGGGAGAGTTGGATGAAACCAGAATCATCCAGTTTACTTGTGACCTAATCAATCGCATTATCACTGAGGACTCTTTGATTTCTTTGTTTTTCTTTTTTTCCCCATACTTTTCTTGTTTATCATGGTTTGCAATGAATTGTATAATGTTACCATTTATTTTGAGGCTGGAATATGGAGTTCAGGGCATGGGAGCAATGCTCTTTTTCAATTAGGGCACAGGTTTTGGCTTGCTTCCTAAGTGGATTTCATTGTTTTGGATGCCTCAGCCAGTTTTGGATTCTTCATCAGCAATTTCCTAAGTTTTTCAGGGTCTGAGTTGGTTTTGCCTTCTTTCTTCCCTAGATTTTGTATTCTGATACAGAAAAAACAACAGTTTGAATAGAGTATCCATTATGATATAGAAAACACAACAAATTGGCATTTTATGCTCAGAATTCTACTGGCAACACGTCCTAGATGAGTTTTTGTGTTTTGGAAAAAGAAATGTAACCCATTTTTAAAAAGGACAGATTTTAATATCCTTCAAAACCAGTGTGACTGTGATTTTCTGGTTAATTCCATCAGAATTCCACAGCCACTCAAGTGGGAGGGGTGGATGAAACCAGAATCATTCAGTTTACTTGTGACTACATCAAGCCCAACATCACTAAGGACTCTTTGATTGCTTTGCATTTGTTCAAACTTTTCTTATTTGTCATAGTTTGCAGTAAATTGTATGATGTTACATTTTGTTTTCAAGCAGGAATATGAACTTCCAGGCATGGCAGGAATGGTCTTTTTCATTCAGGGCACAGGTTTTGGCTTGTTCCAATTCAGCCAATTTTTGGTTTCTTTATCGGCAGTTTGCTAAACTTTTTCTGGGTCAGGGATTGTTTTGCCTTCTTCCTTCCCTGCACATTGTATTCTATTGCAATAAAAACAACAGTGTAGACAGAGAATCCCTTATGATATAAAAAAAAAAAACAGAACAAATTGGGATTTTATGTTTAGAAATCTACAGGCAACATGACCAAGATGAGTTTTTGTGTTTTAAAAATGAAATTTAAGCCATTTGTAGAAGGGTCAGATTTTCACTCCTCCAAAACATGTGTGACTGCAATTTTCTGGTTAATTTCATCAGAATTCCACAGCAAGTCAGCTGGGAGGGGTGGATGAAACCAGAAACATATGGTTTACTTGTGACTGAATCAAGCCCAATATCACTAAGGACTCTTTGATATCTTTGCATTTGTTCACACTTTTCTTATTTGTCATAGTTTGCAATGAATTATAGGATGTTGGCTTTTGTTTTGAGCCTGGAATTATGGAGTTCAGGGCACTGGAGGAATGGTCTTTTTCATTCAGAGCACAGGTTGTGGCTTGCTCCACTTCTAGGTTTCTGTCATTGTTTTGGTGCCTCAGGCAATTTTTGGATTCTTTATCAGCAATTTCCTAAACTTTTCCTGGGTCTGTGGTTGTTTTTCCATCTTCCATCCCTGCACAATATTCTACTGCAATAAAACAAGAGTGTAGACAGAGTATCTATTATGATAAAAAAAACACAACAAATTGGCCTTTTATACTTAGAAATCTACAGGCAACACGACCAATATGAGTGTTTGTGTTTTGGAAGATGAAATGTAAACTCTTTGTAGAAGGGACAGATTTTCATTCCATCCAAAATGAATGTGACTGAGATTTTCTGGTTAATTCCACCAGAATTCCACAGCCAGTCAACTGGGAGGGGTGGATGAAACCAGAAACATCCTGTTTACTTGTGAAAAAATCAAGCCTTGTATGGCTAAGGACTCTTTGCATTTTTCACACTTTTCTTATCTGTCATAGTTTGTAATGAATTGCATGATGTTACCTTTTGTGTTGAGGCTAGAATATGGTGTTCTGGGCAAGGGAGGAATTGTCTTTTTCAGTCAGGGCACAGGTTGTGTCTTGCTCAAATTCTAGGTTTTTTTCATAGTTTTGGGTACCTCAGCAGATTTTTGGTTTCTTGATTGGCAATTTCCTAAAATTTTTCTGGGTCTGTTTTTGTTTTCCCTTCTTCTTTCCCTACAATTTATATTCTATTGAAATAAAAAAAAGAGAGTAGACAGAGTACCCCTTATGATACAAAAAAAAAAAAAACAGAACAAATGGCATTTTATGCTTAGAAATCTACAGGCAACATGACCAAGATGAGTTTTTGTGATTTGGAAACTGAAATGTAACCCATTTTAGAATGGATAGATTTTAATACATTCCAAAATGAGTATAACAGATTTTCTGGTGAATTTCATTAGAATTACAATGCCAGTCAGCTAGGAGGGGTGGATGAAACCAGAAACATCCAGTTTACTTGTAACTAAATCAAACCCAATACTGTTAAGGACTCACTGATTTATTTTTTTTTCCCAACACTTTTCTTATTTATCATGGTTTGCAATGAATTTGATGTTACTTTTTGTGTTGAGGCTGGAATATGCAGTTCAGGGCAACAGAGGAATGGACTTTTTCAATCAGGCACAGGTTTTGTCTTGTTCCAATTCTAGGTTGTTTTCATTTTTGGGGGTTCCTCAGCTGATTTTTGCTTTCTTGATTGGCCATTTCCTAAAATTTTTCAGGGTCTGGGTTTGTTTTACCATATTCCTTCCATGCACATTTTATTCTATTGCAATAAAAACAACAGTGTAGCCACAGTATCCATTATGATATGAAAAACAGAGCAAATTGGCATTTTAGGCTTAGAAATCTACAGGCAACATGACCAAGATGAGTTTTGTGTTTTAGAAAATGAAACGTAACCTAATTGTAGAAGGTACAGATTTTAATACCCTTCAAAATGAGTGTGACTGTGATTTTCTGGTTAATTCCTTCAGAATTCTACAGCCAGTCAGCTGGGAGGGGTGGATGAAATCAGTAACATCCTGTTTACTTGTGATTAAACCAAGTCCAATATTGCTAATAACACTTTGATTTATTGTTTTTTTTCTCACACATTTCTTATTTATCATGGTTTCTAATGAATTGGATAATATTACCTTCTGTTTTGAGACTGGAATATGGAGTTTAGGGCACTGGAGGAATGGTCTTTTTCATTCAGGGCACAGGTTTTGGCTTGCTCCAATTCTGGCTTTCTTTCATTGCTTGGGTGCCTCAGCTGATTTTTGGTTTCTTTATCGGCAATTTCCTAAATTTTTTCTGGGTCTGAGTTTGTTTTGCCTTCTTTCTTCCCCACATATTGTATTCTGATGAAATAAAAACAACAGTGTAGACAGAGTATCCATTATAATATAAAAAACAGTACAAATTGGTAGTTTATGCATAGAATTTTGCAGGGAACATGACCAAGATGAGATTTTGTGTTTTGGAAAATGAAATGTAACATATTTGTAGATGGCACAAATTATAATAGCACCTCATATGAGTGTGACTGAGATTTTCTTGTTAACTGAATCAGAATTCGACAACCCGTCAGCTCAGAGAGGTGGATGATATTGGAAACATCCAGTCCTTGTGATTAAATGAAGCCCAATATTGCTAAGGCCTCTTTGATTTCTTTGGTTGTTTTCACATTTTTCTTATTTATCATGGTTTGCAATGAATTTTCTGATGTTACTTTTGGTTTTGAGGCTAAAATATGGAGTTCAGGGCACGGGAGGAATGGTCTTTTAAATCAGGCACAGGTTTTGGCTTGCTACAATTCTGTCATTGTTTTGGGTGCCTCAGCCGATTTTTGGTGTCTTTATCAGCAATTTTCTAAATTTTTTCTGAGTCTGAGTTTAGTTTGCTTTCTTTCTTCCCTACATTTTGTATTCCTTTGCAACAAGAACAAGAGTGTAGACAGGGAATACATTATGATATAAAAAACAGAACAAATTGGCATTTTATGCTTAGAAATCTACAGGCAACATGACCAATATGAGTTTTTGTGTTTTGGAATACGCAATGTAACACTTTGGTAGAAGGGACAGATTTTCATTCACTCCAAAAGGAGTGTGACTGCGATTTTTTTTGTTAATTCAATCAGCATTCTACAGCCAGTCGGCTGGGAGTGGTGCATGAAATCTGAAACACCTGGTTTATTGTGACTTAATTAAGACCAATATCACTAAGGACTCTTTGATTCCCTTGCTTCTTTTCAAATTTTTCTTATTTATGATGGTTTTAAATGAATTTGATGATGTTACCTATTGCTTTCAGCCTGGAATATGCAGTTCTGAGTACGGCAGGAATGGTCTTTTTCAATCAGGCCACAGGTTTCAGCTTGCTCCAATTTTCAGTTCCTGTCATTTTTTTGGGGGGTGCCTTAGTCCATTTTTGGTTTCTTTATTGGCAATTTCCTAAATTTTTTCTGGATATGATTTTTTTTTGCCTTCTTCCTTCCCTACATTTTGTATTCTGACACAATAAAAACAAAAGTTTAGACAAAGTATACATTGTTAAAAAATGAACAGTTTGGCATTTTATGGTTAGATATCAACAGGCAACATGACCAAGATGAGTTTTTGTGGTTTGGAAAATGAAATGTAACCATTCTGTAGAAAGGACACATTTGAATTTACTCCAAAATGAGTGTGACCATGATTTTCTTGTAAATTCCATCAGAATTCCACAGCCAGTCAGCTGGGAGGGGTGGATGAATCCAGAAACATCTGGTTTACTTGTGACTAAATCAAACCCAATATCGCTAAGGAGTCTTTCATTTCTTTGTTTCTTTCTTTTTTTACACTTTTCTTATTTTTCATGGTTTGTAGTGAATTTGATGATGTTACCTTTTGTGGTGAGGCTGTAATATGGAGTTCAGGTCAAGGGAGGAATGGTATTTTTCCATCAGGGCACAGGTTTTGTCTTGCTCCAATTCTAGCTTTCTTTCATTGTTTTGGGTGCCTCAGACAATTTTTGGTTTCTTTATCTGAAATTGGTGTTCTGCTTAGAAATCAACAGGCAACATGACCAAGATGAGTTTTTGTGGTTTGAAAAATGAAATGTAACTCATTTGTAGAAGGGACAGATTTTAATACACTCCAAAACGAGTGTGACTACTATTTTCTGGGTAATTGCATCAGAATTCCACAGCCATTCGGAAGGGAAACATCTGATTTTCATGTGATTGAATCATGCCCAATATCACTAAGACTCTTTGAGTTCTTTCTCTTTTTTCCACACTTTTCTAATTTATCATGACTTGTAATGAATTTGATGATGTTACCTTTGTGTTCAGGCTGGAATATGGAGTTCAGGGCATGGAGTAATGGGAGGTGCGGATGAACCCGCAAATATCTAGTTTCATTGTGACCAAATCAAACCCAATATTGCTAAGGTCACTTGGATTACTTGTTTTTTTCACACTTTTTGTATTAATCATGATTTGTAATGATTTTGATGATGTTACCTTCTGTGCTGAGGCTAGAATACAGAGTTCAGGGTATGGGAGGAATGGTCTTTTTCAATCAGGGCACAGGTTTTTTCTTGCTCCTATTATAGGTTTCTTTCATTGTTTTGTGAGCCTCTGCCGATTTTTGGTTTCTTTATCGGCAATTTCCTAAAGGTTCTCTGGGTCTGAGTTTGTTTTGCCTTCTTCCTTCCCTGCATATTTTATTCTGATGCAATAAAACCAAGAGTGTATATAGAGTATATATTCTGATATTAAAACCAGAATAATTGGTGTTTTATGCTTAGAAACCTACAGGCAACATGGCCAAGATGAGTTTTTGTGGTTTGGAAAATGAAATGTAAACCCTTTGTGGAAGGGACAGATTTTTATCCCTACCAAAACAAGTTTGACTGTGATTTTCTGGTGAATTCAATCAGAATTCCTCAGCCAGTTGGCTAGGAGGGGTGGATGAACCTGTAAATATCTGGTTCACTTGTGACGAAATCAAGCCCAATATCACTAAGGACTCCGAGTTCTTGCTTTTTTTCATACTTATTTTTCATGGTTTGTAGTGAATTCGATGATGTTTCCTTTGGCTTTGAGGCTGGAACACGGTGTTCAGGGCACAGGAGCAATGGTCTTTTTCAATCAGGGGACATGTTTTGGCTTGCTCCAATTCTAGCTTTCTTTCATTGTTTTGGGTGCCTCCGACAATTTTTGGTTTCTTTATCTGAAATTTCCTTAATTTTTTCTGGATCTGTGTTTGGTTTGTCTTCTTTCTTCCCTACATTTTGTATTGTGACACAATAAAAACATGAGTTTATAGAGAGTATCCATTATGACATAAAAAAAAAAAACAGAACAAATGGGCATTTTATGCTTAGTTCTGCAGGGAACATGACCAAGATGAGTTTTTGTGATTTGAAAAACGTAATCTAACCTATTTGTAGATAAGGCAAATTTTAATAAACTCCACTATGAGTGTGACTGTGATTTTCTTGTTAATTCAATCAGCATTCTACAGCCAGTCGGCTGGGAGTGGTGCATGAAACCTGAAACACCTGGTTTACTTGTGACTAAATTAAGACCAATATTGCTAAGGACTCTTTGATCTCCTTGCTTCTTTTCAAATTTTTCTTATTTATGATGGTTTTAAATGAATTTGATGATGTTACCTATTGTTTTGAGGCTGGAATATGTGGTTCTGAGTACGGGAGGAATGGTCTTTTTCAATCAGGCCACAGGTTTTAGCTTGCTCCAATTCTCGGTTCCTGTCATTTTTTTGGGGAGGGTGCCTCAGCCCATTTTTGGTTTCTTTATTGGCAATTTCCTAAATTTTTTCTGGGTCAGAGTTTGTTTTGTCTTCTTCTTTCCCTGAATATTGTATTCTGATGCAAAAAAACCAAGAGTGTAGACAGAGTATCCATTATGGTATAAAAAAAAACAAAACAATTTGGTGATTTGGTGTTATGCATAGAAATCAACAGGCAACACGACCAAGAAGAGTTTTTGTGGTTTGGAAAATGAAATGTAAATCATTTGTAGAAGGGACAGATTTTAACACCCTCCAAAACCAGTGTGAGTGCAATTTTTTGGTTAATTACATCGGAGTTCCACAGCCAGTAGGCTGGGAGTGGTGGATCCAACCCGAAAAACCTGGATTACTTGTGATGAAATCAAGCACAATATCGCTAAAGACTCTGATTTCTTTGCATTTGTTCACACTTTTCTTATTTGTCATAGTTTGTAATGAATTGTAGGATGTTACCTTTTGTTTTCAGACTGGAATGTGGAGTTCAGGGCATGTGAGGAATGGTCTTTTTCAATCAGGGCGCAGGTTTTGCTTATTATAATTCTAGATTTTTTCATTGTTTGGGGTGCCTCAGCCGATTTTTGGTTTCTTTTCTGCAATTTTCTAAACTTTATCTGGGTCTGGGTTTGTTTTGCCTTCTTCCTTCACTGCATATTGTATTCTGATGCAATCAAAACAAGAGTGTAGACAGAGTATCCATTATAGTATAAAAAACAGAAAAAATTGCCATTTTATGCTTAGAAATCTACATGCAACATGACTAAGAATAGTTTTTGTGTTTGGAAAATGAAATGTCTCACTTTTGTAGAAAGGACTGATTTTCATTCCCTGCAAAAATGTGTGACTGCAATTTTCTGGGTAATTGCATCAGAATTCCCCAGCCAATCCACTGAAAGGGGTGGATTAAACCAGAAACATCCAGTTTACTTGTGACTAAATCAAGCCCACTATGACTAAGGACTCTGATTTCTATTTATTTTTAACAGTTTTCTAATTTATCATGGCTTGCAATGAATTGGATGATGTTACCTTTTGTATTGAGGCTGGAATATGGAGTTCAGGGCATGGAGGAATGGTCTTTTTCAATCAGGGCACAGATTTTGGCTTGCTCAAAAAAAAAAAAAAAACAGAACAAATTGGTGTTCTGCTTAGAAATCAACAGGCAACATGACCAAGATGAGTTTTTGTGGTTTGAAAAATGAAATGTAACTCATTTGTAGAAGGGACAGATTTTAATACACTCCAAAACGAGTGTGACTACTATTTTCTGGGTAATTGCATCAGAATTCCACAGCCATTCGGAAGGGAAACATCTGATTTTCATGTGATTGAATCATGCCCAATATCACTAAGACTCTTTGAGTTCTTTCTCTTTTTTCTACACTTTTCTAATTTATCATGACTTGTAATGAATTTGATGATGTTACCTTTGTGTTCAGGCTGGAATATGGAATTCAGGGCATGGAGCAATGGTCTTTTTCAATCAGGGCACAGGTTTTGGATTGCTCCAATTCTAGCTTTCTTTCATTGTTTCTGGCGCCTCTGCCGATTTCTGGTTTCTTGTCGGCAATTTCCTAAATTATGTCTGGGTCTGAGTTTGTCAAGCCTTCTTCCTTCCTGCATAGTGTGTTCTGACTCAATAAAAACTAGAGTTTAGACAGAGTATCCATTATGGTATAAAAAATAGAACAAATTGGCATTTTATGCTTAGAAATTTACAGGCAACATGACCAAGATGAATTTTTTTGGTTTGTAAAATGAAATGTAGCCCCTTTGTTGAAGGGACTGACTTTCATTCCCTCCAAAATGAGTGTGACTGCAATTTTCTGGTTAATTACATCAGAATTACACACCCAATGGGCTGGGAGGTGTGGATGAACCCGGAAATATCTAGTTTCATTGTGACCAAATCAAACCCAATATTGCTAAGGTCACTTGGATTACTTGTATTTTTTTTCACACTTTTTGTATTAATCATGATTTGTAATGAATTTGATGATGTTACCTTCTGTGCTGAGGCTAGAATACAGAGTTCAGGGTATGGGAGCAATTGTCCTTTTCATTCAGGGCACAGGTTTTGTCTTTCTCCAATTATAGACTTCTTTCATTGTTTTGTGTGCCTCAGTTGATTTTTTGATTCTTTATCGGCAATTTCCTAAATGTTCTCAGGCTGAGTTTGTTTTGCCTTCTTGCTTCCCTGCATATTGTATTCTGATGCAATAAAAACAAGAGTGTAGACAGAGTATCCATTCTGATATTAAAACCAGAAAAAATGGCGTTTTATGCTTAGAAACCTATAGGCAACACGACCAAGATGAGTTTTGTGGTTCAGAAAATGAAATGTAACCCTTTTGTTTTAGGGACAGATTTTCATTCCCTCCAAATCGAGTGTGACTGTGATATTCTGGGTAATTGCTTCAGAATTCCACAGCCAGTCTGCAGGGAGGGGTGGATGAAATTGGAAATATTGATTCTCTCATGACCTAATGAAGCCCAATATCGCTAAGGACTCTTTGATTTCTTGTTTTTTTTTTTTTCATAATTTTCATATGCATCATTGTTGTAATGAATGTGATGATATTACCTTCTGTTTTGTGGCTAGAACATGGAGTTCACAGCATGGGAGGAATGCAGTTTTTCAATCAGGGCACATGTTTTCGCTTGCTCCAATTCTAGTTTCTTTCATTGTTTTGGGTGCCTCAACGTATTTTTGGTTTCCTTATCGGCAATTTCCTATATTGTCTGAGTTTGTTTTGCCTTCTTCCTTCCCTGCATATTGTATTCTTACACAATCAAAACAAGAGTGTAGACAGAGCATCCATTATGATTTAAAAATAGAACAAATTGGCATTTTATGCTTAAAAATCTACAGGCAACATGACCAAGATGAATATTTTTGGTTTGTTAAATGAAATGTAAACCCTTTGTAGAAGGGAGAGATTTTCATTCCCTCTTGTTTTTTATTTTCACAATTTTCATATTAATCATGGTTTGTAGTTCAGCTGATCATGTTACTTTCTGTGTTGAGGCTAGAATACCAAATTCAGTGTAGGGGAGGAATGGTCTTTTTATATCAGGGTCAGCTTTTGGCTTGCTCCAATTCTAGCTTTCTTTCATGGTTTTGGGTGGCTCAATGTTTATTTGCTTTCATTATAGGCAATTTCCTAAATTTTTTCTGGATCTGACTTTGTTTTGCCTTCTTCTTTCCCAAATTTTGTATTCTGAAGCAATACAAACAAGGGTTTTAACAAAGTATATATTATGAAATAAAAACCACAACAAATTGGCATTTCATGCTTAGAAATCTACAGGCAAAACAACCGAGATGAGTTTTTCTGTTTTGGAAAATGAAATGGAACACTTTTGCTGAGGGACAGATATAAATTCCCTCCAAATGGAGTATGACTGTGATTTTCAGGTTAATTCAATCAGAATTCCATAGCAAGTCAGCTAGGTGCTGTGGATGAATCTGCAAACAGCTGCTTTACTTGTGACTAAATCAAGCCCAATATCACCAAAGACTCTTCGATTCCTTTGGATATTTTCAAATTTTCTTATTTATCATGGTGTGTAATGAGTTTCCTGGCATTACCTTTGGTTTTGAGGCTGGAATATAGAGTTCACAGCACGGGAGGAATGGTCGTTTTTCATCAGGGCACAGGTTTTGGCTTGCTCCAATTCTGGCTTTCTGTCATTGGTTTTGGTGCCTCAGCTTATTTTTGGTTCCTTGATCGGCAACTTCCTAAATTTTTTGTGTCTCAGTTTGTTTTGCCTTATAATTCCCAAATTTTGTATTTGACCCAATACAAACAGGAGTTTAGACAGAATATCCATTACGAAATAAAAACACAACAAATTGGTGTTTCATGCTTAGAAATCTGCAGGCAACATGACCAAGGTGAGTTTTTGTGTTTTGTAAAATGCAATGTAACCGTTTTGCTCAGGGGACAGATATTAATTCCCTCCAAATCGAGTGTGACTGGGATTTCTGGTTAAATTAATCTGAATTCCACAGCCAGTCAGCTGGCAGGTGTGGATGAATCTGGAAACATCCAGTTTACTTGTGATTAAATCAAGCCTACTATCACTAAGCACTCTTGGATTTCTTTGGTTTTTTCACATTTTTCTTATTTATCATGGTGTGTAATGAGTTTTCTGATATTACCTTTGGTTATGAGGCTAAAATATGGAGTTCAGGGCACGGAGGAATGGTCTTTTTCCATCAGGGCACAGGTTTTTGGCTTGCTCCAATTCTGGCTTTCTTTCATTGTTTTGGGTACCTCAGCCAATTTCTGGTTTCTTTGTCGCTCCCCCTCTTCATGGAGGAACGACACTAAACCCTGCCTAGGCTTCATATCTGAGTCACGGCACCATTATGTCGCTCCCCCTCTTTGTGGAGGAACGACACAGGACCCTGCGCTGTTCTTTCGTCTGCTCGGCCCTCCCCGGGTTTGCTGCTGGTTCTTCCTGGGTTGGCTACCATCCCTTCCACCTCCATGGAAGGGCGGTTCCCCCTGCCACTTTCCCCACTTCTGTGGGGGAGCAGCACACCGCTGGCCGGCTCTCTCAGGGGCTGCACAGGTGTTCCTTCAGATAGATGTTCCTGGTGCATGTTGTCTCTCTCCTCCTTCATAGTCCTCTTCCACCAATCCCAACTCTGCTACCCACATGCTGAGTACACTTCTCTCCTCCAATCAGGAGCAGGTCCTACAGTTTATTGGTTGAACTGGAGGCAGCTATGTAGAAGCTGTTTCCTCCTCTCCCAGCGCCATATTGTGGGAGAGCAGATGCATAGAATAAGTCTTAATTCCAGTAACTTAGTCTAGTCCCAGTTGCTTCCAGTTGCTCCCCACATTCTTGATTGGCAATTTCCTAAATTTTGTCTGGGTCTGGGTTTGTTTTGCCTTCTTCCTTCCCAAATTTTGTATTCTGATGCAATACAAATAAGAGTTCTGACAGAGTATCCATCATGAATTAAAAAAACACAACAAATTGGCATTTCATGCTAGAAATCTACAGACAATACGACAAATATGAGTTTTTGTGTTTTGGAAAATGAAATGAAACACTTTTGCTGAAGGGACAGATTTTCATTCCTTGCAAAACGAGTGTGACTGCAATTTTTGTTTTATTGCATTAGGATTGCAAAGCCAGCTGGCTGGAAGCGGTAGATGAAACCAGAAACATCTGGTTTGCTTGTGACTAAATAAAGCCCAATATCACTAAGGACTCTTGGATTTCTCATATTTTTTCATACTTTTCCTCTTGATCATGGTTTGTAAAGAATTTTCTGATGTGAGCTTTGGTTTTGAGGCTGGAACATGGAGTACAGGATATCGGAGGGATGCAGTTTTTCAATAGGGCACAGGTTTTGGCTTGCTAAAATTTTAGTATTCTATTATTGTTTTGGGGGCCTCAACAAACCCGGATCCAGACAAAATTTAGGAAATTGCTGATCAAGAAACTAGAAAACAGCTGAGGCACACAAAACGATGAAAGAAAGCCAGAATTGGAGCAAGCCAAAACCTGTGCCCTGAGGGAAAAAGACCATTCCTCCCATGCCCTGGACTCCATGTTTTAGCATCTAAACCAAAAGTAACATCAGAAAATTCATTGCCACCTATGATAAATAAGAAAAATGTGAAAGAAAAAAAGAACTCCAAGAATCCTTAGTAATATTTGGGTTGATAGTCAGAAGTAAACTGGATGTTTCCGGATTCATCCACACCTGCCAGCTGACTGGCTGTGAAATTCTGATGTAATTGACCAGAAATCCCAGTCACACTTGATTTGGAGGGAATTAACATCTGTCGCCTCAGCAAAAGGGTTACATTGCATTTTTCAGAACACAAAATCTCATCTTGGTCATGTTGCCTGTAGATTTCTAAGCATGAAACAACAATTTGGTTTGCTTTTATTTCTTAATGGATATTCTGTCTGAAGTCTTCCTTGCATTGCATCAGAATACAAAATTTGGGAAGGAAGAAGGCAAAACAAACCCAGACCCAGACAAAATTTAGGAAATTGCCAATCAAGAAACGAGAAATGGGCTGAGGCACCCAAAACAATGAACGAAAGCTAGAATTGGAGCGAGCCAAAACCTGTGCCTTGATGGAAAAAGACCATTCCTCCCGTGTCCTGAACGCCATATTTTAGCCTCAAAGCCAAAAGGAGAATCCAAAAATCCATTGCAAAACATGACAAATAAGAAAAATGTGAAAAAAACAACAAAAAAATCCAAGAGTCCTTCGTGATATTGGGCTTGATTGAGTCACAAGTAAATCGGATGTTTCTGGATTCATGCACCCCTCCCAGCTGATTGGCTGTGACATTTTGATGTAACAAACCAGAAATCCCAGTCACATTCGATTTGGAGGGAATTACTATCTGTCCCTTCAGCAAAAGGATTACATTGCATTTTCCAAAACACAAAATCTCATCTTGGTCATGTTGCCTGTTGATTTCTATGCATGAAACACCAATTTGGTGTGTTTTTTATCTCTTAATGGATACTATGTTTGAACTCATGTTTGTATTGAAGTAGCACCTTGACAGTAGGGACTCCATTTTGAAGCACTTGAGACTGCATTTTGGGAAAGTAACCCCCACCGTGAGACTCTGGTCTGAAACTATGATCTCAAATAGTCGGACAATAGCAGCGCACTACATCACCCTTGGCAGAGCACAAAAACCCCCTAGCATGCTTGCTCAAGCTTGAAAGTAGAAAGGTTGCACCTGGGTTAATGATAAAGATGTGATTTGTCTATGTCTTACACATAATTTGAATTAATGTCAAGATCATAAATGATAATTGTACGATTGTAACTGGTATTGTCAAGATTATGATGGATATTAATTTCACCTAGGTCTTAGGTTATGTTGACCCTAGTAACTATGTACTCTCTTTGGATTTTTTCTTTTTTGTACCCTCTTTTGATCTTAGCAACTGTGTATAGTAACCATGCATTCCCCCCCTTCCCAGTTTTGCGGTTTTTGCCTTTATAAACCCTAACCTTTGGTTATTCGGGGCTGCTCTGTTCATGTATGATCAGACAGCCCCAGCATGCTGGATAATCAATAAAGCTTTAACCCTTTGCTGGTTGCATGAGAGAAAAGTCTTTTGGAGTCATTCCTCGGGCGGTGGGCTTTTTCAGACTCTAACATTGGAGGCCCCAGCGAGATCTGACTGCTGCCTGCGGACGTCTCCAACGGATATCTCTCGGGGTAAGTGCAGGCGCCTATTCGTGTTGTTGGCCGGCTTATTTGTGGTTTGTGTCTCTTCATTCTGGATTTTGGTAATTTGTGAGCACTCTAGGGTTTTGGGAACTGTGCTGGTGTAGTAGCTGCTGGGACAGGGCGTGAGCCCTTCCTGGCTGTGGCCGGCAGACGTGCCCGGGGGCCACAGGCTACGGCCCTGAGGGACGCCTCAGGAGGACAAAGGAAGGCTGGGGACGCCCAGATACTTCCGACCAGGGCAGGCGTGGAGTCTGCATTCCCAGCACAGACGGGGTGGCCGGTAAGGCCTTCTTATTATTAGTCTTTTGTAGTTGTAAGGTGCTTTGTTGGTTGTCTTGTTGTTTGTTGATTGTATTCTCTTGTCATTTAGCATTGTATGGGGCGCTGTGATGGCTCCCATTTGGTAGATTTGGAATCTGCATTTGTATTGCCAGCATTGTCGCGTGACTCTGAAGTGGTTCTGGAGTCTGCATTTGTAGGTTCTGAAGTGGTTCCGGAGCTTGCATTTGTATTACCGGCGTCCTCACAGGGCTCTGAGGCGGTTCCAGAGTCTGTGTTTGTATTGCCAGCATCATCGCGACCAGTAGTTTATCTCAGTTCCTTTACGGACAGTTTGTGTGGTTGTTGTGTGCTGATCCTCTACACTGTTTGTCTGTTCGTGTACATTGTGTTGCCTGTTAACATGGGCCAGACTGTGTCTACACCTTTGTCTCTAACTTTGAATCATTGGTCAGAGGTAAGCGGCCGGGCGTATAACCTCTCTTTGTCAGTCAAGCAGGCGAAGTGGCAGACTTTCTGTGCCACTGAATGGCTAGCCCTCGGAGTAGATTGGCCACCAGAGGGCTCATTCCATTTACCACTCATTCACCGAGTGAAAGAGGCTGTTTTCCAGCCCGGCAGTCATGGTCATCCAGACCAGCAACCTTACATAATGGTCTGGCAGGACTTGTGTGAAAATCCACCTAATTGGGTAAGACCTTTCCTCCTGCCTGCCCCTACCCCACAGGCTTTCGCGCCGGCTACCGTGCTGCCTGCAAAGATGCTATCACCACCGGCAGCACCATCGTCCCCGCCATCAGTGCTGCCAGAATCTCAGGATTTGACTGTTTTTGACTCTCCTCCTCCTTACCCACCTGCTCGGCTGCAATCCCCCGTTCCTCCACTTTCGCCGGCTGAGCTGGACGGCTCACTGTCGTCTCCTGCTTCCTCCTCCTCCTCTGTCTCTTCCCCATCCTCCCTGTCATCATCATCCCCCGGGGAGGGAGGGCCTGCCCAGGGGACTCGGAGCCGGAAAGCGCAGGGCCTCCAGGATGTGGCTGTGACTCTCCCCCTCCGACCGTATGGGCCCGCGGTGGATGATGAGCAAGGGGGAGAGATGCCAGCATTACAGTATTGGCCATTCTCATCTTCTGATCTCTATAACTGGAAAAATAACAATCCCCCTTTCTCTGAAGACCCCTCTCGTCTTACAGGTCTTGTCGAATCGTTAATGTTCTCTCATCAGCCGACATGGGACGATTGCCAACAATTGTTAAACACCCTTTTTACCACTGAGGAAAGGGATCGGATCCTCCTGGAAGCCAGGAAGAATGTCCCTGGGCAAGATGGGAGGCCGACCCCGCTCCTAAATATAATTGATGATTCGTTTCCTCTGCACCGACCTAACTGGGATCCTAATACGCAAACAGGTAGGAAGCATCTGTCCACCTATCGCCAGTCTCTAGTAGCTGGGCTCCGCGCAGCAGCACGGAAGCCCACCAACTTAGCCAAGGTAAGGGAAATTGTGCAGGGACCTGATGAAACTCCCTCGGTTTTTCTAGAAAGATTGATGGAAGCATACCGGAGGTATACTCCATTTGACCCTCAGTCCGAGGAACAGCGGGCATCAGTAACCATGGCCTTCATTGGCCAATCCGCTTCGGACATACGCCGTAAACTGCAGCGTTTAGAAGGGCTGCAGGATCTGACTTTACGGGATTTAGTCAAGGAGGCAGATAAAGTATTTTATAAGCGAGAGACCGAGGAAGAAAAAGAACAAAAAAAGGAAAAAGAAAGAGAGGAACGGGAGAACATTAGAGATAGAAAGCGAAACCGGGAACTGACTAAAATCCTAGCCACAGTAGTGAACAAGGTAAAAACTAATGGAAAGGGAGACAGACAAGAAAATAATCTGGGTCCACGCCGCCGCCCTCCCCTGGCCTCAGATCAATGTGCCTTTTGTAAGGAGAAGGGGCACTGGGCAAGGGAGTGCCCCAAGAAAAAGACCAATCAGCCCCGACCAACAGCCCTGGCCATAGAGGAGGAAGATTAGGGGCGACGGGGCTCGGATCCCCTCCCCGAGCTCAGGGTAAATTTTAAAGTGGAGGGGACTCCCATCAACTTTGAAGTAGATACTGGAGCAGTTTATTCTGTGTTGCAGACACCCCTAGGCCCTTTATCCAGTAAAAGATCTCTGGTACGAGGGGCCAATGGTAGTCAGTATCGGGCATGGACTACAAAGCGAACTATGGACTTGGGAAGGGGAAAAGTTCAACACTCCTTCCTTGTGATCCCTGACTGTCCAGTCCCTTTGATGGGAAGAGATTTGCTTACCAAGCTAAAGGCCCGAATAACTTTCGAATCGGCTGGACCACGGGTGGAATTTTCAAACCCCATGGTAGACCCCCCAGTGACTACTATACTGTCTATGTCAGTAGAGGATGAATATCGGCTCCATGAAAAACCAAAAGAAACAAAAAATTTAGAAATTCAATCTTGGCTTGCCACTTATCCTGACTCCTGGGCAGAAACAGCAGGACTGGGGCTAGCTGTGTGTCAGCCCCCAGTAGTTGTCACCCTAAAGACCAATGTGGTTCCAATCCGGGTCAGGCAATATCCTATGAGTAAAGAGGCCAGGGAAGGAATTCGGCCTCACATAAAAAGACTACTTGCCCTAGGAGTCCTAAAAACCTGTCATTCAGCTTGGAATACGCCTCTGCTACCAGTCAAAAAGCCTGGGACTCAGGACTATCGCCCAGTACAGGATCTAAGGGAAGTAAATAGCCAAGTGCAAGACATCCATCCTACTGTGCCTAACCCCTACAACTTGCTAAGCACCCTCAGCCCTGAGCGTGTTTGGTATACTGTATTGGACTTGAAAGATGCTTTCTTTTGTTTGCAATTACATGCTGACAGTCAGCCATTGTTTGCCTTCGAGTGGCAGGATCCTGAGGAGGGGATATCGGGACAACTGACTTGGACTCGATTACTGCAGGGTTTTAAAAATTCACCAACCATATTTGATGAGGCTCTCCACCAAGACCTAAGCCATTTCCGGAGAGACCACCCGGAGGTGACCTTATTACAGTATGTAGACGACTTGCTCCTAGCCGCTGCGACTCAGGACCAATGTGAGTACGGGACAAAATCACTGTTACAGGAGCTGGCTCGGTTGGGTTACAGGGCCTCAGCAAAAAAGGCACAACTGTGTAGGCGGGAGGTCACTTTCTTAGGATATACTCTTAAGAATGGGAAGCGTTGGCTAACTGAAGCCCGTAAAAAGACTGTGACGCAAATCCCCGTCCCCACCACTCGAAAGCAGCTCCGAGAGTTTTTGGGAACGGCTGGATTCTGTAGACTGTGGATTCCAGGGTTTGCCTCCCTGGCTTCACCCCTCTATCCACTACTTAAGGGAGACCGGGAATTTGTGTGGGGGCTAGAGCAATAGCAGGCATTCGATGACATCAAGCAGGCACTACTATCGGCACCCGCCTTAGCCTTGCCAAATATTGAAAAGCCTTTCACTCTTTATATTGAGGAGCAAAAGGGAGTGGCCAGGGGAGTCCTGACCCAGACTCTGGGACCCTGGAAGCGACCAGTAGCCTATTTGTCCAAACGGCTGGATTCGGTTGCGAGTGGGTGGCCCAAATGCCTGAAGGCTATAGCGGCAGCTGCCCTATTAACTAAAGATGCGGACAAATTGACTTTGGGACAAAGACTTACTATCATAGCTCCGCATTCCCTAGAGAGTGTCATACGACAACCACCTGATAGGTGGCTTTCAAATGCCCGCATCACTCACTACCAAAGCATTCTATTGGACAAGGATCGAGTTATTTTCGGCCCACCGACTGTGCTAAACCCTGCCACCCTGCTCCCAGATGAAACCGCCGACCCCGTCCTCCATACCTGCCAGGATATCCTGGCTGAGGAGGCCGGCATTCGCCAAGACCTGACAGACCAGCCTTTGCCTAACCCGGAGGTAACATGGTTCACGGACGGGAGCAGCTTCCTGCTGGACGGTAAGCGGCGGGCCGGGGCAGCGGTAGTCAGTGCAACGGATACTATCTGGACAGCCAGCCTGCCAGAAGGAACTTCAGCCCAAAAGGCTGAGTTGATTGCCTTAGCAAAGGCACTGGAATTGGCGGAGGGAAAAAGAGCAAATATATATACTGACAGCCGTTATGCCTTTGCCACAGCCCATGTGCATGGGGCGATCTATCAACAGAGAGGGTTGCTAACCTCAGCTGGAAAAGAAATAAAGCACAAAGCTGAAATTCTCCGCCTATTAGCTGCCGTCCTGTTACCCTCTAAGCTGGCAATAATTCACTGCCCTAGCCATCAAAAAGGGACTGACCCGGTGGCTGTGGGAAACCGGAGAGCAGATGAAGAAGCCAAGGCAGCCGCTCTGCAGGGCCCCGAAATAAGTGTCCTTCTAGCAGAAAGGGAGAACAAACCCCCGCCGGGGACGGGAGAGGACTCACTGGAGAAACAAGCCCTTTCCTATTTGCAGCAAGTCCATCAGTTTACTCACCTTGGGGCACAGAAGCTGCAAAGCCTACTAAGAGATCAACCATTCTCCCTATCTCCTTCTGACAACAAGCGACTGGCAGAACGAGTCGCCAGGAACTGTAAGGCCTGTCAGGCGGTAAATGCCCACCCAACCCAAACACCGGACGGAAAGAGACTAAGGGGGGATAGACCAGGGAAATATTGGGAAGTAGACTTTACTGAAGTCAAACCAGCTAAATGCGGCTATCAGTACTTGCTAGTTTTTGTAGATAGTTTCTCGGGGTGGGTGGAGGCTTACCCAACCCGGAAGGAAACAGCTCTAGTTGTGGCCAAAAAGATCATGGAAGAAATTTTTCCCCGATTTGGACTACCTAAGGTAATTGGGTCTGATAATGGGCCGGCATTCGTGGCACGGGTAAGTCAGGGTCTGGCTAAATTATTGGGGATTAATTGGAAATTACATTGTGCCTACCGACCCCAAAGCTCAGGACAGGTAGAAAGAATGAATAGAACAATCAAAGAAACTTTGACTAAATTAGCAATGGAGACTGGCTTAAAGGATTGGACTATGCTCCTACCTTATGCTTTATTTCGGGCTCGAAATACCCCCTCCTCTTCTATGTTTAACCTCACACCTTTTGAAGTGTTGTATGGGGCCCCACCACCCGCTAAAAATCTTGCTTCTGTAATAGACAACCAGACTTTGTCTTGTACCCCTTTGCTTGTCAGATTAAAAGCCCTGGAGGGCATGCAGAAGTTTGTCTGGCGACAATTGACTACTAATTACCAACCAGGAGAAGAGACTGTGCCGCATCGCTTCCAGGTTGGGGACTCTGTCTACGTGAGAAGACATCGTGCCCAAAATCTGGAGCCGCGTTGGAATGGCCCTTACATCGTACTGCTTACGACACCTACGGCAGTGAAAGTAGACGGCATCACCAGCTGGATCCATGCCTCTCATCTCAAGCCTGCGCCGCCACCAGGAACGGAATGGAAATTGGAAAAGACTGACAACCCCCTCAAAATTAGAATTCGCCGTGTGGGTAATGGGGTTGTGGATCCTCCCTCTGATATGCGGTAATCCCCATGAACCCCAGTTGTTAACCTGGGAGGTTGTTAATCCCATGGGGCAAGTGGTCTGGTCTCTTAGTGGGGTCCATACGCCCGGAACATGGTGGCCCCCATTATACCCAGATGTATGCCAGTTGGTAGCGGGAATGGATACCTGGGATATAGGAGATTTTGATAATGTCCCTACTCCCCGGCTTTATAATGGATGGGGACCCGGATGTGGGCACTCGGTCAAAAAGTGCATGTTGCGACAACTTGACTTTTATGTGTGTCCCAAAGATGGAAGAACTAGACTACAGGAAAGGCAATGTGGAGGGTTGGAATCCTTGTACTGTAAAGCATGGGGCTGTGAGACTACAGGACAAGTTTACTGGGAGCCCACTTCTAGTTGGGATTGGATCACAGTACAATGTAATTATACCCCTGAGGGACACTTTGAGTGTCTGACAAAGCCAAGGCCTGGGTCGTGTCGGTCAACGACCTATTGCATCCCCCTTAACATTACCTTCACTAGTGCGGGGCGAAGATTAACTACCCTAATGGGATGGGTAAAAGGAAGGACTTGGGGACTCAGATATTATGTCTCAGGAACTGATTTTGGCTTATGGTTTACTATTAGGCTGACTAGAACTACTGTCCCAGTAGCAGTGGGGCCCAACCCGGAGATTAAACCTAGACCAGTTGAAATTAAAACCAAAGCACCTCCTTCCCAGAAGGCCCAATCAGGGCTTTCACCTCTGCCCATAACCTCAGTCCTACGACCAACACCCTTGGATGCGGGAAACGCTCCCCCATTGTTCAACTTGATCAAGGGCGCATATGCCGCCCTTAATTAAACCCAAGGGGGGGTTCAGCCATGTTGGTTGTGCTTGTCGGCTGCTCCCCCTTACTATGAGGGAACAGCATTTGATGGATCCCTAAGGCCTATGAATTCCACCTCTTGTGACTGGGGGGGGGTCATAAACTCACCCTGCCAGCGGTCTCAGGGCATGGGCTGTGTATCGGTGCATCTCCCTCCACAGTTATGGGAGCTCTGTGTAATCGGACAGTAACGCTAAATTCTTCCCTCTCAGAATATTGGGCTCCGCAGGAAGGTGCATGGTGGGCCTGCAACACTGGCATAACACCCTGTATTTCTGTGTCTGTGTTTAATCAAGGTAAAAATTATTGTATAATGGTACACTTATTACCTAGAATACTTTATCATGAAGCTAATTCTTTTGAAGATGCAATAGAAAACAAACAGCTCCGAGTTAAAAGAAAGCCACTGTCTGTGTCTCTGGCAGTCCTCCTAGGCGTTGCAATGGCAGCTGGAATAGGAACAGGAACTACAGCCCTGGTAACTGGGGAGCAACACCTCTCACAGTTAAGGGCAGCCATAGCTCGAGACATAAAGGATTTAGAAAATTCAATATCAGCTCTGGAGCAGTCTCTAACTTCACTTTCAGAGGTGGTGTTGCAGAATAGAAGGGGCCTGGATCTCATTTTTATGAAAGAGGGAGGTTTGTGTGTGGCACTAAAAGAAGAATGTTGTTTCTATGCAGATAAAACCGGGGTAGTACGTGATAGCATGGCCAAGCTCAGAAAACGCCTTGAGGAAAGACAATGGGAAAGAACTCAGCAACAGGGATGGTTTGAGTCGTGGTTTACCAAATCCCCCTGGCTGACTACGCTACTCTCCTCCCTAGCAGGTCCCCTGATCATTCTGCTCCTAATTGTTACCATTGGACCTTACATTTTAAATAGACTTATAACCTTTTTTAGGGAACAAATTGGCAACGTTAAACTTATGGTAATTCGGCAGCAGTATGCCACTCTCCAAAATTCTGAAACTGGTAATCTCTAGGATTAGAGATTGTGCCAACAGGAAGTGGGGAATGAAGTAGCACCTTGACAGTAGGGACTCCATTTTGAAGCACTTGAGACTGCATTTTGGGAAAGTAACCCCCACCGTGAGACTCTGGTCTGAAACTATGATCTCAAATAGTCGGACAATAGTAGCGCACTACATCACCCTTGGCAGAGCACAAAAACCCCCTAGCATGCTTGCTCAAGCTTGAAAGTAGAAAGGTTGCACCTGGGTTAATGATAAAGATGTGATTTGTCTATGTCTTACACATAATTTGAATTAATGTCAAGATCATAAATGATAATTGTACGATTGTAACTGGTATTGTCAAGATTATGATGGATATTAATTTCACCTAGGTCTTAGGTTATGTTGACCCTAGTAACTATGTACTCTCTTTGGATTTTTTCTTTTTTGTACCCTCTTTTGATCTTAGCAACTGTGTATAGTAACCATGCATTCCCCCCCTTCCCAGTTTTGCGGTTTTTGCCTTTATAAACCCTAACCTTTGGTTATTCGGGGCTGCTCTGTTCATGTATGATCAGACAGCCCCAGCATGCTGGATAATCAATAAAGCTTTAACCCTTTGCTGGTTGCATGAGAGAAAAGTCTTTTGGAGTCGTTCCTCGGGCGGTGGGCTTTTTCAGACTCTAACAGTATTGCATCAGAACCAAATTTGGGAAGGAAGAAGGCAAAACTAACCCAGACCCAGACAAAATTTAGGAAATTGCCGATCAAGGACCCAGAAATCGCTTGAGGCACCCAAACAATGAAAGAAAGCCAGAATTGGAGCAAGTCAAAACCTGTGCCCTGATGGAAAAAGACCATTCCTTCCATCCCCTGAACTCCATATTTTAGCCTCAGAACCAAAAGTAACAGCAGAAAATTCATTAGAAACCATTTTAAATAAGAAAATTATGAGAAAAACACAAAGAAATCAAAGAGTTCTTAGTGATCTTGGGCTTCATTTATTCAAAAGTTACCAAGCTGTTTCTGGATTAATCCACTGCTCCCAGACAACTGGCTGTGAAATCCTGATGTAATTAACCAGAAATCCCAGTCACACTCAATTTGGAGGGAATTAATATCTGTCCCTTCAGCAAAAGGGTTACATTGAATTTTCCATACAGAAAATCTCATCTTGGTCATGTTGCCTGTAGATTTGTAAACATGAAATTCCAATTTGTGTGTTTTTTATTTCATAATGGATGCTCTGTATGAACTCTTCTTTGCAATGCGTCAGAATACAAAATTTGGGAAGGAAGAAGGCAAAACAAACCGAGACCCAGAAAATATTAAGGAAACTGCCGATCAAGAAACCAGAAATCGGCTGAGGCACCCAAAACAATGAAAGAAAGCCAGAATTTGAGCAAGCCAAAACCTGTGCCCTGAGGGAAAAAGACCATTCCTCCCATGCCCTGGACTCCATGTTTTAGCCTCAAAACAGAAAGTAACATCAGAAAGTTCATTGCAAACCATGATAAAAAAGAAAAATGTGAAAAAAAAACAAAGAAATCCAAGAGTCTTTAGTGGTATTGGGCTAATTTAGTCACAATTAACTGGATGTTTTCGGCTTCATCCACATCTCCCAGCTGACTGGCTGTGAAATTCTGATGTAATTATCCAGAAATCCCAGTCAAATTTGATTTTGAGGGAATTAATATCTGTTCCCTCAGCCAAAGGGTTACATTGCATTTTCTAGAACACAAAATCTCATCTTGGTCATGTTGCCTGTAGATTTCTAAGTATGAAACAGAAATTTGGTGTGTTTTCCATTTCATAATGGATACTCTGTATGAATTCTTGTTTGTATTGTGTCAGAATACAAATTTTGTGAAGGAAGAAGGCAATACAAACCCAGACCCAGACAAAATTTAGGAAACTGCCGATCAAGAAACCACAACTTGGCTGAGACACCCAAAACAATGAAAGAAAGCCAGAATTGGAGCAAGTCAAAACCTGTGCCCTTATGGAAAAAGACCATTACTCCTGTGCCCTGATCTCCATATTTTAGCCTAAAAAACCAAAAGTAACAGCAGAAAATTCATTAGAAAACCTTTTAAATAAGAAAAATATGAAGAGAAAAGAAATCCAACAGTCCTTAGTGATCTTGGTCTTCATTTACTCAAAAGGTAACCAGCTGTTTCTGGATTAATGCACCGCTCCCAGACAACTGGCTGTGAAATTCTGATGTCATTAACCAGAAATCCAAGTCACACTCGATTTGGAGGGAATTAATATCTGTCCCTTCAGCAAAAGGGTTACATTGCATTTTCCAAAACACAAATTCTCATCTTGGTAGTGTTACCTGTAGATTTCTAAGCATGAAACACCAATTTGGTGTCTTTTTTTTTTTTTTCCTAATGGATACTCTGTCTGAATTCTTGTTTGTATTGCATCAGAATACAAAATTTGGGAAGGAAGAAGGCAATACAAACCCAGACCCAGACAAAATATAGGAAATTGCCGATTAAGAAACCAGAAAGTGGCTGAGGCACCCAAAACAATGAAAGAAAGCCAGAATTGGAGCAAGCCAAAATGAGTGCCCTGATGGAAAAAGACCATACCTCCCATGCCCTGAACTCCATATTTTAGCCTCAAAACCAAAAGTAACATCAGAAAATTCATGGCAAACCATGAAAAATGAGAAAAATGTGAAAAAAAATTAACCAGAGTTCTTAGTGATATTGGCTTGATTGAGTCACAAGTAAATTGGATGTTTCTGGATTCATGCACCCCTCCCAGCTGATTGGCTGTGACATTTTGATGTAACGAACGAGAAATCCCAGTCACACTCGATTTGGAGGGAATTCATATCTGTCCCCTCAGCAAAAGGGTTACATTGCATTTTCCAAAACACAAAATCTCATCTTGGTCGTGTTGCCTGTAGATTTCTAAGCATGAAACACCAAATTGGTGTCCTTTTTATTTCATAATGGATACTCTGTGAAATCTTGTTTGTATTGCATAGGAATACAACATTTGAGAAGGAAGAAGGCAAAACAAACCCAGACCCAGACAAAATTTCGGAAACTGCCGATTAAGAAACCAGAAAGTGGCTGAGACACCCAAAACAATGAAAAAAAAGCCAGAATTGGAGCAAGCCAAAACTTGTGCCCTGATGGAAACAGATCATTCTTCCCGTGCCCTGAGCTCCATATTTAGCCTCGTAAACCAGCTGTTTCTGGATTCATCCGCACCTCCGTGCTGTCTGGGTGTGGAATTCTGATTGAAGTAACCTGAGAATTGCAGTCACACTCGATTTGGAGGGAATTAATATCTGTCCTGTAAGCAAAAGGTATACATTGCATTTTCCAAAACACAAAATCTCCTCTTTGTCATGTTTCCTGTAGATTTCTTAGCATGAAACACTAATTTGTTGTGTTTTTTATTTCATAATGGGTACTCTGTATGAACTCTTGTTTGTATTGCATCAGATAACAAAATTTGGGAAAGAAGAAGGCAAAACAACTGAGACCCAGAAAAGATTTAGGAAATTGCCAATCAAGACACCAAAACTCAGCTGAGGCACCCAAAACAGTGAAAGAATGCCAGAATTGGAGCAAGCCAAAACATGTTCTCTGAACTCCATGTACCTGCCTCAAACCAAAGCTCACATCAGAAAATTCATTACAAACCATGATCAAGAAGAAAAATGAAAAAAAAAATCCAAGAGTCCTTAGTGATATTGGGCTTGATTTAGTGACATGTAAACCGGCTGTTTCTAGATTCAACCACTCCTCCCATTGGACTGGCTGAGGAATTCTCATTGAATTAACCTGAGCATTGTAGTCACACTCGATTTGGAGGAAATTAATATCCATCCCCTCAGCAAAAGGGTTACATTTCATTTTCCCAAACACAAAAACTCATCTTCACGTTGCCTAAGATTTCTAATCAGGAAACACTAATTTTTTGTGTTTTTTTTATTTCATAATGGATACTCTGTCTGAACTCTTGTTTGTATTGAGTCAGAATACAAAATTTGGGAAGGAAGAAGGCAAAACAAACCCAGACCCAGACAAAATTTTGAAATTGCTAATCTAGAAACCAGAAATGGGCTGAGGAACCCAAAACAATGAAAGAAAGCCAGAATTGGAGCAAGCCAAAAGCTGTGCCCTGATGGAAAAAGACCATTCCTCCCGTGTCCTGAACTCTATATTCCAGCCTCAGAACCAAAAGTAATATCAGAGAATTCATTAGAAACCATGATAAATGAGAAAAATATAAAAAAGCACAAAGAAATCAAAGAGTCCTTAGTGATATTGGAATTGATTTAGTCACAAGTAAACCGGCTGTTTCCAAATTTATCCACCCCTCCCAGCCTTCTCTTGTGGAATTCTGATTAAATTAACCTGAGAATTGCAGTAACACTCACTTTGGAGGGAATTAATATCTGTCCCCTCAGCAAAAGGGTTGCATTTCATTTTCCAAAACACAAAAACTCATCTTTGTCGTGTTGCCTTTAGATATCTAATCTTGAAATGTCAAAATTTTGTGTTTTTTATTTCATAATGCATACCCTGACTAAACGCATGTTTGTATTGTGTGAGAATATAAACCTTGGGAAAGAAAAACGCAAAATATTCTGAGACCTAGAAAAAGTTTAAGAAATTGCCAATCAAGAATCCAACACTCAACTGAGGCACCCAAAACAATGAAAGAAAGCCAGAATTGCAGCAAGCCAAAAGCTGTGCCCTAATTGAAAAAGACCATTGCTTCCGTGCCCTGAACTCCATGTACCAGCCTCAAAACCAAAGCTCACAAAAGAAAACTCATTACAAAGCATGATCAGGAAGAAAAAGTTTAAAAAAAAAAACTCAAAGAAATCCAAGAGTCCTTAATGAATCTGGGCTTGATTTAGTCACAAGTAAACCAGCTGATTTTGGAGTCATCCACCCCTCTGAGCTAACTGGCTGTGGAATTCTGATTGAAATAACCTGAGAATTGCAGTCACACTCGATTTGGAGGGAATTAATATCTACCCCCTCAGTAAAAGGTTTTCATTTCTTAATCAAAAACACAAAACTCACCTTGGTCATGTTTCCTGCAGATTTCTAAGCATGAAATGCCCATTTGCTATGCTATTTATTTCATAATGTATATTCTGTCTAAACTCTTGTGTGTAAGTTATCAGAATACAAAATTTGGCGAAAAAGAAGGCAACACGAACTCAGACCCAGACAAAAATTAGAAAATTTCCGATCAAGGAATCAGAAAGTGGCTGAGGCAACCAAAACAATGAAAGAAAGCCAGAATTGGAGCAAGCCAAAACCTGTGCCCTGATTGAAAAAGATCATTCCTCCCATGCCCTGAACTCCATGTACCAGCCTCAAAACCAAAGCTCACATCCGAAAATTCATTACAAAGCATGATAAATAAGAAAAATGTGAAAAAAACACAAATAAATCCAAGAGTCCTTAATGATATTGGGCTTGATTTAGTCACAAGGAACCTGGCTGTTTCAAGATTCATCCACCCCCTTGCTGACTGACTGTGGAATTCTGATTTAATTAACATGAAAATCGCAGTCACACTCAATTTGGAGGGAATTAATATCTGTCCCCTCAGCAAAAGGGTTACATTGCATTTTCCAAAATACAAAATCTCATCTTGGTTGTGTTGCCTGTAGATTTCTAAGCATGAAACACCAATTTGGTGTGTTTTTTTATTTCATAATGGATACTCTGTCTGAACTCTTGTTTGTATTGCGTCAGAATACAAAATTTGGGAAAGAAGAAGGCAAAACAAACTCAGATCCAGAGAAAATCAGGACATTGCCGATCATGAAACCAAAACTCAGCTGAGGCACTCTAAAAAATGAAAGAAAGCCAGAATTGGAGCAAGACAAAACCTGTGCCATGATTGAAAAAGACAATTCTTCCCATGTTCTGAACTCTGTATTGCAGCCTCAAAACCAAAGCTCACATCAGAAAGTTGATTATAAACTATGATAAATAAGAGAAAGGTGAAAAAATCCAAAAAATCAGAGTCCTTAGTGATATGGACTTGATTTAGTCACAAGTAAACTCGCTGTTTCCAGATTCATCCACCCCTCCCAGTTGACTGGCTGTGGAATTCTGATCGAATTAACCTGAGTATTGCAGTCACGCTTGATTTGGAGGGAATTAATATCTGTCCCCTCAGAAAAAGGGTCACAGTTCATTTTCCAAAACACAGAAACTCATCTTGGTCATGTTGCCTGTATATTTCTAATCAGGAAATGGCAATTTGCTGTGTTTTTTATTTCATAATGGATACTCTGTCTAAACTCTTGTTTGTATTGTCTCAGAATACAAACTTTGGGAAGGAAGAAGGCAAAACAACCTCAGACCCAGGAAACATGCAGGAAATTGCTGATCAAGAGACCAAAACTCGGCTGAGGCATCCAAAACAATGACAGAAAGCCAGAGTTGGAGCAAGCCAAAATATGTGCCCTGATTGAAAAAGACCATTCCTGCCGTGCCCTGAACTCCATATTGCAGGCTCAAAACCAAAGCTTACATTAGAAAATTCATTACAAACCATGATAAAGAAGAAAGATGTTAAAAAAAAAAACCAAAGAAATCAAAGAGTCCTTTCAGATATCCTTGACTCCCAAATTTGCAGGAAAGAAACATTGTCATTAAAAACGGTAATCACATGTATAGCTAAATATAAAGAACTATAAACGTTTTTATTCCCTTAGTTTATTCAAGTTATATGACTTTTTAAAGCAAGACTTATCACACTATGTGAGAAATGCATACATTCAATCATTATTTAAATAAACATTTTTAACAGTATACTGTAGAGGAATCATATATAGGACTATCAATTGAAAAATCCCAAAAATGTATATGAAACAGTGCCATGATGTTATACATACAGCAAGTTTTTCTAACAATTATTAATGAAATAAGCACATCATTCTTTGTAAATCTAAGGAAATTAATGGAAAAATTGCAGTGTAATTGTTTGATGGATATGCAATGCTACAGATAGGACAATTTAAACATGAACCTATTTTCTCATAATTCTGCAGAATGAAAGTTCAAGAACTGCTTTGAGGTTTAGTTTTTCCTGTGATCTTTTGTTTGTGTTCTAGGATGGCCAACTTCTCACCATGTCTTCACATGGCCTTTTTTCTCTGTGCTCCCATCCCAGTGTCTCTCTTAAAGATACCAGTTGAATTGGGAAGGGGCATACATATAGGACCTCAATTAAACTTAATTACCCATGTGAGGATCCTAGCCCACATACAGTCAATTGGGATTTAGTGTCCACATACGTATTTTGGGGAGAACACATTTAGTCAATGACATTGAGTTAAGCAGGCAATAGAAGAACCACTATTCAATACTTAAAATATTTTATTCATTTACCATAGTACTTAAGATATCAGCTAAGATACCTGTGTACTACAATTTTGTACCTAATTTTGATGCTCATGTCTGCATCCTGACACAAGCTTCCTGAAAGAATGGACCCAGCTGACTTCCATAGTGGCTTGACCAGTTTGCATTCCCACCAACAGTGGGTTAGTGTCCCTTTTCCCCACATCCTCGCCAGCATCTGTTGTTGGTAGATTTCTGAATGTGAGCCATTCTAACCATGGTGATGTGAAACCTCATTGTGGTTTGATTTGCATTTCCCTGATTGTTAGTGACCTTGAACATTTTTTCATGTGTCTGTTGGCCATTTGGATTTCCTCTTTTGAAAAATGTCTATTGAGGTCCTTGGCCCATCTCTTAATTGGGTTGTTTGTTTTGATCTTGTGGAGTTTCTTGATCTCTTTGTAGATTCTGGTTATTAACCCTTTATCTGTTGCATAGTTTGCAAATATTTTCCCATTCTGTTGGTTGTCTCTTCACTCTCCTGACTGTTTCTTTTGCAGTACAGAAACTTCTCAATTTGATGCAATCCCAATAGTTGATTTTGGCTTTAACTCCTGTGCCTCCCGGGTCTTTTCCAGAAATTCTTTGCCTGTGCCAATATCTTGAAGGGTTTCTCCAATGTTCTCTAGTAACTTGATGGTGTCAGGTCATAGATTTAGGTCTTTAATCCATGTTGAGTGGATTTTTGTGTAAGGTGTAAGGTAGGGGTCTTGCTTGATGGTTCTGCACGTGGAAATCCAGTTTTCCCAGCACCATTTGTTGAATAGACTGTACTTGCCCCAGGAATTGATTTTAGATCCTTGATCAAATATAAGTTGGCTGTAGGTGTTTGGGTTGATTTCTGGTGTTTCAATTCTGTTCCATTGGTCTATCCATCTGTTTCTTAACCAGTACCATGCTGTTTTGATTACAACTGCCCTGTAGTATGTCCTGAAATCTGGTATTGTGATGCCTCCAACTTTGTTTTTGTTGTACAAGATTGCTTTAGCTATTAGAGGTCTCTTGTGCCTCCATATAAATTTCAGCACCATTTTTTCCAGATCTGAGAAGAAGGTCTTCGGTATCTTGATTGGTATTGCATTGAATCTATAAATTGATTTTGGGAGAATGGACATTTTGATGATATTGATTCTTCCAATCCATGAGCATGGTAGATTTTTCCATTTCTTGGTATCCTCTTCTATTTCTTTCTTTAAGGTTTTGTAATTTTCATCGTAGAGATCTTTAACGTCCTTGTTTAAGTTTATTCCAAGGTATCTGATTGTTTTTGTAGCTATTGTGAATGGGATTGATCTTAGAAGTTCTTCCTCCGCCATGGCTTTGTCTGTGTATACAAAGGCTGTTGATTTTTGTGCATTGATTTTATACCCTGCTACCTTGCCAAACTCTTCTATGAGTTCCAATAGTCTCTTAGTAGAGTTCTTTGGGTCCCCTAAATAAAGAATCATATCATCTGCAAAGAGGGATAGTTTGAGTTCTTCCTTCCCAATTTGTATCCCTTTAATTTCTTTTTCTTGCCTAATAGCTCTAGCTAGAACTTCCAGAGGTATGAGAAATAGCAGTGGTGAGAGTGGGCATCCCTGTCTGGTACCAGATCTCAGTGGAAATGCTTCCAACTTTTCCCCATTCTATAGGATGTTGGCTGTGGGTTTTTCATTGATTGCTTTGATTGTATTGAGGAATGTTCCTTCCAAACACAGTTTGCTTAGAGTTTTCATCATGAACGGGTGTTGTATTTTATCAAATGCTTTCTCGGCATCTATTGTGATAATCATATTGTTTTTCTTTTGCAGTCCGTTAATGTGGTGTATCACATTGATTGTTTTGCGCACATTAAACCATCCCTGCATACCAGGGATAAATCCCACTTGGTCTGGGTGGATGATCTTTCTGATGTGTTGTTGCATTCTATTGGCGAGAATTTTGTTGAGGATTTTTGCATCTATGTTCATCAGGGATATTGGTCTGTAATTCTCTTTCAATGCTGCATCTTTTTCCAGCTTAGGAATTAAGGTGATGCTGGCTTCATAGAAAGAATTTGGGAGGACTCCCTCTTTTTCGATTGTTCTGAATAGTTTGAGAAGAATTGGAGTTAGTTCTTCATTAAATGTCTGGTAGAATTCAGCAGTGAATCCATCTGGTCCTGGGCTTTTCTTTGTTGGGAGGGCCTTTATTACTGTTTCAATTTCTGTCTCAGTTATGGGTCTGTTTAGGTTTTCGATGTCTTCCTGGTTCAATTTAGGTAGGTTGCATGTGTCCAGGAATCTATCCATTTCTGATAGGTTTCCCTGTTTGCTGGCATACAAGTCCTTGTGGTAATTTCTGATGATTCTTTTTATTTCTGTGGTGTCTGTTGTATGTTTCCTTTTTCATCTCTGATTTTATTGATTTGGGTCTTTTCTCTTCTTTTTTTAGTTAGTTGGGCCAATGGGGTGTCAATTTTATTTATTTTTTCAAAAAACAAGCTCCTCGTTTGGCTGATTTTTTGTAATTTTTTTTTATTCAATCCTGTTGATTTCTTCTCTGATTTTAATTATTTCTCTTCTCCTGATAGATTTGGGTCTGGTTTGCTGTAGGTTTTCTAGATCCTTGAGATGCATTGAAAGCTCATCTATTTGGTGCCTTTCCAATTTCTTGATGTAGGCACCTATTGATAGAAACTTTCCTCTTAATACTGCTTTTGCTGTGTTGCATAAGTTTTGGTATGTTGTGCTGTTATCCTCATTTACTTCCAGGAAATTTTTGATTTCTCTTTTAATTTCTTCTATGACCCATTGTTTATTCAGGAGCATGTTGTTCAATCTCCATGTGTTTGCATATGCTCTAGGGATTCCTGAGTTGCTAATTTCCAACTTCATTCCTTTATGGTCTGAGAAGCTGCATGGTATGATTCTAATTCTTTTGAATTTGCTGAGACTTGCTTTATGGCCTAGTATGTGGTCAATCCTAGAGAAGGTTCCATGTACTGCTGAGAAGAATGTAAAATCTTTAGCTGTAGGATTGAAAGTTCTGTATATATCTGTTATATCCATTTGGGCTATAGTGTCGTTTAAATGTACTGTATCCTTGTTGATCTTCTGTCCTGTTGATCTGTCTATTTCTGAGAGTGGAGTATTGAAGTCCCCCAGTACTATTATATTGTGGTCTACGTCTCCCTTTAAGTCCCTTAACAAATCTTTTAGATAAACTGGTGCCCTGTAGTTAGGTGCATACACATTGATAATTGTTATATCTTCTTGTTGTATTGATCCCTTAATCATTATATAGTGTCCCTCTTTGTCACTCTTAACAGTTTTTGTGGTAAAGTTTATGTTGTCCAATATTAAGATGGCTACGCCCGCTCTTTTTTCATTTCTGTTGGCATAGTATATCTTTTTCCAGCCTTTCACTTTCAGTCTGTATGGATCTTTGTTGGAAAGATGCATTTCTTGTAAGCAGCAAATAGATGGGTTTTGTTCCTTAACCCAATCAGCCAATCGGTGTCTTTTAATTGGACAGTTCAGGCCATTAACGTTCAATGTGACTAATGATAAGTGGTAACTTTGCCCTGCCATTTGCCAAATATAAGTTCTAATATATGCTTTGAATTCCCTGTGATCTTTTGCTGTGAGCTTTTCTTCCTTTACCTTCTTTCATATTGATGACCGTGTTTCTTTGTTTCTGAGTGTAGCACATCTTTAACCATCTTTTGCAGGGCTGGACGAGTGGCAACAAATTCTTTCAATTTCTGTTTGCTATGAAAAGTCTTTATTTCACCTTCATTCACAAATGATAGCTTTGCAGGATATAATATTCTGGGCTGGCAGTTGTTCTCTCTTAGTACCTGGGGTATATCTCGCCATTCCCTCCTAGCTTGTAGGGTTTCTGATGAGAAGTCAGCTGTGAGTCTGATTGGAGATCCTCTGAGAGTAATCTGACGTTTCTCTCTTGCACATTTTAGGATCTTTTCTTTCTGTTTTACTGTGGAGAGTTTAATTACAACGTGTCGAGGTGAGGATCTCTGTTGGTCGTGTTTATTAGGGGTTCTGTGAGTTTCCTGTACTAGGATTTCTCTGTCCTTCTCCAAACCTGGGAAATTTTCTGCTAATATCTCACTAAAAAGGCCTTCTAATCCTTTCTCCTCTCCATGCCTTCAGGAACTCCTAGAACCCGAATGTTGGGTTTTTTAATAGTATCCTGAAGATTCCTGACAATATGTTTTAGATTTCTAATTTCCTCTTCTTTTCTTTGTTCTGACTGTATCCTTTCCTGTTCTCTGTCTTCTAAGTCCGATATTCTCTCTTCTTCTTCACCCATTCTGTTTGTAAGGCTCTCTATTGTGTTTTTCATTTGATCTATTGAATTCTTCACTTCATTATGATTTCTCGTCACTATTACAGTTTCCTGTTGTACTAGTTGTTTCGTTTCATTTTGATTCCTCCTTTTATTTCATTTTCACGAGAGAGATTTTCTACCTTGTCCATTAATGATTTCTGTAGTTCAAGAATTTGTTTTTGAGAACTTCTTAATGTTCTTATCAATTTTTTGAGATCTGCTTCTTGCATTTCTTCTATCTCATCATCTTCATAATCTTGAATTGGGGTGTCTTTTTCATTTGGGGGCATCATGGTGACTTCCTTGTTTTTATTATCTCGGTTTTTGCATTTGTTATTTGGCATATTGGAGATATTTGGTTTCTTCACTGTGGTGCTTTTTCTTGTTATACTATGACTCTAGATTAAGTGGACTGTATGTTTTTGATGGAGCCTTAGAGGCTTGAGATGGGTGTGGCCTGAGAGCTCTGTTTGGTGTGCCAAAGGTGACACTCCCAGGTTAGGCGTGATAGATCTCTCTCTCTCTCTTTCTTTCTTTTTTTTTTTTTTGATTCAAAAGGGAAGTAATTCCACACAGCTGAATGAAGTTGGAGGTAGTTAGTAGGCAAATGATACACCCACAGGAGCCAGAGCTTGGAAGCTCTTTCCCAAGGACCACACAGGGAATCTGTTCTGCCCTCAGAGTGGGCTCAAATTCTCCTTCAGTCTCCCACTGGGTTGCCAAAGTTATGGAATTGTAGCGTCTCTGGAGAGTACTCACGTGAATTCTGTGAGTTCTCTCCCTCACCGTCTCTGTTTTCACAGTTTCAGTTCAGTAGCACCACAAATTTACAAGGTCCTAATCTCCTGTTAATTCGCCCCACCAAGAGTCAGGTTTTTCTGCTAGGCTCAGGGCCGGTGCAGACCTGAGGTCGCTCTGCTTATGACGTATGTCCAAGATGGCACCTGCTCTTTGTCTTGCTCGCCCTTGAGAGGTGAGCGGAGAGAGAGAAGCCCGTGTCCGTACCAGTCACCTTTTTTTTTTTCTCTCTCTCTCTTCCAGTAAGCCTGGTGAACTTTCCCCCTCGGGGATCGTTCCCTCTAGTCTCCTCTCTCCGCTTGCCTGCCGGTGTCTCGGGCTATTGAGGTTTGGCTCCCCTCGCGTTCCAGCGCTGGTGTGTTGAGTCTGCCAGTGGTGTCCCGAATTGTGGCTCCCACGCTCTCCACGCAGATCCACTGTGAATCACGCTTTCCGGAAGAGTTTCTTCTGCTGTTTCCTCCCCTACTCTTCCTTGAACCTGCAGTATCTCCACTTTTATTAAACTGTCTCTCCCCGGACTATCAGTGTGCTCCCTTCCTATTCCGCCATCTTGCCTCCTCTGAGAAATAGACATTCTTACAAAGAAGATTTACAAATGGCTAATTACCACACAAGATTGCCAACATTGCTTATCATTGGGCGAATGTTAGTAGCAATCATAGTGAAATACCACTTTGTATCCAATGTCCATTATAAAGCAAGTGCGCATAATATCAGAGAAATGAAATTATCATGCAGTACTGGTGCAAATGTAAAGTGATGCAGATAATATGGACCACAGTACTGAAGACCTCCTGATGGTGTTCACTTTCTCACTCAGAAAGTTCAGAAGCAGTGCAGGACATCAGAAAGAAAGAGTGTGGAAATGTTTTGATGGACTCCATCTTCTTTTAAAACTGTCCGTATCCAAACAATTCTGAGACCTAACAGGATTACCCCCAATTATTCCTTACTCATCTAGATAAGGCTCCAACTCTTAACACTATTGTAAGATTAAATTTCTACCTTCTTCATGTCTCAAGTTGGATTTATTCACAGTAAATGATATTAAAACCATTTCAGCATACAGTGAAGTATAATATGGTACAATATAATACAATATGGACTGACTGTAAAGGCATACCGGAACATGAAATAAGCCATTACAAAATGATAATTATTTTGTGATTCAACTTCTATGAGGTTACTAGAGGAGACAAATTCATAGATATATAGAGAATTGACTTCAATGGTCTGTGGTGGAGGGGCATAGGGATTTAGTTTCTGAGGCACAAAGTTTTACCTGGGGAGATTAAAGACAGATAGATGGATGGTGTTGATTATTGCAGAAAAAATGTGTATAGGCTTACTGACATAGACATTCACACTTTAAAATATCAAATGATAGGTTATACTTTTATCATACATAATACTTGATTTTAACAAACTAATAACCAAGTCCTCTTCCATAATCTTTTGCAATTATACATACATACATCTATTTTAATGCTAATTTAGATGTAAATTTAGATGTAACCAATGAAATAGGATGATATAACATTTAACAGTGCTTGAAAACATGACAAGCCATTTTATCAGGAGAGGGTAGAAATATACAATTTTGTATTATATCCAATTACAGAAAGAATCATATATATATACATGTGTGTATGCAAAATGTACAAGGCATATCTGAAAGTGTATCCTTATTCATTTACTTTTATTTGAAACACACACATGCAGAGAGAGAGGGAGAGAGAGAGAGAAAGAGAGAGGAGAGAGAGAGAAATAGACACAGAAATATAGAAATCCCATAATCTTCTTTACTCCACAAACACCTAAACAATGAAGGCTGTGTCAGGCTGGGTATCTTCGGGTGATGACAGAGACTCACCTTCAGTCTCCTAACATCTGTATTAGCAGGAAGCTGGAATTAGGAGCAGATTCAGGACATAAACACACACAATCTATATGGAATTCAGGTGATGACAGAGGTATATTTTCTAAAATTTTATTGATTTGTTTTCTTTTTTTTTTTATAATCCTCATGTTTATTTATCAAATATCATCAATGGGGTCTTTGACCAGCTTATAAAATAAATTTCCTTATACTGGCATACTTGGCAAAGCAGGTAAGCACAGAAAGTAACTTCAAGATTTTTCTAGAGGGGGCACACAGGTCAGCATTTGGTACATGTATGCATTACACTATTGAGCATCTTCCCACACATCATGAAAATCTGGAGGTAATTTGTGTAGCTTGAAATGTCTTCATTTTAGAATATGCACAAAAGTGCCTTATGAACTTTTCCAGGAAAGTGGCATTTTCTGTGTTCAGACTACAATTTACAACACAACTGGCTTTTGATGTACATTGATTATACTTCAAGTTCCAGAGTATGTGGGGCATAAAACCTGATTAAAGTTTTATATGACAAAAATCCCAGTCAATGTTTCTTTTAGTAAATGGCTTATTGATTTCCTCAGATTCAGTCTAATCATGCAAGAAAAAGTAGTTTCCACTCTTCTTCTGTTCTATATCCTTAATTGAGTTGAGTTTGTTTATTCGTGGACTATAGTTGTTTGGATCTCTTCTGAATGTAATTTCAAGCTGAGACAAAAATTTATTCATGCCGGCCAAAAGGGTTTGAGGACTATTTGCAACAGTGTTCTTAGATGGGACACCATCAAAAACAATGACTCGATCTGCTAGATAGGTGGCCGTGATGAAGTCATGTTCCACAACAAAGGCCGTCTTCTTTGCATGGAGTATGAAACGTTTGACAACTCGAGCTGCCATCAATCTTTGCTCAGAATCCAAATATGCAGATGGCTCATCAATTAAATAGACATCAGCAGGTTTGCCCAAGCAAAGAGCTAAAGCTACTCGCTGTAGTTCTCCAGATAATGTTTGTACCTCTTGATCAGTGATGTTTTCAATCTGCAGAGGCTTCATTACATCAGTCACAAACTGTGGATGAGTGTAAGTTTTGATTCAAATGGAGAGAGAGATGAGGGAGAGTGGGAATATTTCATTTTCCAATTAATTCCCCCCAAAATCACTTCATCCAAAAATATACCAGGATACTGAAATTTAATTTGGTCACCCATTTGGGAGGTAGGGAGTCAAATATTTTAGCCATCAACTACTGCCTCCCAGGACACATATTCACAGGAAATGGAGAAAAAGGAGAGTAGTGAGACACAAAATCAAGCAGTCTGATAGGGTATGTGGGTATTCAAAATGGCAACTTAAGCTAGTAACAAACACTCACCATCTTAGTTACCAGGAAATTATTCATGTTCTATGTATCCTTTATTTTTGTACTTGATTTTGAGTCTGGTTCACTCTCATGTGCTAACTACTGACTGCATTTCTCTACTGACTCCTAAGCCTGTCATCCCGTCTGAGGAGAGATAAAAGCTCAGCACTGAGCTAATGTATTCTTCAAGATGTTTGCCAAATTAATAATTCTCAATTTTTAAACTGAAATCAGTAGTTATTATTTATATTCTGTTTTACAAATATCAAGAGAATAGATTTACTGTAATTCAAAAACAATTCTAAGAATACAAGGATATATATATATATATATATATATATATGATTATTTCCATGTTTAGAGAGTATACTCAGATATAAACTAAATATTTCAAAACAAAAAAGCAAAAGTACTAGGATTTTAAACCAGATGACTTTAAAAATGAGAAAGTGGGAGGAGTTTAGAAAAAAAAGTCCCATTTTGATGTTTTGGCCAAGGCTAGCTCATAGTAATACCTTATACAAATAAATGGAGAAATGAATAACGAGATGTGTTCAGCATAAATTCACATTGGATAGCTACAAATAAGTATTCAATGGGGAATAGCAACTATGTTCTGAAACCTGTGGGAGAGGCTACCCTGGGAAGGAAGCAGGAATGTCATATCCAAGAGGGTCAAATCTGTAAAGAACTACAGGATGTTGTGAATGGAGAGTGTATGGAATACTTGGATGTGTAATACTGAGAATAAAGTAGAATTATATTAGCAAGGAACTGGTTTGGAAGCAAAGCAGAAAGAACTTGAACCAGCCTAAATACGGAGTGTCCACATTGTAGGCAGTGGTATAACCACAGTTCTGTCCACACTATTGTCTTTCTTAGCTTACTTCACTCACTTTGTGTCTTTTCTACCTGCCAAATACATAATTTACTTTATTGCATAAAAAAACCAAGTACAGGGGCCAGCACTGAGGCTCACTTGGTTAATCCTCCACCTGCAGCACTGGCATCCCATATGGGCACTGGCTTCTAATCCCAGTTGCTCCTCTTCCAGTCCAGCTCTCTGCTCTGGCCCAGGAGGGCAGTGGAGGGTTGCCCAAGTGCTTTGGACCCTGCACCTGCATGGGAGACCAGGAGGAAGTACCTGGCTTCTGGCTTCAGATGGGCGTGGCGTCAGCCGTGGCAGCCATTTGGGGAGTGAACCAAGGGAAGGAAGACCTTTCTCTCTGTCTCTCTCTCTCCCACTGTCTAACCCTATCTGTCAAATAAATAATAAAACAAAACACAACAAATTCAACTACAGAAAACATATAAAATAATCTTTGGCTTTGACTACACTTTATGAATAATTATGAATAATTTAGTAAAAACCACTTTCAGTAGCATAAAGTAATAATGAAGAAAGGAATGGTTTGCCTTAAGATATTATTTTGGAAAGGCAGCAACACAACATGAATCTATAGACAGGCTGGGAGAAATGTATGGAGAGCTCTTTAAGGACTTGCCATGGGAGCTGGCATTGAGAAATAACAGGTTTAGCTACCACCCGCAAGGCTCGCATCTTATATGGATGGAGCTTTCAGTCCTAGCAACTCCACTTACAATCCAAGCCTTTGAAAATGTGCCAGGGAAAGCATTGGGAGATGGGCCATTGCATTGGGTGGGAGACCCAGATGAATCTCTTGCCTCCTGGCTTTAATATTGCTTAACCTTGGCCATTGTGACTCTTAGGGGAGTGAACCACCAGATGTAAGATTCTCAGAATCATTCTCCCCTTCTTTTATTTTTGTAACTCTGTCCCCTTGAAAATAAAGCAATAAATCCTAAAAAAAAATCCCTGACTGCTGCAGATTCTGTTCCCTACACATTCCTATTCCTGCCCATGAATTCCATTCAGCCTCCAAGAAACTATTAGGAACCACACTATTCAAGAAATTCACCCACAAAAAATAATATTCAGTAATTTGTTTTCTTAACACTAGGTAAATTTTCCTAGTTTTTTTTTTAATTTTTAAAAAATATTTATTTATTTGAAAGTCAGAGTTACACAGAGTGAGGAGAGGTAGAGAGAGAGAGAGAAAGGTCTTCCATCCGATGGTTCACTTCCCAATTGGCCACAATGCCTGGAGCTGCACCAATCCCAAGCCAAGAGCCAGGAGATTCTTCCGGGTCTCCCACGCAGGAGCAGGGGCCCTAGAACTTGGGCCATACTCTACTGATTTCCAAGCACAAAGTAGAGAACTGGATCAGAAGTGGAACAGCCAAGGCTGGTGCCACGACTCAATAGGCTAATCCTCCACCTGCAGCGCTGGCACCCTGGGTTCTAGTTCCAGTCAGGGTGCCGTATTCTGTCCAGCTCTCTGCTGTGGCTTGAGAGTGCAGTGGAGGATAGCCCATGTCCTTGGACCCTGCACCCACATGGGAGACCAGGAGAGGCACATGGCTTCTGGCTTTGGAGCAGCCATTCTCACTGTCTAACTCTGCCTGTCAAACAAACAAACAAAAAGAAAAAGAAGTGGAATAGCTGGGTCTCAAACCAACACCCATTTGAAATGCCAGCACTTCAGGCCAGGGCATTAACCCACTGTGCCACATTGCTGGCCCCAACGTTTTACTAGTTCAGTGTATATTACTATGCTGGTACTAAACCACCTCTACTATATCATCGATAAGACCAATAAATACAAATTCAGGCTTTACAGTTTATAATAATTTAGGAGATTCTATGTTCCAATTTGAATAACATGATAAACATGTTACTGTTACAGCATCACAGAGACTGGCAACAAATTTGATATCAGGTTTGATATTTCTAATGCTTTATAATCATGGCAATTTTATGTTGTCAAATATTTATTTCACAATTTAATAAAATATACTCATAAAGCTGCTATATCACAATATAATGCAAACAGAAATAAACAACTTACTGGTGGTGTGTTCATTTTCTTTGGCCTTGGAAACATGTAGTAGGCATTAGGACTGTACCTGGATGAGAAGAAAAATGGAAATGTGAGAGAACTGGTGTGATTTGCTCCTAGACTCAGAGCAATATCATTATAGAAGTGAATACAAAATACCAAATTCATTAGCTGTAGAAAAAAAAAACAATCAGCTTCCCTCAGTAGTAACAGTGCTTTACACATGACAAGGGCCAAGGAAGACCTCCTTGAAAGAGCACCAACAATTATACCGATTGGCAGTGATAAGGCACAAGTAATCCTTATGTTAAAAGAAACATGTACTTGCTACTTAATTTGTTTAAAATGCTACTGCCAAGAAGCAATTTGTTATTTTAAGAATGCTTGTGAGTCAAGTTGCAAAATACCACAGAAAGAAACAAATGCTGTCACTAAAATCTACCCTATAGAAAAATACTTGGGTGATGTTAACTATTGTTCTATTACTACAAATACACTGCATGGTACTTCATATTGTTAGTTTCACTAGAACATATTTTGATGTTATACACTGAAAATTCTATAGAATATATTCTTCTTGCAACCAGGGTATTTTTGTCCACAGCTGTGTAGAAAAATGAATATAATACACATTTATTATACTATATCTTCATAGTAATTATTGCAAAAGACACTTCCTGTGGGGACCCATGAGCCGGCCATGGGCCCACATGCTAAGGCTTAGCATTGCTGACCATTTGCAATAGTTACTGCTGTGTGGATGTTTATGGTTTCTGTTGAGCTGCGATATCGGGACCTTTCCATAACCCCAGGGTTGAGTCTACAACTATGGCCTTAGGACTTCCCATACTTCTTTTCCCACTGACCAGGAGTTGAAAAAACACCAGGTGGGGCAACGATAAGCTTTCTGCTGGTTCCAAGCCGCCTGCTACATGACCAGGAGCTTGATTGGATGAAGACACGTGATCACCTTTATGGTTGGACAAGGAGTGCATGGACTGTGCGTGATCAGGCACCCGATTGGAGTGCCGCCACATGGACTGTAGCATGGACTAAGCTTGCATTACATGCTTCTGCAATGATATACTATATAAGCCATTCATGAAATTTTAATGGGCGCTTCCCCTTTCTTTTGGAGCTCCCCTTGCTCAAGGGTTTCTTTTTCTATCCTGTTTAAATAAAAGTCTGCTAAAGACTGATAAGCTGGAAGCAGTGTCGTTCCTTTGTGGGCAAGGGAACCACACCTCCCAGTTTCCAAATATTCATGTAGTTCTTCCCTAAAATGTTTCTTGGCATTCAGTGAATATAATACCAACATGATTTGAAAAGTTATATTATGAAGAAGCCTCAGAACTTCCTGTTGGAGATACAGGACCCAGGCAAAATTTCATAGCAAACCATCAGACTTGGGAATGTTAAATGTTGGGATACAAGTTAGTCTGCTGCTTGGGTAATATCATATCTAATACCAACATGCCCAGTTGTGTGATTGATATTCTGCATATTCAAGGCAGCATCCTGCTAAGATGTCTATGAGGCAGTAGTTGGTGTGTAAGCACTTGGGTTCCTACCACCCACACATTAATAAAGGATGGAGTCCTGTACCTGAACATATATGTTAATTTCTTCTGATTTAACTTTGCATGGAATTAAATTCTTCCCTTCTCATCAAGGTTATTAACATTTGATGTTGAACAAATCCACAGATACATGTAAGCTCTCCTCCATTAGAAAACAATAATAGGGATCAGGGGCAAGATTGCAGAGTAGGGAGGGAGCTTGCTGCTCTATTCTTGGGGAAGATAGTTTTTAAAAAATGGAAAGAGTGCAGATTCAGGCAAGAGTTTTGGGTAAAAAAGCAGAGGAAGCTCTTCACATTGGGGGGACAAAGTGGACCTACATGGAGGGATTCACAACTCAAAACTCCAGCAGCCAAGAGCCTCCACATCAGAGAGGAGAGTGTGGTGAGACCAGACTGCATAAGCCAAATCTATGGGTGAAAAAGCTGCAGGAAGAGCCTAGAGAGAATCTGACTTGGAGCCAATTGGGGGATAATGTACCTGCCAAACTAGAGGAGAAAAAAAAAGAGGGGGCACATTTTCTCTGTCCATATCACCCTGCAACTGCATCGTGTAAGAAAGTGATATAGAACAAGTGCCATTTTGACACATATGACAGCTGTGCTAGCTTGTGTCAGCATCTTGAAAGCGGCCAAGCAGAGAATCCTGATCTGGTGGGGAGATCTGGCAGGGGGGGTATGCTGCTTGAGACTGTGTGAGGCTTCTGTGCTAGGACTGTGTAAATACTGAGGTTGTGTGGGAGCACTCAGGGTGTCACCAGGACTTTGAGCAGTCACTGTGGGAGGCTCCACACAATCAGCATTCCCTGGTTACCAGGCAAGGGTCATTGCTGGAGAATCCAAACTTATACTGAAAACTGCACAGATCCTTTGTGTGGTCCTTGTGGCAGTGCCAACAAATAATATACCCTCTGGGGCTAGCACCCAGGCACTGGTCTCATTTGAGGAGAGCAGCTCAGATGAGTCTACACCAACAGACAAGAAGAAACCTTCCCTCTAATAAAAAAAAAGAGATTTAAGATGCCAAAATTGGTGTGTCACTTCAGACACACCCTTCACTCTGAAGCAATGAACAGAGCTCCCTGGCTACAATCACCACATGCCTTTAGGTATTTCCTAAAAGCAGACAATCTGATAATGAACACAGACATAGTCCACAGATAAAAGCTGTCACAGCAAAACAAAAACGAGTATCTCCACAAATACTAAATAACAAATGCACCAAAGAATAAGGAAAACAAAATGATGCCCCCCAAAGAACACAACACTACAATAATAGATTGTGAAGATGATGAGATTAAAAAGTATCCAGAAATAGAATTCAAAATATTGATCACAGGATTGCTTAAAAGTAATCAGAAGAAAATGCATGAACTAATAAAATCTATACATGACATGAAAGAATTTTTCTCCCATGAAATTGAGAACTTAAGGAGAAATCAAAATGAAATCTTGGAAATGAAAAAGTCAATAGAGCAAATTATAAAATGCAGTGGAAAGCCTTAACAAAAGAATCTGTGAATCAAAAGAAAGAATATCTGACTTAGAAGACAAAAAAAATGAAATCATTCAGAGAGATCAAACATAAGAAGAAATTAGAAAGTTAAAATACACTGTTGGTAATTTATAGATACTATCAAATGACCCGACTTAAAAGTTCTAGGAATTTCTGAAGTTTTGGAAAGATAGGATGGATTTGAAGGCATTTTTAATGAAATAATAACAGAAAACTCCCCTAATTTGGAGAAATAAAGGGACATTTAAGTATGAGGAGCACATAGAACTCCTAAAAGATATGACCAGAAAATATATTCACCATGATAGATTATAATCAAACTTCCCACAGTAAAACATAAAGAAAAGATTCTAAAATCTTCACAAGAGAAACACTAGATTTATTTCAGGGATCTCCAGTTAGACTCAGAGCGGATTTCTCATCAGAAATCCTACAGGCTAGGAGAATATATCACTATTATAAATGCATATGCACCTAATTACAGGGCACCTGACTATTTAAAACAAATGTTAAAGGAACAAAAGGGAGACACAGATTCAAACATAATAGTAATGGGGGACTTCAATACCCCACATTCAGGAATGGACGGATCCACCAGACAGAAATTCAGCAAGGAAACAGCAGAGGTAATCAACACTATAGACCAAATGGATCTAATACATATCTACAGAAATTTTCATCTTACAGTTCCAGAATACATATTATTCTCAGGAGTGTATGCAACTTTTTCTAGGATTGACCACATACTAGGCCATAAAGCAAACATCAGCAAATTCCAAAAAAAAAAAATCAAAATCATGCTACACTTCTTCTCACACCACAATGGAATGATGCTGGAAATCAGCAACTTAATCTCTGAAACATATGCAAACATATGGAGACTGAACAATATGCTCCTGAATAAACAGTGGGTCATAGAAGAAATTAAAATTGAAATAAAAAATTTCTGGAAACAAATGAAGCAACAACAAAATATCAAAACTTATGGTTTACAGCAAAAGCAATGTTAAGAGGAAAGTTTGTAACAATTGCTGCCTATATCAGGAAACTGGAAATACACCAAATAAATGAGCTATCAATGCATCTCAAGGATCCTGAAAATGAGCAAACCAAACCCAAAACTAATAGGAGAAAAGAAATATCAAAATTAGAGAGGAAGTTTAAAAAATGAATCCAATAAGCAATATAAAAGATCAGCAAATAAAGAGCTGTTTTTTTTTAAATAAAATTGACACATAATTGGGCAACTAACCAAAATATGCAAATTAATAAAACTAGAGATGAAAAAGGAAATGTAACAACAGACACTATAAAGTGAATAACAAGAAATTAATACAAAGAGCTGCATGTCAACAAACTGGAAACATAAATGAAATGGGCAGGCTCCTGGAAACAAACAACCTAGCTACATTGAGCAATGAATACACAGAAAACCTAAATAGACAAATTTCCAAGATGAAAATTTAATCAGTAAAAAAGACCCTCTCAATAACGAAAGGCCGAGGTCCTGATGGCTTCACTGCTGAATTTTAACAGAAATTTAAAAGAGAACTAACATCAATTCTTCCCAAGTTATTCAAAACAATTGAAAGAGAGGGGATCTTCACAAAATCTTTCTATGAACCCAGCATCACATTAATTTCTAAACGCGGAAAAAGACACAATAGAGAAAAAGAACTACACACCAATTTCCCTAATTCAAATAGATGCAAAAATCCTTAATAAAATTCTAGTCAATGGAATCCAACAATACATCTAAAGATCATTCACCCAGACCAAGTGGAATTTATCCTTGGTATGCATGGATGGTTCAATATTTGCAAATCAATCAATGTGATGCATCACATTAACAAGTTTAAGAACAAAAACCAAATGATTATTTCTATATGCAGAGAAAGCATTTGATAAAATACAACACCCTTTCATGATGAAAACTGAGGAAATTGAGTATAGACGAAAATCTCTTGACACAATCAAGGAAATTTATGACAAAAATATAGTCAGCATCCCATTGAATGAGGAAAAGTTAGAAGCATTCCCATTGTGACCTGGAACTAGACAAGGATGCCCACATTCAACATCGCTATTCAGTATAATCCTGGAAGATTTAACCAGAGTCATTAGCCAGAAAAAGAAATCAAGAGATACAAATTGGTAAAGAGAAAGTCAAACTATCTCTATCTGCAGATGACATCTGTATTTGCAGATGGATCCAAAAGACTCCTACAAGAGATTATGTGAACTCATGGAAGAGTTTGGTAATGTAGGAGGATATACAACCAATACACAGGCATTAAAACAGCCTTTGTATACACAGATTGTATACACAATGGCATGTTTTAGAAAGAACTTCTCAGATCATTCCCATTCACAATAGCACGGAGTAAATTTAAGCAACAATGCCAAAGATCTTTATGATGTGAATTATAAAACATTAAAAAAGAAATAGAAGGTAAAAAATGGAAAAAAATCCATGTTCATGAATTATAAGAAGCAATATCATCAAAATGTCCATTATTCTAAAAGCAATTTACGAATTCAATGTGATACCAATCAAAATAGCAAAGACATTCTTCTAAGATCAAGAATAATGATGAAGAAACACAGGAGACCTTGCATAGCTAAAGCAATATTATAGAACAAAAACAAAGCCAGAGGCATCAAAATAGAAGGTCTCAAGACATGCTTCAAGGCAGTCATAATAAAAGCAGCCTAGTAATGGTGAAAAAAAGATGGATAGATGAAACAAACAAAAAAACAAACAAACAAAACCACCAGAAGTCAATCCACGCATTTCAACCAACTTACATTCAAGCAAAGAGCATAAACACATCCCTGGAGTAAGGACAGTCTCTTCAGCAAGTGGTGCTGGGAAAACTGGATTTCCACATGCAAAAATATGAAGCAAAACCCCTACTTTACACCATACACAAAAATCCATTCAAAGACATAAATCTATGAGCTGATAACACCATATTATTAAAGAACATTGGGAAAGCCAGCAAGATAATTGGCTCAGGCAAAGAGTTCTTAGAAAAGAAACCAGAGGCATTGGCAATCAAAGCCATAATTAACAAATGGTATTACACTCAGAAAGTGAAGAGGCAACTGATAGAATGGGAGAAATTATTTGTAAACTATGCAGATGATGAAAGATTTATAACCAGGATATATAAATAGTTCAAGAAACTCCACAACAATGAAACCAACAACCCAGTGAAGAAATGGGCCAAGCATTTAAATAGATATTTTTCAAAATAGGAAATCCAGATGGCCAAGAGACAAATAAAAAAATATCTAGAATCACTAGCCATCAAGGAAATGCAAATTAAAACCATAGTGATGTGGCTGGCACTGTGGTGCAGTGGGTTAAATCCCTGGCCTGAAGTGCAGGCATCCCATATGGGTGCCGGTTCTAGTCCCAGCTGCTCCTCTTCCTATACAGCTCTCTGCTATGGCCTGGGAAAAATAGAATATGGCCTAAGTCCTTGGGAACCTGCACCCATGTGGGAGACCCTGAAGAAGTTCCTGGCTTCGGATCAGCACAGCTCTAGGCGTTGCAGCCATCTGGGGAGTGAACCATCAGGTGGAAGACCTCTACCTCTGTCTCTACCTCTCTCTGTAACTCTGTCTTTCAAATAAATTCAATAAATCTTTAAAAAGAACACAGTGAGGTTTGGTTTCACCTCATTCCAGTTAGAATTGCTTTCATACAGAAATCAACAAGCAGCAAATGCTGATGAGAATGCGAGGCAAAAGGTACCCCAACCCATCGCTGGTGGGAATGTAAACTTGTAAAGCCACTATGGAAGACCATTTGGAGATACCTCAGAAATCTGAATATAGACCTACCATAAGACCCAGCCATTTCACTCCTGGGAATTTACCCAATGGAAATGAAATCAGCAAATGAAAAATGTTATCTATACCTCAATGTTTATTAAAGCTGCATTCACAATAGCTAAGACATGGAATTGACCTAAATGCCCTTCAACTAAAGACTAGATAAGGAAATTACGGGATATATACTCTATTGTATACTACACAATGGATAAAAATAATGAAATCCATTCATTTGCAGCAAAATGAATGAATCTGGAAAACATACTGAGTGAAATAAGACAGTCCCAATTTACTAATACCATATGTTTTCCTTGATCTGTGATACTAAGAGAGCACCTAAAAGAAAATCCATAGGCTGGCGCCGCGGCTCACTAGGCTAATCCTCCGCCTTGCGGCGCCGGCACACCGGGTTCTAGGTTCTAGTCCCGGTCGGGGCAACGGATTCTGTCCTGGTTGCCCCTCTTCCAGGCCAGCTCTCTGCTGTGGCCAGGGAGTGCAGTGGAGGATGGCCCAAGTACTTGGGCCCTGCACCCCATGGGAGACCAGGATAAGTACCTGGCTCCTGCCATCGGATCAGCTTGGTGTGCCGGCTGCAGCAGCCATTGGAGGGTGAACCAACGGCAAAAGAAGACCTTTCTCTTTGTCTCCCTCTCTCACTGTCCACTCTGCCTGTCAAAAAATAAAAAAGAAAAAAAAAAAAAGAAAATCCGTAAAATTGAGATTGACACTTTGAGAAGCAATGACTTGAACAGCTTTGGTCTTGACTTGAGAACTTGAGAAAGAGGTTTTTTTTTTTTTTTTTTTCTATACGTCATACTATTTGTTGAACTCTTTCTTAACATTGAGTTAATCATGTGTTTTTTTTATTTAATAAATGTGAATTTACAAAGTGCAACTTTTGTATTGTTGTGGCTTCCCCTCTCAACCTCCCTCCCTCCTGCGACCCTCCCCTCTCCCACTCCCTCTCCCATCCTGCTCTTCATTGAGTTTCATTTTCAATTACCTTCATATACAGAAATCAACTTAGTATATACTAAGCAAGGATTTCAACAGACTGCCTTCACACAACCACACAAGGTATAGGGTATTGTTCAACTAGTAATGTTGTCTTTAAGTTTCATAGTAAAGCACATTAAGGACAGAGATCCTATATGGGGAGCATGTACCCAGTGACTCCTGTTGTTGATTTAACAATTGGCACTCTTATTTATGATGTCAGCAATCACCCGAGGCTCTTGCCATGAGCTGTCTAGGCTATGGGAGCCCCTTGAGTTCACCAACTCTGAACTTGTTTAGTCAAGGCCATATCACAGTGGAGGTTTATAAAGTCAATTGAAAATAAATCTCATTAAACATAATGTTTGGAATAACACAGGAAGGAGGAATTTTGTAACTGTGAAGCTCTATCGTCCTGCATACTTTCCTACAGATTACTTCCAAGGGTACAGTTTAAAATCTTGGTATGGGACCTCAAATCCCATCAAACTGGATAGTAAAAAATGTCATCTTAATTGTTAAAGTGAACATATTAAGTGTTAAATTGATAATATAGATAGGGTTACATGTTAAATGGATCATATAAATAATATGAAATTTCTGGTAATAATAAACAGAATTAAAAAGGAGAGAATATTCCAACATGGGAAGCAGTACACAGAGCAGACACATAGAATGAGAATCACATTAAATAACACTCTGTCCTCAGAATGAACCCATAAGGCATTCTGGTCAGGTTAAAGTCACATGAGAGCAATTCAAGCATCAAAAGCCAAGACAATGTGGTAAAAAATGAAGGATCTCTGTGAGAGAGGCCCCAGTGGAAAGAAGTGGCCATAAAAGAAGGATGTACTTTTTTCTGACAGGTGGAGAGTACTTCAATATTGCTTGTGGACTTGTCTAGATACTGATACAGATTTTGGATACAAAGGCTACTATAGCCTTTGTAGCTTCTATAACCTAGACAGCTCATGACAAGAGTTTTGGGTGATCACTGATCTCATACATAAGAGTGTTACCTGTTAAATTAACAACAGGAGTCACTGAGCACATACTCTCCATAAAGGACTTCTGTCCGCAATGAATTGTATTAAGAGAATTAACTGTAAAACTAGTTCTTGGTTTGTGTGTGTGTGTGTGTGTGTGTGTGTTTGTTCGTATGTGTAAATTGTTGAAATCTACTTTGTAAAAGTTGGTCTTCTATGTATAAAGTTAAATAAAAATGTATCTTAAAGGATAATGGAACTGGGAATGAGCAAGGGAGGAGGAGTGGGGTGAGAGTGGAGGAGGGAGGGCAGCATAGTGAGAAGAATCACTATATTCCTAAAGTTGTACTGATGAGATTTGTACTCATTAAATAAAATGTTTCTTTGAGATATAAAAAGAAACAAGAAGAATGATTTGTATGTGTCCTCAGTAATCGCTTCACTCTCAAGACAAAATGCATGATGCAAAAGAATTCATCTTCAACCACACACTAACAAAGTGGAACTCTAGTGGTTAAATTTTAGGGTTTCAAACTCATATTTGAAAGGCATGTGTTAAAAATAGCTGAATTCTTATTTCAGCTCAATTCACAATAGCTAAGACCTGGAATCAACCTAAATGCCCATCAACAGTAGACTGGATAAAGAAATTATGGGACATGTACTCCATAGAATACTATACATCAGTAAAAAACAATGAAATCCAGTCATTTGCAACAAAATAGAGGAATCTGGAAAACATGATGCTGAGTGAATTAAGCAAGTCCCAAAGGGACAAATATCATATGTTCTCCCTGATTGGTGACAACTAACCGAGCACCAAAAGGAAACCTGGTGAAGTGAAATGGACACTATAAGAAACAGTGACTTAATCAGCCCTTGTCCTTACTGCTGATCTACAAGTTAATACTTTCTCACTTGTAGTATTTTTTGATCTACTTAAAACTATTGGTTGAACTCTTTAATTAACACACAATTATTCTTAGGTATTTAAATTCAACTGAAAAGTGATCTCTGTTAAATGTAAGAGTGGGAATAAGAGAGGGAGGAGATGTACAATTTGAGACATGCTCAATCGGACTTGCCCCAAATGGTGGAGTTAGAAACGTGCTGGGGGATTCCAATTCAATCCCATTAAGGTGACATGTACCAATGCCATCTCACTAGTCCAACTGATCAACTTCAGTTTACAATTGATCATACTGATAGGCCTACATAAACAAGACTAGTGTCTGCTAATACTAATTGATATAATTAAAAGGGGGAGAGAACAATCCAACATGGGGCGTGGGATACACAGCAGACTCATAAAATGGCAGATGTCCTAAACAGCACCCTGGCCTCAGAATCAGCCCTTAAGGCATTCGGATATGGCTGAAGAGCCTGTGAGAGTATTTTAGGCATGAAAAGCCAAGACACGCTGGCATTAAAAAAAAAAAAAAACCCTAAATGAAAGATCTCTGTGAGTGAGATCCCAGTATAAAGAACATACCGTCAAAGAAGGAGGTACCTTTCTCTGAAAGGAGGAGAGAACTTCCACTTTGACTATGACCTTCTTGAAATAAGATCGAAGTCAGTGAACTCAAAATGCTTCCATAGCCTTGGCAACTCATGACTAGAGCCTAGGGAGATTACTGATGCCTTAAACAAGAGTGTCAATTTGTTAAGTCAACAACAGGAGTCACTGTATACTTACTCCTCATGCAGATCTCTGTCCTTTATGTATTGTTTAATGTGAATTAATGCTATAATTAGTACTCAAACAGTATTTTACACTTAATGTTCTGTGTGGGTGCAAACTGTTGAAATCTTTACTTAATATAGACTAAACTGATCTTCTGTATATCAAGATAATTGAAAATGAATCTTGATGTGAATGGAATGGGAGAGGGAGCAGGAGATGGGAGGGTTTTGGTGGGAGGGAATTTAATGGGGGAAAAGCCATTGTAATCCATAAACTGTACTTTAGAAATTTATATTTACTAAATAAAAGTTTAAAAATGGATAAATTCAAATGTGGGAACAGGTTTTATGATGATTATTACTGTATTTTAAGATACTTAAACTAGAAGCTAATATTCCTATGGCAACTTATATCTAATCCATCAAAAGATATTTGCTGTGACCTAATCAAATAATTAGTGTGTTATTCATGGGTAATATTCCAGAGTTCAGAAAACTACTATAGTACATTTACTAGAATAAAATAATGAGTCTTACTGTGGGTTCATTTAAATTCATTGCACAAAACAAAAGTTCCAGTCTCTGGGAATTAACTCAAAACTCTTGAAATCCATTTCTCTATACATTCATCTGATGATCTATCAAATCTTTATCTATAGCTCTGAGAGTCAGATCTTAACTTTCTCTGTTTTCTATAAATCATGCATGATATCAACACAAGACTTACATAGAGCCTCTACTGCCACTGTTGTTCTTCTCTAACAGGGAATGGCCATGGCGAATGTGAACTTCAGTGGGAGTAAGACAGTGTACTGGTTTTAGGCCCACAAGCTCTCCCTGGTTTCCTTTATTGCTCAGATATGATTTGCCCTGTTCAAATTCCTGTGTTTTCTCTACACTGCCATTGTCCTAAGTGATATTCTACAAACGTGGGAACCTTAAACTTGAGCTTCCAATCCTAGGTTCCCTCATCTCAGAGCTCAGAAACTAGTATATGATGAAAACATAGGTCTCAATGTTATATTGCTTGAGATAAAATGAAATTTCAGGGATTAATGAGCTAGCTCAGCACCATGGACTTTGTGAGTTTATATGTCCTTTCCTGGAATTTGCTCTCTTTGTTCATCACACACCTCTGCCAACAGGAGTTGTTCCTTCTGGGAATGGAGATATAGTTTCCAAGGGAAACTCCAATATGAGAAAAATTGTGAACATCATACTCACCAATAATTGGCTAATCATAAGCCACTCCTTTGTCTGACTCTTCTCAGTCAATAAGGAAGATATAGTGATTAATTTGTCCTGAATACAGAAGATTATATAGTCCAAGTGGTATAAATAAAGGGAGTGATGAGCAAAGAGTGAGTCTAGCTAATTAAAATTACCTCAAGGATTATTAACTGAATTTAACCTTTTCTTTTTAAATATTTAATTATTTGAAAGGCAGAGAAATGAAAGACATAAACAGAGACACAGGCACATGAAGCATCTTTTTCTTGGCTCACTTCCCAAGATGCTAAAATAAACAGGTTTTGGCAAGGACAGAGCCAGGAGCAAGTAATTCTATTTACATCTGCTATATGGGCACATTCCAAAGCATTTGGGTCATGTTCCATTGCCTTCCCAGGTTCATTAATAGAATATACACAAAGAAACACTACAATATAGGAGGCCAGCATTGCAAGCAGTGGCCAATCCCATTGCAAAATAATGTCTGCCACAAACAGTAGTCATTTCAGATCCATCATTAAAAATATTTAGTCATATACCTCTGTTGCCTCATCATGTATTTTTGTATGAATTCAGTTCATAATTTTATTGTTTAAAAAGACAAACAATATACACCTTGACGTTTTAGACATAACCATTTGATAAGAAGAGGAAATCAAAGGGATACAAATTAAAAAGTGGGAATTCAGATTATTCCTATTTGAAAATGACATGGTTCCCAATATGGGGAAACCAAAAGAGTCCACTAGTAGATGATTAGAACTCATTAAAAACTTTGTTAAAGTAGCAGAATATAATATTAACACACAAAAGTCAATAGCCTTTCTATACACAGACATTGCCATGGCCAAACATCTAAACAGAAAGATTTCCAATAAACAACCTAAGTATCCATCTCAAGAGTCCTAGAAAACAAGAATAAGCCAAATACAAGATGAAATTATAGCACAGGTCATAAATGGAATGTTAACATTAAAGATAAGCAAAATAAAGATTGTATTTTTAATAGAAGAAACAATCCTTTTGCTAGGTTATAAAAACTAGGTTCAAGTAAATAAAATCAAAGAAGGGGAAACTGCAATGCATATCACAGATATAATAGGCATCACTAATTTATATTAACAAGGATAAATGAAAAAATTAAAAAAATGTTTATTTGTGGATACATATAACCTACCAAACTGAGCCAAGTAGATATAACATATCTGAGAATCCAGGTCTCCCATGGGGTTGCAGCTTTGGGTGATGATCATTGTGAATGTTGTTCTTTAGTTGCAGCCAACTTGTTCTACATGCAGGATGTTAGTCATAGAGAAAGCCACCTGCTAGCAGGAGGTAGGAAGTATTCTGCTTGCTGTCACTGTCAAATTACAAATGCCCTTTAGAAGAATCCTATTGGCAAGCCAGTGGTGGTTACAAGATAGCAGAATAGGGAGGGAGCTTTTTTCTCTAGCCCAGGGGAAAATAGTTTTAAAAAAGTGGTAGTCTTGGGGAAGAGTTATGAAAAAAAGGCAGAGGAAACTCTACTATGTGGAAGGCATGGGCACCCATGGCTCGGGACTCCAATATCCAAAGCCTATGCACCATCGCTGCAAAGTGAGGTGAGGCAAGATGGCAGCAGCCTGAGACTCTGGTGAAAAAGCAGAAGGAAGACCCTAGAGGAAGTGAGGTTTGAAGCTATGTGAGAGAAAGTGCACCAGCCTAACTAGAGGAGAGAAAAAAAAGAGGGTATGAACACACTTCTCTCTGATCACCTTACAAAGCCATACAAGCCAATAGAGCAGGTGCCAATTTGGACAGACATAACAGCTGCACCAGCTCATTTCTGTGCCTGGCAATCAGCCAACTGGAGATTCCTGACTCCAGTGAGGAGAAATAACAGAAGGTTAGGAGCTTGTGAATGTGTGAAGCTTCAGAACCGGGACTGTGGAAAAAAATGAGTGTGTGTGGAAGAACTCATGGTGTGGATGAGACTTTGAGCAGTCTCAGTGGGACACCATAAGCTCCAGAATCCTGGATACCTGGTGAGAGACATTGCTGGAAAATCTTAAATACTAAGGGTTGCACAGATCATTTGTGTGGTCCTTGGGACAGAGCAGAGGAATATTATATCCACTTTGGCTAGTGCTTAGGCACTGGACTCCATCAAGGAGAAGAGCTCAGCTGAGCAGAAATAATTCCCTTCTGATTAAAAAAAGAGAGTGAAGATTTACCATGTCAAACCGGAGAGTATCAACTTAGGCATGCCCTAACTCTAGAGAACTGAACAGAGCTCTCTGGCTACATCCACTACAAGCCTCTAGACATTCACTGAAAGCAGACATTCCACTTATCTATAGAGTCATAGAACAATGATAAAAGCTGCCAAAGGGGGGAAAAAAGAAGAAACCAACGAGTAACTCCACAGATGCTGAACAAGAAATGCAATAACCCAAGAGACAAGAATAAGGAAGACAACATCATGCTCCCAAAAGAACAGGACACTTCAATACAAGATTATGAAGATGATGAGATAGAAGAAATGCATGAAATAGAATTCAAAAAATTGATGATAAGATTATACAGAAGTAATCAAAAGCAAACGCATGGACTACTAAAATCCATGGAGGGCATGAAAGAAAATCTCACATGAAATCAAAATCCTTTTTTAATTTTTTTATTTAGTAAATATAAATTTCCAAAGTACAGTTTATGGATTACATTGACTTCCCCCCATAATTTCCCTCAGACTTGCACCCCTCCCATCTCCCGCTCCCTCTCCATTTCATTCCATTCACATCAACATTCATTTTCTTTTTCTTTTTCTTTTTTTTTGACAGGCAGAGTGGACAGAGAGAGACAGAGAGAAAGGTCTTCCTTTTGCCGTTGGTTCACCCTCCAATGGCCACTGTGGCTGGCGTGCTGTAGCCGGCGCACCGCACTGATCCGATGGCAGGAGCCAGGTGCTTTTCCTGGTCTCCCATGGGGTGCAGGGCCCAAGTACTTGGGCCATCCTCCACTGCACTCTCGGGCCACAGCAGAGAGCTGGCCTGGAAGAGGGGCAACTGGGACAGAATCCATTGCCCTGACAGGGACTAGAACCTGGTGTGCTGGCACCACAAGGTGGAAGATTAGCCTATTGAGCCGCGACACCAGCCAAGATTCATTTTCAATTATCTTTATATACAGAAGATCGATTCAGTATATATTAAGTAAAGATTTCATCAGTTTGCACCCACACAGAAACACAAAGTGTAAAATACTGTTTCAGTACTAGTTATAGCATTACTTCACATTGGACAGCACACTAAGGACAGATCCCACATGAGAAGTAAGTACACAGTGACTCCTGTTGTTGGCTTAACAATGTGACACTCTTGTTTATGGAGTCAGTAATCTCCCTAAGCTCCAGTCATGAGTTGCCAAGGCTATGGAAGCATTTTGGGTTTGCCAACTTTGATCTTATTCTGACAGGGTCATAGTCAAAGTGGAAGTTCTCTCCTCCCTTCAGAAAAAGGTACCTCCTTCTTTGATGGCCCCATTCTTTCGCTGGGATCTCCCTCGAGCAGATCTTTCATTTAGGTCTTCTTTTTTTTTTCCCAGAGTGTCTTGGTTTTTCATGCCTAAAATATTCTCATGGGCTCTTCAGCCAAATCCGAATGCCTTAAGGGTTGATTCTGAGGCCAGGGTGCTGTTTAGGACATCTGCCATTCTATGAGTCTGCTGTGTATCCTGCTTCCCATGTTGGATCATTCTCTCCCTTTTTGATTCTGTCAGTTAGTATTACAAGAAACTACTCTCGTTTATGTGACCCTTTGACTCTTAGACCTATCAGTGTGATCAATTGTGAACTGAAATTGATCACTTGGACTAGTGAGATGGCATTGGTACATGCCACCTTGATGGGATTGTATTGGAATCCCCTGGCATGTTTCTTGAGCATGTCCCAAATTGTACATTTCCTCCCTCTCTTATTCCCAGTCTTATATTTAACAGGGATCACTTTTCAGTTAAAATTTAAACACCTAAGAATAGTTGTGTGTTAATTACAGAGTTCAACTATAGTACTAGAACAGCAACAACAAAAAATGAAAATGGATAAAGTATTACATTGTACATCAACAGTCAGGACGAGCTGATCAAGTCACTCTTTCTCATAGTGTCCATTTCACTTCAACAGTTTTCCTCATTGGTGCTCAGTTAGTTGTTGCTGATCAGGGAGAACATATTATATTTGTCCCTTTGGGCCTGGCTTAATTCACTCAGCATAATATTTTCCAGGTTCCTCCATTTTGTTGCAAATGACCGGGTTTCATTGTTTTTGACTGCTGTATAGTATTCTATGGAGTACATGTCCCATAATTTCTTTATCCAGTCTACTGTTGATGGGCATTTGGGTTGGTTCCAGGTCTTAGCTATTGTGAATTGAGCTGCAATAAACATTAATGTGCAGACAGCTTTTTTGTTTGCCAATTTAATTTCTAAGGAGGAATAAAAATGAAATGAAAAATTCAATAGAACATGAAATCGAGATATTGAAGAGAAAACAAAATGAAAATGAAGAATTCAACAGAACAAATAAAAAATGCATTTGAGAACATTAAAATCCAAATCAGGAAGAAGAGAGAATATCAGACTTAGAAGACAGGGCACAGAAAAGTATACAGTCTAACTAAAATCTGCAAGAGAAAATTAGAAATATAAAAAAAATTGTTGAGGATCTATAGGATACTATATAAAATAAACAAGATTTTGGGTTCTAGTAGTTTCTGAAGTTATGGAGAGAGAGAAAGTGTTAGAAGGCCTTTTTTAAACAAAATACTAGCGAACTTCCAACAGACATGACCAGAAAAGATCATCAACACAACACATTGTAATCAAACTCACCACAATGAAGCATAGGAAAATGATTCTAAAATGTGCAAAAGAGAAATGCCTGATTACTTTCAAGGATCTCCAAATAGATTCACATCAGACTTCTAATCAGAAACCCTGCAAGCTGGGAGAGAATGGTGAGATATAGCCCAAGACTTAGAGAAAATACAGCCATCCTATTAAATTATACCCTGCAAAGGTCTCATTTGGGAATAAATATGAAATAAAAGCCTTTCATAACAAACAGAATGAATTTGTCACCACTCATCCATCCCTGCAAAGGATGCTGAAGATTTTTACAAACAGAAACACAGAAACACAGTCATCAACAGGAAGAGGGTAAAGGAAGAAAACCTTGCAGTAAGGGATCACAGGAAGTTCAAACTATATATTAGAAATATCTTAGGGAACATGGCAGGGCAAAGTCACTACTTATCAGTAGCTGCACTGAAAGTAAATGGTCTCAACACTCTAGAGATCCCAGTGGAAAGAACAAGTCATCAAAGAAGGAGGTACCTTTCTCTGAAGGGAGGAGAGAACTTCCTTTCTGACTACAACCTTGCCTAAATATGATCAGAGTCGGAAAACTGAAAAAGCCTTCATAGCCTTGGCAACTCATGACAAGAGCCTAGGGTGATTACTAAAGCCATGAACAACAATTGCAATTTGTTAAGTCAACAACAGAAGTCACTGTGCACTTACTCGTCATGTAGGATCTCTGTCCTAAATGTGCTGTACATTTTGATTTAATGCTATAACTAGTGCTCAAACAGTATTTTACACATTGTATTTCTGTGTGGGTGTAAACTGTTGAAATCTTTACTTAATATATGCTAAATTGATCTTCTGTATATAAAGATAATTGAAAATCTTGATGTCAATGGAAGGGGAGAGGGAGTGGAAGAGAGGAGGGTTGCAGGTGGGAAGAAAGTTATGGGTGAGGGGAACCACTGTAATCCATAAGCTGTACTTCAGAAATTTATATTCATTAAATAAAAGTTGAAAATAAAAGACACAGACTGGTTGAATGGATTAAAAGACAAAACCCATCTATTTGCTGCTTACAAGAAACACATCTTTCCAACAAAGATGCATGCAGACTGAAAGTGAAAGGTTGTGAAAAGATATCCCATGTCAAAAGAAACCAAAAAAGAGCTGATGTAGCCACCTTAATATCAGAAAAAATAGACTTTAACACAAAAAATGTTAAGAGAGACAAAGAGAGGCACTATATAATGATTAAGGTCTCAATTCAACAGGAAGATGTAATTATTATAAATGTATATGCACCTAATTACAGGGCACCAGTTTATTTAAAAGATGTGTTAAGGAACTTAAAGGGAGACTTAGACTCCAATACAATAATATTGGGGGGCTTCAATGCTCCACTTTTATCAATGGACAGATAAACCAGAAAGAAATCAACAAGGAAACAGCAGATTTAATTGACACTAGAGAACAAACAGATCTAAGAGATATGTACAGAAATATTCATCCTAATGTTACAGAATACACATTCTTCTCACTAGTGGATTGGACTTTCTCTAGGATAGACTGCATATTAGGCCATAAAGCAAGTCTCAGCAAATTCAAAACAAATCAAAATCATACCATACATCTCAGACCACAATGGAATGAAGCTGGAAATCAGCAACCCAGGATTCTCTAGAGCATAAGTCAACACATGGAGAATGTCAACATGCTCCTGAATGAACACTGGGTCATAGAAGAAATCAAAACAGAAATCAAAAACTCTCAGGAAGCAAATGAAGATAACAACACAACATATCAAAACGTATGGGATATAGCAAAATCAGTGTTAAGAGGAAAGTTTGTAGCAATAGGTGCCTACATCAAGAAATTGGAAAGGCACCAAATAAATGAGCTATCAATGCATCTCAAAGATCTAGAAAAAATACAGCAAACCAAACCCAAAACTAGTAGGAGAAAAGAAATAATTAATATTAGAGAGAAAATCGGCAAGCGCCGCAGCTCACTAGGCTAATCCTCCGCCATGCGGTGCCGGCACACCGGGTTCTAGTCCTGGTCAGGGCACTGGATTCTGTCCTGGTTGCTCCTCTTCCAGTCCAGCTCTCTGCTGTGGCCTGGGAGTGCAGTGGAGGATGGCCCAAGTGTTTGGGGCCTGCACCCACATGGGAGACCAGGAGAAGCACCTGGCTCCTGCCATCAGATCAGCGCGATGCACCAGCCGCAGTGCGCTGGCTGTGGTGGCCATTAGAGGGTGAACCAATGGCAAAAGGAAGACCTTTCTCTCTGTCTCTCTCTCTCACTGTCCACTCTGCCTGTCAAAAAAAAAAAAAAAAGAAAAAATTTCCAGAGAAAATCAACAAAATTGAATCCAAAAAATTACAAAAGAGAAGCAAAATGTTGAAAGGATTTTTTGAAAAAAAAATAAACAAAATTAACTCAACAGTGGCCCAACTAACCAAATAATGGAGAGAGAAGACACAAATCAATAAAATTAGACATGTAAAGGAAATGTAACAACAGACACCACAGAAATAACAAGAGTCATTAGAAATTACTACGAAGAGTTGTATGCCAGCAATCAGGGAAATCTGTCAGAAATGGATAGATTCCTGCACATATACGACCTACAAAAATTGAAGCAAGAAACATAGATAACCAAAAAAGACCCATAACAAAGTCAGAATTTGAATCAGTAATAAAGGCCCTCCCAACAGAGAAAAGCCCAGGACAAGAGAGATTCACTGCTGAATTCTACCAGATATTTACAGAAGAAAAAACTCCAATTCTTCTCAAGCTATTCAAAAGAATTGAAAGAGAAGGAATCCTCCCAAATTCTTTCTACAAAGCCAGTATCACTTAATTCCTAAACCTGAAAAAGATGTAGCAGAGAAAGAGAATTACACACCAATTCCTCTAAAGAACATACAAAAATACTCAACAAAATTCAAGCCAAAATAATCCAACAACAAATTAGAAAGATCACCCAACCCAACCACGTGGGATTTATCCTTGTATGCAGGGATTCATTCAACATTCACAAATCAATCAATGTGATACACCACATTAACAAACTGCAGAAGAAAAATCATATATTATCTCAATAGATGCAGAGAAAGCATTTGATAAAATACAAAACCATTTCATGATGAAAACTCTAACAAAATTCTGTATAGAAGGAACATTCCTCAACACAATTAAGGCGATGTATGAAAAACCCACGGCCAGCAACCTATTGAATGGGGAATAGTTGGCAGCATTTCCAATGAGATCCAGTTCCAGACAGGGATGCCAAATCTCACCATTGTTATTCAATATAGCACTAGAAGTTCTAGCCAAGCCATTAGTCAAGAAAAAGAAATCAAAGGGATACAACAAGGGAAGGAAAACATCAAACTATCTGTGTTTGCAGACAACATGACTCTTTATTTAAGGGATCCAAAGAACTCCACTAAGAGACTATTGGAACTCATGGACGAATTTGGCAAAGTAGCAGGATATAAAATCAATACATAACAATCAACAGCCTTTGTATACAGACACTGCCAGAACTGAGAAATAATTTCTAAGGTCAATCCCATTCACAACAGCTACCAGGAAAAACCAAATACCTTGGAAAAAACTTAACCAAGGATGAGAATTACAAAATCTTAAAGAACTAGAAGAGGATACCAAAAAATGGAAAAATATTCCATGCTCACTGATTGGAAGAAACAATATCACCAAAATGCCCATTCTTCTGAAAGCAATTTACAGATGCAATGTGATACCAATGAAAATATCAAACACATTCTCATCAGACCTAGAAAAAATGATGCTGATATTCATATAGAAACATACATTGAGGCACAGGAGACCTCAAATAGATAAACGAATCTTATACAACAAAAACAGAGCTGGAGGCATCAGAATACCAGATTTCAAGACATACTACAGGGCAATTATAATCAAAAGAGCATGGTACTGTACAGAAAGAGATGGATAGGCAATAGAACAGAATAGGAACACCAGAAATCAATCCAAACATCTGCAACCAATTTGTATTTGATCAAGAAGCTTAAACCAATTCCTGGAGCAAGGAGAGTCTTTTAAACAAATATTGTTGGGAAAACAGGATTTCCACATACAGAAGTATGAAGCAAGATACCTATGTTACACCTTACACAAAAATCCACTCAACATGGATTAAAGATCTAAATCTATGACCCAACACCATAAAATTACTACAGAACATTGGAGAAAGCCTGCAAGATATAGGCACAGGCAAGACTTCTTGGGAAAATCTCCAGTGGCATAGGCAGTCAAAGCCAAAATTAACAACAGGGATTACATCAAATTGAAAAGTTTCTATACTGCAAAAAAAAGTCAGCAAAGTGAAGAGGCAACTGAAATAATGGGAGAAAATCTTTGCAAATTACGCAACTGATAAAGGATTAATAACCAGAATCTGGCAGGCGCCTTAGCTCACTTGGCTAATCTTCCGCCTGTGGAGCTAGCACCCTGGGTTATAGTCCCGGTTCGGGTGCTGGGTACTGTCCCAGATGCTCCTCTTTCAGTCCAGCTCTCTTCTGTGGCCTGGGAAGGCAGTGGAGGATGTCCCAAGTGGTTGGGCCCTGCACCCACATGGGGGACCAGGAGGAAGCATCTGGCTCCTTGCTTTGGATTGACGCAGTGCACCAGTGTAGCAGCCATTTGGGGGGGTGAACCAATGGAAAAAGAAGACTTTTCTCTCTGTCTCTCTGTCTCTCTGTCTCTCTGTCTCTCTCTCTCTCTCTCTCACTGTCAAACTCTGCCTGTAAAAAAATAACCAGAATCTACAGAGATCAAGAAACTTCACAACAGCAAAACAAACAACCCACTTAAGAGATGGGCCAAGAGCCTAAATAGACATTTTTCAAGAGGAAATCCAAATGGTCAACAGACACATGAAAAGATATTCAGGATCACAAGCCATCAGGGAAATGCAAATCAAAACCGCAATGAGGTTTCACCTCACTCCAGTTAGAATGGCTTTCATACAGAAATCAACTAACAACAGATGATGGTGAGGATGTGGGGGTAAAGGCACAATAACCCACTGTTGGTGGGAATGCAGACTGGTAAAGCCACTATGGATACAGTTTGGAGATACCTCAGAAATCTGAATGTATCCCTACCACACGACCCAGCAATTCCATTCTTTTGAATTTACCCAAGGAGAATTAAATTGGCAAATAAAAGAGCTGTCTGCACCTCAGTGTTTATTGCAGCACAATTCAGAATGGCTAAGACATGGAATCAACCTAAATGCCCATCAACAAAAGACTGGATAAAGAAATTATGTGATATGTATTCTACAGAATACTACACAGTGGTAAAAGAAATGAAATCTGGTCATTTGCAACAAAATGGAGGAATCTGGAAAACATCATACTGAGTGAAATAAGCCAATTCCAAAGGGACAAATATCATATGTTCTCCCTGATATGTGACAACTGAGCATCTAAAAGGAAAACTGTAGAAGTGAAACTGACACTATGAGAAGCAATGACTTGATCAGCCCTTGTGATGACTGTCAAGGAACAGCTTACTATTTGATTCATTTTAGTATTTTCTTTTTCTACTTAATACCATTGGTTGAGCTTTTTACTTAACACAGAATTATTCTTAGGTGTTTAACTGAAATTGAAAAACAAATAAGAGTTGGAATAAGAGATGGAGGGGATATACAGTTTGGCACATGCTCCCAGGTATTTACCCCTAAGGGGAAAGCTTAAAACCTGCCATGGGACTCGAAATACCAAACATTGGCATGTACCAATGCCACCTTACTAATTAAAGTGATCAGTTTAAGTCCATAACTGATCATAAAGAGGATTAAGTGTAAAGGGAACACACAAATAAGACCAGTGTCTGCTAATAATAATTGCAGAATTAAAAAGGAGAGAACAATCCAGGATGGGAAGCAGGTCACAGAGCAGACTCTAAGAATGACAAATGCCGTAAACAGAACTCTGGCCTCAGAATCACACATTAAGGCATTTGGATATGGCTAAAAAGCACATGAGAGAAGTTCAGGCATGGAAACACAGGACATTGTGGCAAAAATGACCTTAAAGAAAGACCTCTGTGAGTGAGATTCCAGTGGAAAGAAGCGGACATTAAAGAATGAGGTACCTTTCTCTGAAGGGAGGAGAGAACTTCCAGTTTGATTATGACCTTGTATAAATAATGTTGGACTTTGTGAACTCAAAAGGCTTCCATAGCCTTGGCAGCTCATGAAAAGAGCCTCATATGATTACTGACATCATAAATAAAAGTCTGAACTGCTAAATCATCAACAGGAGTCACTGTGCAATTTCTCCCTATATTGGGACCTGTGTACTTAATGTTTTTTACTATGAGAATTAACACTATAACTAGTTCTCAAACCATGCTTTATACTTTGTCTTTCTGTTTGGGTGCAACCTGTTGAAATCTTTACTTAGTACAGAGTTGATCTTCTGTATATAAAGATTTTTAAAATGAATCTTAATGAAGAATGGGATAGGGGAGGGAGCAGGAGATGGGATGGTTAGTGGGTGGAAGGGTAGTTATAGGGCGAAGAACCACTATAATCCAAAAGTTGTACTTTTGAAATTTATATTTATTAAATAAAAGTTTTCTATAATTATAACATATCTGAATAGAGCAATACTGAGTAATAACATTAAATCAGGAATAATGTGTTCAAATGAAAGATCAGCAACATATATCTTCATTAATAAAATCTACAAAATCAAAAAAAATATAATACCAATCTTTTGAAAAGTTAGAGAGGTAACTTTTCCAAACTCATCATATGAGGCCAGCTGGTAAAGCCATTTTGGAAGTCTGTTTGGAGATTCCTCAGAAACCTGAATATAACCCTACCATACAACCCAACCATCCCATTCCTTGGAATTTACCCAAAGGAAATTAAATTGGCAAATAAAAGAGCTGTCTATATCTTAAAGTTTATTGCAGCTCAATTCACAATAGCTAAGACCTGGAATCAACCTAAATGCCCATCAACAGAAGACTGGATAAAGAAATTATGGGACATGTACTCTACAGAATACTATACAGCAGTAAAAAAAAATGAAATCTGTTCATTTGCAACAAAATGGAGGAATCTGGAATACATCATGCTAAGTGAAATAAGCCAGTCCCAAAGGGACAAATATCATATATTCTTGATCAGTGTCAACTGACTGAGCACCTAAGAAGAAACCTGTTGAAGTGAAATGTACACTATGAGAAAAAATGACTTGATCAGCCCTTGTCCTCACTGTTGAAGAACAACTTACTATTTCATTCCTTTTAGTATTTTTTGTTCTACTTAATGCCATTGGTTGAACTCATTAATTAACATGCAATTATTCTTAGGTGTTTAAATTTAACTGAAAAGTGATCTCTGTTAAATATAAGAGTGGGAATAAAAGAAGGAGGAGATGTACAGTATGGCCCATGCTCATCAGACTTACCCTTAGTGGTAGAGTTAGAAACATGCCAGGGGATTCCAATTCAATCCCATCAAGGTGGCATGTACCAATGCCAGCTCACTAGTCCAAGTGATCAGTTTCAAATCATAATTGATCACAATGATAGGATTGATAGTCAAAGGGATCACCTAAACAAGACTAGTATCTGCTAATACTAACTGATAGAATTAAAAAGGAGAGAACAACCCAAGATGGGAAGTGGGATACACAGCAGACTCATAGAATGGCAGACGTCCTAAACAGCACTCTGGCCTCAGAATCAGCCCTTAAGGTTTTAGATATGGTTAAAAAGTCCATGAGAGTATTTCAGGCATGGAAAGCCAAGATACTCTGGCAAAAAAAAGGACCTAAATGAAAGATCTCTATGAGTGAGATCCCAGCGGAAAGAACGGGCCATCAAAGAAGGAGGTACCTTTCTCTGAAGGGAGGAGAGAACTTCCACTTTCACTATGGCCTTGTCTAAATAAGATCGGAGGTGTTGAATTCAAGAGGCTTCCATAGCCGTGACAGCTCACGACAAGAGCCTCGGGTGATTACTGACATCATAAATTAGATTGTCAATTGTTAAGTCAACAATAGGAGTCACTATGCACTTACTCTCCATGTAGGATCTCTGTCCTTAATGTGTTGTACTTTGTGAATTAATGGTAAAACTACTACTAAAACAGTACTCTATACTTTGTGTTTCTGTGTATGTGCAAACTGTTGAAATCTTTCCTTAATATATACTAAATCGATCTTCTGTATATAAAAATAATTGAAAATGAATCTTGATGTGAATGGGATGGGAGAGGGAGTGGGAGATGGGATGGTTGTGTGTAGGAGGGAGGTTATGTGGGGGGGGAAGCCGCTATAATCCAAAAGTTGTACTTTGAACATTTATATTTATGAAATAAATGTTAAAAATAAATAAATAAATGTAAGTTTAATTAAGGCAATTATAAAAAGTTTTCTATAATAATAATAACATCTCTGAATAGAGCAATACTGTGAAAGAACATTAAATCAGGAATAATGTGTTCAAATGAAAGATCAGCAGCAAACGTCTTCATTACTAAAATCTACAAAATTAAAAAAACACTAATTTTTTGAAAAGTATTATAAAAATTGTTAGGGAGGTAACTTTTCCAAACTCATCATATGAGGCCTGTTTTTCCTGAAGTGACCTGATAGATGCAAGATCTCTGTTTATTTCTGATTCTCTTTTTTCAAATAAAAACTTACAAAGCAGAGTCCCTGTTGAATATAATGCAACACTCTCATCGTAACAGAATTTATATTAGAATATAGGTGCAAAATTTGATAGTAATTGAATCCAGTTTGGAATCCAAAAAATGGTCAGATATCATAATCAAGTCAGATGTAATATAGGAAAAGGGAAAATATGAATGTAATTCATAATTCCATTAATTCCCATCAATCAAAAATAAACATCAGTATAATAAACTAGATGCAGAAAACATTTTGTATAAAATTATACATTCACTTATGAGAAGTAAATTGAGCAGAACACTTATATTTTGCATATACTTCAATTACAAAACCCTTGCATTTGAGGAACCTGAGCCAGATGCTACTGAATGCCAACAAAATGAAAGCATTTTCCCTGTAATTGGAACCATAAAATGATGCACATTTTTTACTTTTATATTCAATCCTGCAATGTAAGTTCTAGGCAAAACAAAAAGAAAAGGGAAGGAAATAAAAGACACAGATATAGAAAAGAAGAAATTCAAATTATTTATTTTTCCAGATGATTTTATTCTATTTACATGGAAATGTAATGAGTTCAACAACAGGCCACCTGAACTGGTAAATGACTGGCAGATTTGTAGGATACAAAGTAAGCACAAAAAATCAGAATAAGTTTTATATACCTATACTATTGTGAACCCACTGAAAAAATAAAGAAGAAATTAAATTCACAATAAGAAATAAAATACCCTGGATGAATTTGACTTGTGATGTAAAATGCCTCTACAGCAACAACTCTAAAGCCATGATAAAGAATCTGAGATCAAAAAGACCGCTCATATTCACAGATTGAAATACTTTCTAATATTTCCATATTATCCAAGTTAATTTACAGATACAATATGCTTTCCATCAAAATCAATGGAATTCATCATGTATCTAGAAAAATAAACCTAAACCTCATATCTTCACATATATTAAAAAATGTCCCACATAGAAAAGTAACTCTTGAGAAACAGAACACGTCTGGGGTCACAATGAGTTCAATACATATCATAGATGTAAACCCTGGCATAGAAACTGATGAATAGACCAGTGTAAGAGGATAGAGGCTCCCACAAAGAAATACAGATACATACAGACAATGGATCTTTGACAAAGCTAACAAAAATACACTGGAAAAGGTATAGTCTATTCAGTAAATTGTCCAGAGGCAACGGGATATCCATATGGACATGACTAAACCCAGATGACCACCCCACTTTTCCTATACAAAGTCAACCGAAAGTGAGTCATGGATGTAAATGTAAGAACTGAAACTCACAAAATATAGAAAAAACTATAAGACATTGACATAAGCAATGGCTTCTTGATAAGATACCCTAAGAACAGGCAATAAAAAACTAATAGAGAAATCTTATATCAAACTAAGAAGATAATTCACAACAAAGAAGAGAATCATCAGAGTGAAGATAAAACCCCTCTTAACTCCTATAAAACCAGCATCACTTTACTTCTAAAACCAGGTAAATGTACAAAGCAAACTAAGACCAATATATTTGATAAATACAGATGCAAAAAATCCTCAAAATACTTGCTAATCAAAGATAACAACACATTAGAAATATAATTCACCCAGACCAAGTGGGAATGCACTAGATAAAATATGTCCTTGATAAAAACCTTAAACTGGGAATAGAAGAAATATTCGTGAACACATTCAAGGTAGTTTATGACAAACACAGAGCCACCATCAAATTGTGGGGGTAAATTGGAAGCATTTCCACTAAGATCTACAAGGATGCTCACCCCCGTAATTACTATTCAATACAGTTCTAGAAGGCTTACTGAGAGCCACCAGCAAGCAAAATCCAAGCAAAGGGATACCAATTGGAAAGGTTGAAGTCAAATTACTACTGTTGATAGAAGATATGATTTTATATATAGGGAAGCCAAAAGACTCCACCAAGAGACTATTGGAACTCAAGAGAGTTTGGTAAATTTGCAAGATAAAATCAATGCACAAAATTCAATAGCATTTGTATAAAAAGACAATGCTATGGCTGAGAAAGGACATGCAAGATCAGTTCAATTCATAATAGCTAAACAAATTGGAATAAATTTAAATAAAGAGGTCAAGTATCTCTACAATGATAATTACAAAACATTTTTAAAATAAATAGGAGAACATAAAAATGGAAATATCTGTCATGTTCATGGATTAGAAGAATTAATATAATCAAAATGTCCATACTACTGAAAGCAATTTACATGTTCAATATGATCCCAATCAAAATAGTAATGACATTCTTCTGAAAAAATGATAGAAAAAATGATGCTAAAATTCATATGGAAGCCCAAGAGATCCTGAATAGCTAGAGCAAACTTAAAGAATAAAACAAAGCCAGAGGCATCGCAATATCAGATTTCATGACAACTACAGGTCAGTTAGAATCAAAAAAGCCTAATACTGGCACAAAAATAGACATGTAGACCAATGGACTGAAGTAGAAATTCCAGAACTTAATACACTCGTGTACAACCAACCGATCTTTGACAAAGGAGCCAAAATCAATACCTGAAAAAAGGTACTCTTCAACAAATGTTACTGGAAAACTTGGATTTTGCACATAGAAGTATGAAACAAGAGTACCACCTTACAATTTATACAGAAATGAACTATAGTTGGATCAATGATATAAAAAAATAACCTGATAGCCGGCGCCGTGGCTCAATAGGCTAATCCTCCACCTTGCGGCGCCGGCACACCGGGTTCTAGTCCTGGTTGGGGCGCCGGATTCTGTCCCGGTTGCCCCTCTTCCAGGCCAGCTCTCTGCTATGGCCAGGGAGTGCAGTGGAGTGTGCCCCAGGTGCTTGGGCCCTGCACCCCATGGGAGACCAGGAAAAGCACCTGGATCCTGGCTCCTGCCATCGGACCAGCGCGGTGCGCCAGCTGCAGCGGCGGCCATGGAGGGTGAACCAACGGCAAAGGAAGACCTTTCTCTCTCTGTCTCTCTCTCTCACTGTCCACTCTGCCTGTCAAAAAAAAAATAACCTGATAACATCAAATTAGTAGATGAAAATATTGGGAAACTCAGCAAGACATTGGAATACACATGGAATTCTTGTTAAATACCCAGAATGAGGCAATCAAAGCAAAAAATAAACAAATAGGATTGCATTAAGCTAAGATGCTTATGCACTGCAAAGGAATTGCTCAACATAATGTAGAGGAATCCAAGAGAACAGGAGAAAATATTTGAAAATCTTGCAATGGTTAAAGGTCTAATATCCAGAATCCACAAAGAGTTCAAGTAATCCAGAACAACAAAAACAACAAACATCCTGTCAAGCAATGCGCAAAGGACAAAACAGACATTTTTGAAGGATGACATTCAAATGGTCAACAGAAACATTTAAAAATGCTCAGGATCATTAGCTATCAGGAAATGCAAATCAAAAGGATGATGAGGGTGAAACCTCACCCCAATTAGAGTGGCTATCTTTCAAAAATTATAAAACAATACATGTTAGCAAAGATATGGCTGATAAACTACTATAATTCACTGCTGGCTAAATTGTAAAAGAGTACATCCATTATGGAACACAGTCGTAATTTTACAGGAATCTGAAAATTGTTCTACCATATACACAGCCATCCCACTCCTAAAATTTTACCCAAATGGAATGAAATCAGCATAAGGAAGACTTGTCTGCACCTTATGTTTATTGCAGATCAATAGCTAAGATCTGACATCAACCTAGAGGTTCATCAACTGAATAATGGTTAAAGAAAATGTGGTATATATACACTATGCAAAACTACTCAGCTACATAAATTAATAAGATCTTGTCTTTTACAACAAAATATATGCATATGGAAGCCATTATTCTCAGTCAAATAAACCAGCACAAAATCAACAAATAAACAAAGCACAAAAATGCAATGTTGAGTTTTGGTTATTGCTTACAATCCTTGTCTATACTCTTGATAAACAGTGATTTTTCTAATTGTTCCATTCAATTCTTTATTTGGTGCAGAGTTAAGCTTGTGGTTATAAAATAAATTGAAATTATGCCATTATAGATATAAAAAGAAAAAATAAGAGAGGAAGGAGAACAGAGGGTCAGAGCATGGGCAAGAGGGAGGTTAGGGTGGGAAATATTATGCTCTTAAGCCTGTGTATATGAAATACATGAAATTTGTTCACCTTATATGAATAAAAGTATTTTAACACCCCACTAGACTGGGATAAAGTATTTGCCAATTCTGCATTTCATGAAGAACTGAAATTCAGAATACATATGAAACTGCTGAAATTATGCACAAATATATCTAAGAATTGGGAAAGGATCTGAACCGGCATTTCTGTAAAGAAGAAATACCCATGGTCAACAAAAACGGGAAAACATGCAATATAATTATTATATAGGAAAATGCAAATCAAAATACACTAGGTGTCACCTCACTCCATAAAAGAAATGCTAGTGGGGTATGCAGAAATGAAAACTTTAATAAGTTATTGGAGATTGCACTGTTGTGTAGCAATTAAAGCCACCACCTGCAGTGCCAAAATCCCATATGGGGACTTGAGTCCCAGTTGCTCCACTTCTGATCCAGCTCTCTTCTGTGGCCTGGGAAATCAGTGGAAGGTGGCCCAAGTCTCAACGCCTCTGCTCCCACATGGGAGACCCAGGAGGAAGCTTCTGGTTCCTGGCTTTGTTTTGGCCCAACTCTAGCCATTGCAGCCATTTGGGGAGTGAACCAGTGGTTGGAAGATCTCTCTCTCTTTCTATCTGTAACTATGAATTTCAAATAAATAAATATTTTAAAATATAAGATATTGATGAGAATGCAAGTTAGCCTGAGCATTATGGAGACTTAGCATGGCCATCCCTCAAAAAATGAGAAGGGATAAACCTCTCCAACCATTGTGTATGTATCAGAAGGAAATGCAATCTGCATGCAAAGAGATTTCTCCTTTCTGTTTTGACTACAGCACTATTCATAGTAGTAAATATTTGGAACCAACCTAGGAATCTATCAATGTGTTACAGGTTTTCCAATCCTAATTCAGTGATTAAAAAGGATTGAAATATTATTTGCTTCAAAATGGGTGGATCTGGAGATCCTTAAGTGAAGTAAGACTGGCATAGGAAGAAATAAATGTCACATGTTCTCTGATATATGGGTTTCTAAAAATGGTGGATATAAATATAAATGTTTTAATTAGGATGGGAAGATTCATTACTGAAGATATTGGGTGGTAGGATAACAGATATAGAAACAGAGTTAGAAAGAACGAACCACTTGCAGTGTTCCATAATATAGTGTTGTGACTTTAGTTCATGATAAGATACACTGTATAAGAAGAAATTGGAATGGAGGAGCTTGTAGGCCTTAAACACAAAGTAAGCAAGGAAAATCCTCATTTTCTAGATTGATTAAATTATGTTGTGTGCGTACCCAAATGTTGCACTGTATCCTGTAATAATATACAAGTAGTGTTAATCAAAGACTGAGCAAAATTTTAAAAATCAGAAATGTCTCTATATTCTATCAATGAACTATCTGCAATATGTGATTAACCAAACTACAGCATTTGCAAAGCATAAGAAAGTAATAAGACAATAATCTCCAGTCCTGCTAAGGATTATTTAAATAATCTTAAAATTTAAAAATCAAGGTTGTCTTTCCCATTGAACTTTCTGCTCATCCCTTACATGACTTTCTGATATATTTTTTCTTTTTTTAAAACTTTTATTTAATGAAGATAAATTTCCAAAGTACAGCTTATGGATTGCAATGGCTTCCCCCCATAACGTCCCGCCCACCCGCAACCCTCCCCTTTCCCACTCCCTCTCCCCTTCCATTCACATCAAGATTCATTTTCAATTCCCTTTATATACAGAAGATCAGTTTAGCATACATTAAGTAAAGATTTCAACAGTTTGATCCCACACAGAAACATAAAGTGAAAAATACTGTTTGTGTACTAGTTATAGCATTAAATCTCAATGTACAGCACACTAAGGACAAAGATCCTACATGAGGAGTAAGTGCACAGTGACTCCTGTTGTTGACTTAACAAATTGACACTCTTGTTTATGGCCTCAGTAATCACCCTAGGCTCTTGTCATGAGCTGCCAAGGCTATGGAAGCTGATCATATTTAGACAAGGCCATGGTAAAAGTGCAAGTTCTCTCCTCCCTTCAGAGAAAGGTACTTCCTACTTTGATGACCTGATCTCACTCACGGAAATCTTTCATTTAGGTTTTTTTTTTCTTTTTTCCAGAGTGTCTTGGCTTTCCATGCCCAAAATACTCTCATTCCTGTTAGGAATTTGGAAAACATTATGCTGAGTGAAATAAGCCAATCCCAAAGGGACAAATACTACTTATTCTCCTTGATAGGTGACAACTAACTGAGCACCAAAAAGGAAACCTGTTAAAGTGAAATGAACACTATGAGAAACGGAGACTTGATCAGTCCTCACCCTGACTGTTGATGAGCACCTTAATATGTTATGCCTCTTAGTATTTTTTTTGTTTGTTCTACTTAATACTTTTGGTTGAATACTGTAATCAATACACAATTCTTCTTATGTGCAGAAACTTAACTGAAAAGTGATCGCTCTTAAATATAAGAGTGGGAATAAGAGAGGAATGAGATGAGCAATTCGGGACATGCTCAAGCTGACTTACCTCAAACTGTAGAGTTAGAAACATACCAGGGGATTCCAATTCAATCCCCTCTAGGTGGCATGTACCAATGCCATCTCACTAGTCCCAGTGATCAATTTCTGTTCACTATTGATCATAATGATAGGACTAAGAACCAAAGGGATCACATAAACAAGAATAGTGTCTGCAAATACTAGCTGATAGAATAAAAAAGGGAGAGAATGATCCAACATGGGAAGTGAGATACACAGCAGACCCGTAGAATGGCAGATGTCCTAAACAGCACTCTGGCCTCAGGATCAGCCCTTAAGGCATGCAGATCCAGCTGAAAAGCCCATGAGAGTATTTCAGACTTTCTGATATTCTACGAATGCCAATGTTGCAAAGCTAAACTTGAACCTAAATGGAAGAATAGTTGTAAGGTTTTAATATGTATGTATTTACTTGAAAGGAGGAGGGACGGTAGTGGATAGATCTTCCATCCACTAGTTCACTTGTCAATGTTTGCAAAACCTGGGACTGGTTCCAGTTTAATCTAGGAGCCAAGAACACCTTTTGTATCTCCAATGTAGGCAGAAGGTACATGAGTACTTAAGACATCATCAAATGCCCCTCAGATACATTTTAGCAAGAATTTGGATTGGCGGTGGGGAAGGGCCAGGACCTGAATGAGGAAGATAAATATGAGATGAGGGCATCCCAAGTCGTGGCTTAACTCACTGCTCATGACCCCATCCCTTTATACTGTTTCATTCATTCTTAATACTGTTGTCAAATTACAGGCATGATGTTCAACCTTGGATCCATGGATTTCAGTTTAAAAAAAGGCTTAGGGGAACTGTTAAGATTAATAAAACTGTATGCCACAATTGAGGACCCAGGTGCATTTCCTGATTCTGATCCTAACTCCAGCTTCCAATTAAAGCAGACCCTTGGAAGTCATGATGATGTCTCAAGATATGCGGTTTGTGCCACCCACATGGAAAACCTGAAGTGAGTTACCTGCTTTCAGGTTTAGATCTGATCCCTCCCTGGAAGATGTGAGCATTTGGGAAGTGAACTTGTGAATAGGAGCTCTTTCTCTCATTCATTGTCTCTTGTTTTCTATCAAGTAAATTAGAAAATAATTCATCAGACATAAAGAGCAACATAGTCTTGGAAGTCATCCAAGTAAAGACAAGCCTGAAAGCAAATGGAGGTATAGCAAAATATTTATATTCTTTATTCCAATGTAACCTAACAGATAATAGTATCATTTTAATAAAACTTAACAATGAACAGTGTTGTTACAGTTTCTGATCATTAAAAATAATGACAGAAATTATATAAACGATAGGAGTAAAGAGTTGAGAACATTCTTTCATACGATATCTGAGCTTCCAAAGAAATAGTGTTCCAAATCAATTTTATGTGCTAAATACATTACATTTTTGTCAACTTAAGATACACACATACAGATAACAAAAGTAAAATTGAATGAAGATATAAAATGATTAAATAGAAACTATGCAGAAACATGGTCCATTATAACACCATTACATTGAAACCTGGAAAAGCAATATGCACTTCGGGTTAATCAGGATTTGTGTCAGAAAATTTAAAAGCGTTACACAGTGAGATAAGCAGATAATTTTCTATGAGGATAGCACAGTGTTCCATATCAGTGTTAATAGATAGAGCATCAGAATATTTAAGAAAAATGCTTACAAAACTGCAAGGATTGCCCAGTGTTTATCAGAAAAAATAAATACAATGGTATAAATACCCAACCAGGGGTAATTAATAGTTATCCATATGTCATTGTGCAGATACATCAGCTAACACTAGATGGAGAAAATAAATAAATAAGGTCACTTCAAGTGTTGAAAAAGCACAAAAATCAGTATATATGGAAGAAAAGATAGACAATCCATTTTAACTATCCATATTTCCTACAGAAGCACATTCTATACACAATCTATAACATGACAGCATTTTACCATAATGTAACAAAAAAGGCCAAGAATTAGCAGATGAGGAACAAAAATCAAGAAAGATATTGTCACAAATACCAAACAAAGCTAGCAAAACTCATGGTTTAGAGAAACAGAAAGTAAGCAAACAAAAACATCAAAGAACCAGGACTTTCCTCTTGGGGGCAGAAGTAGAAGAGATTGGGAAAATACCTGAACTGACCAAAGCCCCTATATTTTCCTGAATATTGGTTCTATGGGTGTTAACATTCTTATTCAAATTTAGCAGAAAACAAAGATGTGAACAATTTGTCTTCCTTTCAGGTTTTATTACTGTATATTAGGGATCTATGCAAGAGTATATATGTCTAACATGAAATCATGGCACATAATTTCTAAACTGGTGTACTAAGTGCAATTAAAAGGAAACAACCTATTTATCCCACAGTATCAAGGGACACCAAACTCAGGTTCCCAGACTTTGGGGATCACTCGCAGGAGATGCAGACTAAGGGGATTCACTCTCAGGAACTGAGTAAGGCAAACCTCAGCAGCCAGAACATTTAATTCTGAGGGTTCCACACTTCTTACTTTTCCCTCCCAACAGTTTGCATTGGCTCCCTCCTCCAAGGTCTTAATTCTCACCAGAAATCAAACACTTAAAATCAGTTTAAGTCTGTGACCTGTGCAGTCATTTTCGTCATCACTAACACCAAATGTGTGTTGTTTGCTTAATATCAAACAACACATCTATAACACCTATGACTTACCAACAGTTCAATTCTGACAATATATAGAGTTAGTAGACATAATGGATTAAGAGCTTAGCCTAAACACATCCCAGGCATACACCAATGAAAAGCATGTATTTGATTTTCTGGCTCCAGTCAAAATTATGAAGTTATCCAGAGATCCCCTCTAAATCTACCTTATTTGCATGAGCTTAGCAATGGCCTGAAATTTATGTATTAGACAGAATCATAGCCACTCGTATTGCCTATGAAATATGAGTCTTAAAATCAAAGGTACAGGCATTGAGGAGAAAAGAATTTTTTCTTTTACCAGTCACAAATGAACTCCCAAATTTATAAACCATTTTATAGCCAGCAGAATCTGATCTTCTGAGATATTCTCAAATGCTACAAGCTATCATTTGACTAAACCAAATTTGGATGCATAATGAAAGTACTGTGTGTTCAACAGTTAATTTGATTCTCAGTTCTCACACCAGTGAGCTTGGGGTTGGGGAGTGAAGAATGATTGGCCTTTACAAAGATTTTACTCTCCACACAAGGGTGTGAAGGCATTTAATCCCAATTAGGAGAGATTAATCATTGGGAACAGGTGGGACCCTAATGAAGTGATTAGGCTAAATCAATTCATGTGATTATTGAGTGACTGCTTATTCCCAGGTGTGTGCCATAGAAACTACTTCATATTTGAACCTCTTGCAATTGCATTATTTGGTCATGCGGTCTCTGTGCCACCCAAACCTCTGCCAACAAGATGACCATCAACAGATACTGCCCTCCGAACTTGGACCCCAACCATGAGACAAATACCATTTCTTTCTAAATTACCGAGTCTGTACTATTCTGTTATTAGCATCAAACAAAATCTGACTCAGAACCTAGGAAGAGCTGTGCTGACAGGACTGAATTGTAAGCTAGTGACCTCGTTTCTCAACAAAGGATATCAGATCACCTGTGGAAGTTCATGTCTCCATGTGGATTCTGTAATCATCATCAATTTGGAAAGCTGTGAGGCCCCAGGGTTCACACAAACCATTTTCCTTTAGACACAGGACAGGACACCAGGGTCCTGGCTACTGGCCCAGCTCATCTCCTGTGACCATAGAATACTGGTCTCTGACACTCACCACTTTCCAGCTTCCAACGAGTCCCAGCATCCTCCTGAGGGCTTCTGAGTGTGGTGAGGGAAGTTCACAGAGCAGCAGTGGATGAAACACCTGAGACCTCTCTCAGGAACAAACCCAGAAAGCCTAACATTGGGATACCAGAAAAGAAGATGCTGTGTGGTTCAGCAGTGTTGCCTTTGAACACCTGATTTTAAAGTCTGCCCTAACAATGAGCATGCATAACGTCAGAGAACCCACAACCAATCCAAATACTCCTAGCATGAGGGCCATAGCTTGGGGTTGTGGCAGGTGAGGGAAGAGAGGAACTCTGCTTGGTCTCAGGTCTGAAACTGCCGCATCTTTGCAGCTTGATCCTCCCAACAGCAGGGGCTGCTCTCACCTCCCTGATGATCATGACATCAGAGCACTGTCCCTCCCTCCTTTTTCCAGGACCCTATTAAAATCTTGTGACCCTTGGACTTTTAATAATGGTCTCATGTGTAACAGAGTGCTGAATCTTTCCGGTATTCTCGGTCTTTATATTATTTATATTCTTGGCTCTTTTTTAACGTCATTTGACTTTAAAAAAAAAATTGACTCCAGGACTATTTTAAGATACTAAAAAATACATTACATAGATTGACCTCTCTTTCTCTTGTTTCTCTTACAGATATTCACTTGTAGTTCTGTATTCTGTAATTTAATATTGTTGTCAGTTTCATTCTTACTGGCATGTCCTAACACATTGGGTTTATATATTGATCTTATACACAGTAATCCTGCATAATTCTCTGGTCAGTTTTTATTTGTTTTGAATTTTATGGGATTATCTCTGTATATAATAGTTTAATTAACATTTATTGATGGTTTTGCTGCTCAAAAGCATATCCTTATACATAAAATTTTCTGCTTTTTAAATCTGCACATCTAGGACACTGTTGAAGACAGAAAATAAAAGGAGAGCGGCTTGTACAGCTGTGTTCCAAGGGAAATAGCTTTCATTGTTCTATGACAATTATGCTTTATATTATAGGTGCATTGCAGCCCATCTTAGTTATAATAAGTAATAACTATTTTTACTGCTTTACTCACAGTTTATTTTTGTGATTAGATGCTTAATTTTATTCAAAACTTTTCATCTTTTAATTGAAGTTACCATGTGATTTTTTGTGTTTCTCTTCCACATGAATTATTTACATGATTTATTTTGAAATGTTAAACACCTTGGCATCTTTGACTCTATCTTGCTTTTTATTGATCTCTTGTGATTTCATATTTTGCTTTATATTAACATTTTGCTTAAAATATTTGTACCTCTTTTTATAAAGATATGTTCTTTAAGTTCCTTTTTAATTCATGTTTTGATCTGACTGTGGCATTAGTGTAATACTGTATTCAGAAAAGAAATTAAATCATATTCCCTATTTATTGCCACTTTTCATGAATCTGGGAAATTGAGGAGTGTTTTACTGCCTTGAGTATGAGGGAAATTCTACAAATCTAGGCCAGAAATTTTGCTTTTCAAATTTGTTCATTGGTTATTTTGATTTTTCAAACACTGAGTCAACTTATTTTGTTTATATAGCAGATTCCTATGTTATTGAAGATTTTTAATAAATTTATTTCATAACGTGGTGGCTCTGGGTTTAAGTTTTTTAAAAAAACATTTCTATGCATTTCAGAATATTCTTTAACTGTGTTGCTAAACTTTATTAATTTGGTCAAGAACAATGCTGTTTGGATTTCTGTCACTGGTTATCTGTGTTACATATTTTTACTTTTTCTTAAGATTATATTAGTCTTTATTAATTCTACTCATTTTATAAAAAATATTAATTTATTTGAGAGGAAGAGTTACAGAGAAGCAGAGGCAGAGAGAGAGATGTATTCCATCCAAGATTTACTCCCCAAATGGCTGAAATGACCAGAGCTGGGCAAACCTGAAACCAGGAGTCAGGAGCCTCTTCTGGAACTCACATGTGGGTACAGGGGCCCAAGGACATGGGCCATCTTCTACTGCTTTTCCAGGCCATAGAAGAGAGCTGTATTGGAAGTGGAGCAGTTGGGACTTGAACTGGCACGCATATTGGGTGCCAACACTGCAGGCGGCAGTTTTACCTGATACACCACAGTGCCAACCGTCTGCTCATATGTTTTAAAAACACTTTTCCTTTATTATTTGTTTCTGTTGTACAGTCTTACTAAAGGCATTATATTGATGATATTCTCCATTTTCACTCTCCTATATTGCTGTATAGTTCATCTTAGATCTTAAGAAGGATGTCACGATGATTAGATCTCTGTCTTCTCACATAATATCTTGAGCCTATAAATATATCTGTGCACTGATTTATATGACATCTCCTCTATTTCTTTCTGTGTTTGCCAATCCTCCATCACTCTGCCAACTATTTGCCTCATGATGTCTCAAGCCCTATGTGCCTTCCAGCTATGCCAGACTTTATGTATCTCTGATCTTGCCCCTGAAACCATATATTATCAGCAATTTTACCATTTCATGTGACTGGGTCTGATGTTCATCCTTGTAATCTTGCATTTAAAAATCTTTGACATCCAAGCCTGCTCTTAGTAGCCTATCCTTGTGCCTGCAGCAAGGGCTGGCTTCAGGGTCTCCATCCCTTTTGTTTACATCATGTCTTTCCTCAAGTGGCTCCTACTGTGCTTGCATCTTATGCCAGTCCTCATGAGTTTCCAGCTCCTCTGCATGTAGCCATTATCTTTCCCTCACATGCTGACCTCCTGATTCATACAGCCCATGTCAGGGCACCTGTGTCTCCATTCCTTTATACATATTGACTTCACTCCTAATTCCTGGTTATTGCTGCATTCCTCTAAAGAAGTCTAAAATTCCCAATTTGTTTCCAATATTTGTCTCACTGTTGCAAATATATTGAGAATTACTGCTTGGCCTGAAAGTCGGTTGGTGGACAATCAGTTGAGAAATCACACAGATATTCGCTATCATTACAGCTGCAGTGTCCTTTCAGATTTTTCAAAACAAAATGCTAATGTTACACACAAATGACATAAGCATGAACAATGACTGCCCTGCAACAAGGAAACAGAAACCACTCATTACTGAATGAGACAACTGTGCAGAATAGATATTCAAAATATAACCTATTTAAATACTGGATTTTGAATATAAGTATATATTTGACCCTCAGGTCAAACCAAATCTCCTGGCTCTGATGTCTAATAGCCCCTGAAATTAGGCTCTCACTATCAAACTGCCCTGGAAAATCCCCAAGCACAAGCATCCAAGAAGCATTCACAGCAGCAGCTTCCTGCCACACTACTGAGTGTACCACCATGTGATGTTCTCCCTGACTTCCCTTTATCCATTATCCACCGGCTGGTACCCAATCTGGCCATCCACAACAAAAGCAGAATACTCTTGTCTAAATATGATCAGAGTCAGTGAACTCAGGGGGCTTCCATAGCCTTGGCAGCTCATGACAAGAGCCTAGGGTGATTACTGAGGCCATAAACAAGAGTGTCAATTTGTTAAGTCAACAACAGGAGTCACTGTGCACTTACTCCTCATGTAGGATCTTTGTCCTTAGTGTGCTGTACATTGAGATTTAATGCTATAACTAGTACTCAAACAGTATTTTTCACTTTATGTTTCTGTGTGGGAGCAAACTGTTGAAATCTTTACTTAATGTATGCTAAACTGATCTTCTGTATATAAAGAGAAATGAAAATGAATCTTGATGTGAATGGAAGGGGACAGGGAGTGGGAAAGGGGAGGGTTGCAGGTGGGAGAGACGTTATCGGGGGAAGCCATTGTAATCCATAAGCTGTACTTTGGAAATTTATATTCATTAAATAAAAGTTAAAAAAAAAGTTTCAACACAGTAATCAACCTCACATAATATTCTTATGTTCCCACCTGTCAGGAGAACCTGCTGTCACTGGTAGGGACTCACTGGTCTGGAAAGCTCAGTGCCAGCATCCTCCCACAGGTTTTATTATTGGCATTTCCATCTCTATTCAGGTTGTTGATAATAATCTTGGCACTTCTGCTTAAGAAGATGTTGAGGCCAGTGCCGTGGCTCAATAGGCTAATCTCCACCTGCAGTGCCAGCACACCAGGTTCTAGTCCCAGTTGCCCCTCTTCCAGTCCAGCTCTCTGCTGTGGCCCAGGCAGTCAGTGGAGGAGGGCCCAAGTCCTTGGGCCCTGCACCCGCATGGGAGACCAAAGAAGCACCAGGGTCCTGGCTTCTGATCAGCACAATGCACCGGCCACAGCAAGCCAGCTTCAATGGCCATTGGAGGGTGAACCAACGGTTAAGGAAGACCTTTCTCTCTGTCTCTGTCTCTCTCTCTCATTGTCTACTCTGGCTGTCAAAAAAAAGATGTTGACATATACATGTCCTTCTTAGTTCTTGAGTGGAACTCTTAATATCAAGTCAATATCTCCACCTGGGGAGGAAGGAGCAGATTAAGTGTACAGATATCTTTAACAATATCCATGCTGCTAATTTCCCTGACCTAATGAGAGCCCGGTGGTGTGACAGCTTCATGGGCAAGGTACTCAGCACTTACGCTGAGCTTATTTCCTGCTGTTATAGCAATCAGACTGCGTGAGATAGTTTGTCAAGGGCCAGTTAATTTGGAAACTCATTTATACTATAGAATGAATACACTTACTCTCTTTTCATTAACCTATAGTCCAGCTTTATTTGTGACTGAATAGTTTACTGAATAAAAAATTTGAGGTGACTCACTGGGTTCTAGAGCCTGTATTTTGTGCTAGAAGACAATTCCATAAGCAAAAAGTTATAAACAGACAGAGGGGAAGATTAGACTTGGGGCAAATTGATATAATCTCTTACAGTCACATAGATCACGTGCAAACAAACCTAAAAAGCTATGATCCTGTGCAGGCAATCAAGACTGAGACTTTCATTAGTTTCACAGAGTTTTACTGAGTTTATTCAATATTTGAGGTTGTTTGGTATTAAATTTAATCACAATAGAGATTGAAACTTCAATTGAGGATATTTTCTCCAAAAAACTTCTTTTATAATGAGTTCAAATTTTATAAGTACAACTTTAGGAATATAATGATTCTTCCAAACATACCTGCCCTCCCACCTCTACTCACACTCCACCCCCTCCTCCCTCTCCCATTCCCAGTCTCATTTCCATTAAGGAAAAAAAAATATTTTCCTCAACATTCCACTTGAACCTTGTGGCAGAGCTTTGATCAATTCCACATGTCTTTGAGTTCTCCATATATAGAAAGCAATTTTTCAAGGGCTATAAATACAAGATGTTTTAACACAGATTATTGTGGTGATGTTCTTTAACAATACAAGCAATCCTTTCTAGGAGATTTAAGGTCAAAGAAAGAAATAAGTGACTTTCCATGAGGCAGGAGAAAGAACACCAGGTTTAGGAATTTGGTTTCCTGTTTTCTGGCCCTGACTCCACCATTTAAATGCTGCGTTATCTCAGACATACTTCTTAATCTATAGTTTGGAATTTACTAAAGTGTAATTTGAGTTCATATATGCAGTCAGTGATGCCTACCATTTTAGAAATGAAATGGCGTATTTTTGAGGCTGGAGCAGTGGTATAGTGGATAAAGCCATTGCCTGCAGTGCCAGAATCCCATATGGGCACTGATTCTAATCCCGGCTGCTCCACTTCAAATCCAGCTCCCTGCTATGGCCTTAGAAAGCAGTAGAAGATGGCCGAAGTCCTTGGGCTCCTGCATCCACATGGGAGACCTGGAAGAAACTCGTGGCTTCTGGCATAGCTCTGGACATTGTGGCCAACTGGGGAGTGATCCAGTGGATGGAAGACTCTCTCTCTGCTTCTCCTTCTCCCTCTGTGTAACTCTGACTTTCAAATACACAAATATTTTTAAAAGGGCATTTAAATAGCATTTTCCTCATATATTTAATTGAAGATCACAAGGAACTGATGGCAAGTAAAATTATTAATTAATGTATTAGTATTTTGTACATCATAAGTAAGTAGCCACTAGATCACCATAGATTTTGAAGATATGCAAGCACAAATATCCCTTCTGCTGGCAATGCTAATTAGGGGATTCATATAAGTGTTTTCTTCACACAGTACAAATTTATGACTCTCATTCCAACATAATTATTATCATTGATCTCTTTCATTCTTAAAATTGTTGTGTCCTTAATGTGTGCCTGGGATATGCATGTGTTAGCACATGCAGGGATGTGTGCATGTGTAACTGTACTTCTTGTTTCAACATTACCATTTGCCTAGAATTATTTATGGACCTGTTTTTCTCCCCAGTTTCACTGTAAGGTGACTTGCTTTGTGCTGCATCAACTTAAGGAACCCCGTTCCCTGGGGGCCCATGCTGCTGTTATACTCCTGGATCATTAAAGTAAAGAAACCTCAGGTAATTGACAGAACCTGATGCTATTGGCTCAGTGCATAGAAAAACTAACTGCTGATTTTCACTTTTCTCCCCCTTATTAGACTTATTATTACTGTAGCCTCTGCTTGGACCTTGGAAAAATCCTAGGATCCCATGCTTAGGTTCCAGGTTCATCCTGTTAACCCACCACTTGACTATATTGGGCTCTCTCATGGAACCAGCATCTTTATACTAATGAAATCAAAGATTCAAAGCAGAAATGATTATTCCCATTCATTTGTTAATGGTATTCTCTTTCATAGACGCTCTCCTGAATTGCACTGAAGGGAATGGTGGTTTCATCTGATTAGTATCCAACTCCCTTCTCTGCCAGCCTGAGTATTCACAGGGAGTCAGAGACAAACTGGACAGCCTTAATGGTTTGGCTGTGATAACTGCCACTTTCAAGCTCAGAATCAGACTTGTGAGTCATGATTTTAAGTAAACAAATCATGAATAGAGAGTAAATCTTTTTAAGTTACAGTAGAATTTTTAGTCTTAAATCCTTATCTCATTCTGTATTCTCCCTAGTGTAACTCCTGACTTAGTGGTCTCTCTGCTTTGTATTCTAGGACATGTTGATGGTTTCTTAACAAGATCATCATCTTTGTTAGAAAATATCTCTGCCTTTGTACTATAAGTCATTATGATAGTTACAAGTTACAGGATGGCAGGCTTTCAATGCTACAGGGAGAGAGAGTGTTCTTCTGCTAGAATGAAGATGCTTATAAGCTGTTATTCAATGCAATATCTACCAGATTTGGTGACCTTACTTCTTTTGTTCTCCTAAGCCATCATACATTTTTTTCTTATTGACTTAGTTTTATTTCAAAACTGGTGAATCAGGAATACGATTTTGATTTCTATGTTTTATATAGAGTTTAGCCTCTGTTGATGACTAATGAGAGAGAGAGAGAGAGAGAGAGAGAGAGAGCGCGCGCAAGCACTTCTGTTGGTTCACTCACCCAAATAGCTGCAAATTCAGGGCTGGTAGAGTCTGAAGCAAGAATCCCAGTTTTCCATACAGATTTCCCACATGAGTGGCAGGGACCAAGAACTCAGACCAATTTCTGCTTCCTTCTGAGGCATATAAGCAGGGTCCTAGATCAGAAGTATGAGAGTAGAGCAACTAGTACATGAAACAGTATCCACATGGGATACTAGCTTTGCAGCCAGTGGCTTAACCCACTGCACCACAAGGCAGGCCCCCTCTCTGATTTTTCATTCTATTTATTAATCAAATTGCATCACTTGTAGGACTTCTCCTATGTTGATCTTGGTTGATTGTGTCCTTTAAAGTTTTATTGTAGTCTGCAATTCTTGTAATCTAATAGTTAGACATAGAGACTCAGTAATATTCAAGTGATTCAAGTTATTTTTTTTTTTGCAAAAGGATTACAGGTATAGTGTCATGTAATTCCCTTATGTTGCTGTCAAAGTAATGCAATAACAGTGATATTAACATGGATCAGTGGGTTTGTGACCCATTCTAATCCAACTATCATAAAATTCTCTCACAGCTGTTCATTTAATGTTATCCATTAAGAACTATTGCTAGGGCCAGTGCTGTGGCATAGTGGGTAAAGCTGCCACCTGCAGTGCTGGCATCCCATATGGGCTCCGGTTCAAGACTCGGCTGCTCCATGTCCAATCCAGCTCTCTGCTATGGGCTGAGAAAACTGTGGGCTCCTGCACCTGTATGGGAGACCTCAGAGAAGCTCCTGGCTCCTGGCTTCGGATCAGCACAACTCTCACCATTGTGATCATTTGTAAAGTGAACCAGCAGAATGGGAGACCTCTATCTCTCTCTGCCTTTCCTTCTCTCTCTGTATAACTCTTGACTTTAAAGTAAAACAAATAATTCTTTAAAAAAAAGAATTATTGCATGGATCATGAAAGGATAGCTGTCCAATTTTTACATTTCTATTTTAGCTATTTTTTTCTTTATCACCAAAAATACATGAGAAAAGGTTTTATTTATTTATTTGTTAAATTACAAAATAATAAGTTGATGCCTTAATCACATTTGCAGGTACCTTTGAGTTGTTTTGGTGGTGGTGTTTTTTATACAATCTCATGAAATTATGTAATTGATATTTACAAATATATAATGTATCTTAATTCATTGTCATCATCATTCTCCTTGATTGCATAGTTCTCAGACCAGTTAGAACCTCTTACAGGTGGTTGGTTTCTGTCTGTATTTGTCATGAGCCATAAAGATTTTTTAAAAGATTTTTATTAATTTACTTGAAAATCAGAGTTATACAGAGAGAGAAGGAGAAGCAGAAAGAGGGAAAGAGAGAGAGAGTTCTTCCACCCACTATTTCACTCCCCAGTTGGCCACAACAGCCAGAGCTGTGCCATATCTGAAGCTAGGAACCAGGAGATTCTTCTGGATCACCCACATGGGTGCAAGGTCCCAAGCACTTGGGCCATCTTCTACTGCTTTCTCAGGCCATAGAGCTGAATCAGAAGTGGAGCAGCTGGGACATGAACCAGCACCTGTATGGGATGCTGGCACTGCAGGCAGCAGCTTTACCTGCTACACCACAGTGGCAGCCCCAAGCCACGAGGTTTTTGAAAGTTTCCCTGGTTTCAGGAATCACACCATATTCTAGTATACTTCCTGTCCATACCTAGTGTCAGTTTTTTTTTCTCTGAAGATTCTTGATTACTTTTGAAGAGATTGTATTCACAGATTCTAAAATATGTACTCATTATTCCTTTTACATATCATGTTTATTTAGGACACTGTAATCCTTAGAAGTGCTAACATTTGCCAATTTCTTCATATGTGTTATTCACTCTCCAAATGGCCACAACAGCAGAACTGGGATGATCTGAAGCCAGGAGCCAGGAGCTAATTCTGAATCTTCCTTGTGGGTTCAGGGGCCCAAACGTTTGGACCATCTTCCATTGGTGGCACTTGGCCACCAGTCAACAGCTGGATTGGAAGAAGATCAAACAGTGTAGGACCTGGTACTGATATGGGATGCTGGCATCACAGAGCCTTAGCCTACTATGCCACAGTGCTGGCCCCATAAAACAATCATCCTTAAACCACATAAAAATCTGACAAGAGAATGGGGAACTGCTAGGATTGGAGTAATGTAAAATTCAAATTAGAAGAATATATAGGGGCCACCAGTGTGGCGTAGTGGGTTAAGCTGTTGCCTGCAGTACCAGCATCCCATATGGGCACCTGTTAAAGTGCCAGTTTTTTACCTCTGATCCAGCTCTCTGCTATGGCCTGGGAAAGCAGTAGAAGATGGTCAAAGTCCTTGAGCCCATGCACTCATGTGGGAGACATGGAAGAAGCTCCTGGCTTCTGGTATCAGAATGGCACAGCTCTGGCTGTTACACCCATCTAGGGAGTGAACCAGTAGGTGGGAGATTTTCTCTCTGTGTCTCTGTCTCTATCTCTGTCTCTCTCTGTGTCTCTCTCTTTATGCCTTTGTATAACTCTGCCTTTCAAATAGATAAATAAATCTTTAAGAAAAGGAATGAATATAGAGCTTGCTTTTTGTTTTGAAACTATTTGTCAACACATACATTCAGATAACATGTTGGGTAAGAAAGATGGAAATTAAGTAGTAGTATGTACCAAAGGTGAGGAGTCTAACAGAATTCCCAAACCACATTCATCTGGAAACCTAAAGGACAAAGCTCTCCAGGTAAAGGTATATCAAAAAATAAGTTCATCTATTATTCAGCCTAAGTAACTGCTGAGAAGTTTGAATTGACAAAAGAATATCAAAAATTGGTGTCTAGATACTGAACCCCTACATATTTACAGCTGAGAATACATAGCCTAAGCATCCAAGGATCATCAACTCTTGAAGTTGAACCAAAGTAGACAAGAGGTAGGATTTAAGCTCTGGCATAAGTAACAAAAATCTAACTCCAAGGCAAACACTTTTCATTCTAGATATCAGGACATCCTAAAACATTGTGTTCAGGGTAATGACCATTGGAAGTCAAAGAAAACCTGGCACACATGAAAATATGCACATGTGAGCAAACTGAGTCACAACAATGCCCAGCAGAAACACACTTGCAGATGTCAGACTGAAATTATCAGATGGAGATTTAAAATGATTAAAAAATAAAAATGCAGTCTTCAAAGTATTTGCAGGAAACCAAAAACTGTAAATATGTAGAACTTTGAATAATTAAAATTTGTATTTAAAAAGTTTGAGAGGATGAGAGAAAGAGCTTACAACCCAATTACATGAACCATTACCTCTGCACCTCAGGGTCTGCATTACCAAGAAGCTGGATTCAAAAGTTTGAGCCAAGGGGCATTGTGGCATAACAGGGTAAGTGACTGCCTGTAATGCTCACATCTCATATCTGAGTGCTGATTGAAACCTAAGCTGCTCCTCTTCCTATCCAGATCCCTGGCGATGCACTTGAGAAAACAGTAGAAGATAGCCTGAGTGTTTGGGTCCCTGCCATCCATATTGGAGACCTGGATAGTGTTACAGCCCCTGGTCTCAGCCTGGACCAAGCATTAGCCATTGAAATCATCTGGGTGAGTGAACCAGTAAGAAGAAGATTCTGTATCTCTTCTTTGGTTTGTCACTCTGTCCATCAAATAAATAAATCCTAAAGGAAAGGAAGCTAGAGTAAGTAATAAAACCTAGGTAGTCCAATGTGGAACACAGGTATATTCACTAGGCTAAATACACTCTAATTAGAATATTTTAAATAGAACACCTAATCAAATTTCAAAACTCAAAGGATATTTTAACAGCAGCTTAACATACAAGAAAACAAAATTACTCAAACTAGAAGATAAAAAGAAATTACTGAGGGGCTGATGCAGTTGTGTAGTAGGATAAGCCTCCACCTGCAGCACTGATATCCCATATGGGCTCTGGTTTGTGTCCTGGCTGCTCCTCTTCTGATCCAGACCTCTGCGAAGACCTGGGGAAGCAGTAGACGTTGGCCCAAGTGCTTGGGCCCCTGCACCCAAGTGGGAGACTCAGAGGAAGCTCCTTTCTACTAGTTTTTGATCAGTTCATCTCTGAGCATTGTGGCCCTTCAGAGAGTGAACCAACAAATGGAGCAGATGGAAGACTTTTCTCTCCGTCTCTCCATCTTTCTGCAAGTTTACCTCTCTGTCTGTAAGTTTACCTCTCAAATAAATAAAATCTTTTTCAAAAAGGAATAACTGATAAATTGGCAAAATGAGACAAAAATGGAAATGCAGAACTCTAATTAGTATATTTTAAATAAAAATCATAGTAACCAAAGGTTAAATCTGAATGGATACATCTTACAGCATCTTGACATACAAGAAAACAAAATTAGTAAAAAGGAAGATAAAAGAATTACTTATATATCAGCAGATTAAGGCAAAATGGAAATACAGATTATTTTGCTTTAATATATAAAAAAGAAATAAATGCTATCCTAGAGTTCTTGACCCATAGAAAAATGTTTTGCAAGAATGATATTTCAGTGAAACAAGAACTATCAACAGAAGCAGAAATGAATGAATAACCCTATAACTTTAAATTTTTCAGAAAAATAGTACAAATTTTAATTTGATTAACAATGTAGATAAAATAGCCCCCAAACATATGAAGCAAAACTCCAAGGAGAAATAATCAAGTCACCTTTTATAGTTGGACACTTCAGTATAAGTTTTTCAATAACTCATGTGTAAACAAAAAGAGTACATTAACACAATAAGAAATACGAACATCTTTGATTCATAAATTCTAAATTTTAGATTAAATATAGAAATTATTAGGAACATACTACAAAACAAATATAAGAAACATAATTTTACTTGGTTTTATAATTATTACAGGTATTGGAATTTGAATTTAAAACATTTCTAGAAGAGAACTCTAAAGCTACATTACTCTGAGTTTTTCCAGATATATATGGGAGGAAAACCAAATAGTGATTTACAGAAACTAGCTGTCATTTTGCTGTATGTTCTATATGCTGCAATCCTAACCTCCCACTATTACAGTAGGAAGAGTTGTGGTTTTAGTGAGATGATAAGGTCTCAAGAGCAGAGGTCTCATGGTTTAGATTAATGTCCTGATATAGGATGCTTTAAGAGCTACCTTGATTCTTTCACAATGGGACAGCATATTAACAAAAACCTAGCAACAAGCCCTCACTAGAAAGGAACCTACTGAAGCTGATTGTTGCTATCCGAACTCTAAGACAAAGGAGCTCTAAAAATCAATTCCTATTGGTTTAAGCCTCCCAGTTTACAACATTTGGCTACATGGATCAAGGCTATGGCAGGTGACTCAAAAGTTTAAACAGTATACAAGGTATAGCACACCCGGGTGGTTATAGACTATAGGTTATTTTGCTTGGTTGTTTTAAAAACTGGGCATATACTTCATAAAAATAAATGTTAACTGTAACTGGCCCAGTTCAGGCTTTGATACATCTGCTTGCTTTATAATGGCAAAGCCACAAGATAACACAGGTGGCAACAAGGTCAGTGACATCATGCTTGACCCTGACCAGGAACAATTGAATAATTGAATTGTTAAGTTTTTCAGTAAGGTTACAAAGAAACTGGCTGATTGGCTAATAACTTCTGGCTTCTGGATGCCTTCTTTCTGCATGCACAATCCCATGCACATAATTAAATGCCTGATAAAAAGTAGGTTTTGCCTTTAAAAACCTCCTGCCACTCCAACTCGGTGCTGTCTTCTCCAGACTTGTTCTGTAAGAGGGCAGCTGCCAGCTGGCTAATAAAAACTCCTAGTTTGACCTCAAAATCTCTATATGTTTTTAATCTGTGCACCGCACAACAAGGAGAGTTCTAATTAATCAAAAATGCATCAGCCATTGGATTGGTGCTGTGGCATAGTGGGTAAAGCAACAGTGCCAGCATCCCATAAGGGCACTGGTTCAAGTCCTGGCTGTTCCCCTCCCATCCAGCTCTCTGCTATGGTTTAGGAAAGCAGTGGAAGAGGGCGCAAGTCCTTGGGCCCCTGAACTTGTGTGGGAGACCCAGAAGAAACTTCTGGGCCTGGATTTGGGTTGGCCTAGCTCTGGCCTTCGCCTCCATTTGGGGAGTGAACCAGTGAATGGAAGACACCACATTCTTTCTTTCTCTCTCTCTCTCACTCTACTTATTTCTCTCTTCTCTCTCTATTTCTCTCTCTCTATTTCTCTCTCTCTCTCTTTATGCCTCTACCTCTCTGTAACTCTACTTTTCAAATAAATAAACCTTAAAAACATGCATCAGCCCTTATTAACTTAGAGTATGATGTCAACCAAATTATGATACCAAATTATGATGAGCAAACAATTATAAGCCACTTTCTATTGTATACATATGTTTCATTTTTATTTATTTTTAGAGATAGAGTTATACACAGAGAAAGGAAGATGCAGAAAAAAAATGGTCTTCCATCTGTGAGTTCATTCCCCAAATGGCTACAACAGCTAGAAGTGAACCAATCTGTAGCCAGGAGCCAGGAACTTCTTGGTTTCCTGGGTGGGTGCAGGTGCCCAAGTATTTGAGCCAACCTTCCCTGCTTTCCCAGACCAGAGCAAACAGCTAGATTGGAAGTGGAACAATCAAGACATAAATTGGCACCAATCTGGGATTCTGGTGCTGCAGGTAAATTCTTAACATACTATACCACAGTGTTGGCCCCAACATTGATTTTTAGAATTCAACATGTTAGGAAACTAAATTCTGTGATACAAAGGTTAATTTTTAATATTTACTTACTTATTTTGAAAGTGAGAGGGACAGAGAGATAGGGAGAGACAGAAAGATATCTTTAAACCACTGGTTCTCTCCCTAGACAACCACAACAGCCAGGGCTGGACCCGGCTGATGCCCAGAGCCTGAAGCTTCATCTGGATCTTCCACTCGTATGGCAGTGTCTCAAGAACTTGAGCCATCTTCCACCACTTTTTCCTAGGCCAGTAGCCCAGAGCTGCATTGCAAGTAGAGCAGCCAGGGCAAGAAGTGGTGCCTATTTGGGATGCCAGCATCATAGGCACTGGCTTTACCAAGTATGCCATAATGGTGACTACACAAAGGTTACTTAGCAACAATCAACATGGATGTATTAAAAGATGGGTTTAAATATTAATCAACAAAATATTTTACAATTTGTCATTAACCAGTATAAATTATGATATTAATAAAAGGACAAAATCATATAGTCATTTCCATTAACAGAAAAACATGATAAATTTGATATGTATTTCTTGTTGAAAAAGATCTGTAGTAACTAGAATAGGACAGGGATCCATAATCTTGTAAAAAAACTTTGAAGAAAACCTAACCTAATATTTTATTTTAAATATTTAAAAAACCCTCTCTAAAACCAAGAATATGACATGACTACTCGTTATCATTAGTCTATATTACAATACAGAGCCCTTAACAGAGAAAATATATGGTCAGAAAGCAAAAACAAAGATAGTAAAATTAAAATCATGTGGATTTCATGACGGTATCTGTAGCAAATCTAAAATAATAAGCTAGTGGCTGGCACAGGGGCACAGTAGGTTGATCCTCCACCTGCAGTGCCAGCATCCCATAGGGGTGCCGATTCTAGTCCCAGCTGCTCCTCTTCTGATCCTGTTCTCTGCTGTGGCCTGGAAAAGCAGTAGAACATGGCCCAAGCTGTGGCCTGGGAAACCAGTAGAAGATGGCCAAAGTCCTTGGGCCCCCGTGCCCGCATGGGAGACCAGGAAGAGGCACCTGGCTTCTGGCTTTGGATCGGTGCAGCTCTGGTCATTGAGGCCATGTGGGGAGTGAACCAACGGATGGAAGACCTCTCTTTCTGTCTCCCTCTCACTGTCTGTAACTCTACCTCTCAAATTAATAAATAAAATCTTAAAAAAATAAAATAATAAGCTAAAATATTTTAAGTAAGTTTAACAGGGACCATGTATACAAATTAATATAAACTCAGTTTTATTTCTATATGCCTACAATAAAAATTGTATGATTATATTGCCAAATAATGAAGAGAGATTTAGTGGTGTAGTTATGATACCCATACACTCAGTCCAAGTGTCTGGATTCAGATTCCAGCTCTTTTTCCGACCCCAGGTGCCTGCTAACAAGTGCCTTGGGAGGCAGTGTTGATGGCTCAAGTATGCGGGTCCCTGTCACCAATGTGGGAGACCCAAAATGAGTTACAGTCTTCTGAGGTTAGCCTGTTGCAGGCAGTTTAGGAGTGAATCAACAGATAGAAGATCTGTCTCTGTCTTTCAGATATTTAAAATAATAAATATTTTAAAATTTCTTTTAAAGTAGTACTAAATATAAGATAGCTAGTGAAATCTTACAATATTTCTACAATATACTCATTCAAACATATATAATAATTGAGAGAAAATAATGAATATAATAAATGGAAAAATATGCCTGGTGAATGTATTTCAATATTATCAATATGCCAGTAAAGCCCATGTTATACATTCAATAAAAATGAAATTAAAACATTGTAGTGAAGCCCTAGATTTTCTACAGATTTGATATGGTGCCAATTAAAATCAGAAAAGGAATTTTTGGTAAAAAAATGACAAGTTATTTCCACAGTACAAAGGTACAAACTATCTATGATAACCGGGAAGCAGAAGAAGAAAACTTCTTACACAATTCCAAGTGATTTCAGATTGAAAGTTGCTGTGGTTAACAAAGAATGCAGTTGGTATTAAAATAGACACATGGGCTGGTGCTGTGGCTCACTAAGCTAATCCTCCACCTGTGGCACCGGCACCCCAGGTTCTAGACCCAGTTGGGGCACTGGATTCTGTCCCAGTTGCTCCTCTTGCAGTCCAGTTCTCTGTTGTGGCCTGGGAAGGCAGTGGAGGATGGCCCCAGTGCTTGGGCCCTGTACCTGCATGGGAGACCAGGAGGAAGCACCTGGCTCCTGGCTTCAGAATCGGCACAGTGCGCCGGCCGTAGCAGCCATTTGGGATGTGAACCAATGGAAGGAAGACTTTTTTCTGTTTCTCTCTCTCTCTCTCAATGTCCAATTCTGCCTGCCAGAAAATAAAAATAAAAAATAAATAAAATAGACACATGGACCTAAGGAATACAATAGCTCAGAAGTAGAGAAAATGGATATGGTCAACTCCTTTGTAACACAGATGTCACTTACAGTACATAGTGAAATAAGGTAGTCTTTTTATTAAATAATGGTGTACATATGGAAAATGCAACTGGATGTATACATGGGAAAATCAATATTGACTCCTATGTTATACAATATTCAAAAAGCTATTTTAAGGGATTGAATATCTAACTGTGTAAGCTAAAACAAGAAAGGTTCTATACCTATGGCAGCCAGTAACCAAATGTACCTATCTAAATTTAAGCTTAAATTAATTAAAATTATCAGTGTTTAAAATAAAATCCCTGCATTTCACTAGCCATATTTCAACTGTTAAATCTTAGTTATGAAAATTTCCAATGTCAGAAAGTTCTATTGAACAGCAATGTTTGAGAAAATTACTTAGTACATCTTGCACAGAGGGCTACAACTTTGTAAAAGGTTATACAGAATACTAAGTTTTTTGAAAAAAAGAAAGTATCAATAAACTGAATTTTATTGAAATTAGGAGTTTCTGCTAATTAAAAGACATAATTAAGAAACAAGGAACATTTAAACTACCAAGCAATAACCTCTAGTTTATATTTTTAAGTGAAAAAATTCAAAGTGGTATTAATATTTCAATTGTGGCCTATTCAAAATTTTGTATGAAAAATAACATGAATATGGAAACAAATACATTACACAGCAGGTACATACAAAAATAGTGATGGAAATACTAGAGGTAATATAAGGATGAAGCAATGGAATAATCCAATGCTGCTGATAGGAGAGTAAATTGGTGAAACTCGTTTGGGAAACTGTTGACAATATCTGTTAAAGCTGAATATCATATCTTATGATTAAGCAATTCCTAAAGTGCCAATATATGTGTACCAATGTAATAAATTAGAAAATATTTATGGCCAGCACATAGATCTTCATATAACAGAAATATCCAGACAATTGCACAGGGCACTCTGGAGTGGCTCAGTGTCCCTTGCTCTGTGAAGTGGAAACAAGAGGACTCAGAAACCATGAAATTGTGAGTGTGTGGGAATGGGTGTCCAAAGACGGAGGAGGTGGAGCTAGCAGAATCTGTCAACTTCCTTCTGTAGCTATTTTTAAAGAAGTTCTTATAAGTAAAATTAATTCTGTCAAATGTATTTTGTGCATTTATTGAGGTCATCATGTGTGTTGCTCTTCACTATATTAATAATTATGTTAATGCCACCAGTGCCTACTGTCACGCAGGTCGACAGTAGCAAGAAGGAAGTACGACTTGTCAGTCACGGGGAAGAAAGGAACACCAGGACACAAGACTGTCTTTCCAATGAGAGATTTTACTGCTTACACACCAGGGGTTTCTTATCACATTGCTCATCAGCATGTTCATTGAGGTCAATACACTTATCAGTATCAATATACTTATCAATCTATACAAATTAATACACTTATCAATAAAATTCACACCACTACTTAATCATGACTTTACTTAACTTAGCTACTTAGCTTAATGTAACTGCCTAGCTTAACTACTTAGCTTAATCACCTAACTTAACACAGTTACTAACACACTTATCAATATCACTAATATCACCATCAATAATATCACTTATAACTTATAGCTAACTAAACACACTTACTGAATTATTTAGCTTAACATAACTACTTATCATCTACATAACTTACTATAATGCTTAACTATCAGAGTAACACTACCTCCTTAATGACTAGAGGACTACTGGAGTCAACATCATTAATATCAATATCAATAATACTACTTGAACTTATTCATTAATCCACAGATCACAGTATACAGTGTTAAAGTAATTTTGAGGGCCAATTAATTATAATAGTATATGTACATCAAGGTCTCCAGTATTATTTACAGATACCTTGCATAGGGTCAAAACATAGGGTCAAAGCATAGTTATATTATATTACACATGACTAACATTATTTGTAAAAGCTGCATTTTCAAGGCTCATATCATGGTCATGAAAAAGAGTGTCAGTGTTCAAGGTCCAGAGCTCCACGTCTCAGCAGAGGCAGGAAGTTGTGGGAAGGCTATCACTCTGGGTAGTAAGCTCAAAGTTTCCTGTGGATGGCCGGCTAGAAGTTGGAGAGGTCCCCTGCTGAGAGGCCTGGTCTGGCTTTGTGGTCAGGTCTGGCAGTAGGCTGATAAGGACTCCAGGCAAGCTGGCATCTCAGCTGGAGTTTTGATCCCGTAGTCACCTTCTCAAGGGGCTAGTGAGCTGGCTCTTCAGCTCCAAGTGCGAGGAGATCCAGAGGTTTGCTCACACTGGGCCACACACACAAACACACAGTCACACAGACAGTGGGGTTACAGCTCAGGGGCAGCCCTGCAGGTCGGCTTGTGCCACTATCTGCTCCATGCAGAGTAGCGGGCTGCCTCTTCAGCTCCAGATGTGTGGAGATTCAGAGGTTCCCACACACCGGGCCATGATCCCTGAGAGGATGAAGCGTGGTGCAAGAGCTCCCTTTTTATCCTCATTTTCCGGCAGTTTTCCAGCTTGCCATCCTCCAACTTGTTGTCCAATCAATGCTGTTTCCTCCTTGCTTGCAGTTGAACAGTCCAGTCAATACTGTTCCCACCTTACTTGTGTTTGAACTGTCCAGTCAGCGTGGGTAGGAGGGTACTGTCCATAGCACACTGTTATCTGACTGACCAGAGATGTCTGCTTGGTGTGATTAGGAGCGTCTCCCTCACAGCTATTAGGCATTGCCTCAGATCCTGACTTATATATAACTCCACTTTACTTTTATTTTTGTGGCTAGTGGTAACTTTTCAATGTTTTCCTGTGGAGTTTCCACAGTTCATGTCCTTTCCAGGTAAGCGGTGATCCGTGACTCTTTTTCAGATTCATGTGGGATTCTCCACAGTTAATTGATTTACAGATTGTGAGTTATTCTTGCGTTTCTGAAAATCTGGTTTGAGCATGTTTTTCAACGTGTTGTTGAATTTGTTCAGCCTTTGCAAAAAATGTTCCGTCTGTGTCAGTGAAGCTGACCTGAAGCTTTCTTCTCTTAGTAATGCCTGCACAGCAAGTGTGGGCTTAACTTACTACCTGGCAATGTCAGCCCTGTCACTTGGCTTTTGAATCAGAGTAGCTGATCTCACAAAATGAATGTGTAATTACATTCTACTCTGGATCTTTCAGAAGAATTACAGAATTGTTACAATTTCTTATTTACATATTTTGTAGAATTCAGTACAGAGTGTATAGTTTCTAGATTTACTTTAATTTTATTATTAGTTTAGTCTCTTACCTGGGTGGTGTTCTGTTCATAGTTTGTATTTCTTTCTGACTCAGCTTTGTTAGGTTGCATGTTCCTAGAGATACATCCATTTCCTCTAGATTATCAATTATCCTCTACATTAACCAATTTTGTTGGTTTATATTCATTCATAATATTCTCTTATGATCTTTTGTATCCCTGTAGCATCAGTTGTAATGCCTCCTTTTTCACTATGATTTTTTTTTCATTCTTCACACGTTTTTCATTGTTATTCTGGATAAGGATTCATTAATTTTCCTTATGTTTTTGAAAGAAAAAAACGTTGGAGCAGGTATTGTGTTTAGCAATTAGGTTGCCTTTTAAGATGCCTTGATCCCATATTGGAGTGTTTAAATTTAGTCCTGGTTGTATTCCTGATTCTAGCTTCCTAGAAATTGTACCCTGTGAAATATCAGGGGACAAATCAATTATTTGGGTCCATACCACCCACATGGAAGGCCTGGATGAATTTCTCACACCAGGCTTTGGCCTGGGTCAGCTCTGCTCTTTATGGACATTTAGGGAGTAAACCAAAGTTGGATGATATCTTGGATATCAAACCCTGGTACTTGGATATGGGTTGAAGGCATCATAATTACTGTCTTAACTGCTAAGTTAACCAACTGCTCCCCCTTGATTTCTTAATGAAAACAACTGCATTATGGATAATATTTGCAATATGCTTTCTGTATTTGGCAATATATCCAGAAAATCAGCTTATATCTCAGTTATTGTCCTTATTTTTATAGAAGTTGTTTGAAAGTTATAGTCAGAGATAGATTTTATATATATTATATATAATATATACCATATATTACATATTATTATAATATGTATTATATATTATATAATATTAATATAATATATTATTTTATATGCACATTGTATATATAATATATACAATATATAGTTATATCATATTATATAATTATAATTATAATATATATTACATATTATGTTATATAACAATATATATTATATAGTTTATATTATATATTATATATATTATTGTTATATATAACATATATTATTGTTATATATTATTATATAATATATAATGTATCATTATATATAATATATAATATAGATTGTTATATATATAATTATATATTATATATATGGCCACAACAACACAACATATTATATATATTGTCACAACACAACCAGCTCTGTGTCAGACTGAAATCAGGAGTCAGGAACATGATTCTGTTTTTCCATTTGAGTGGCAGGGTCCCGAATATTTAGGCCATCTTCCACTGAATTCTCAGGCACAGTGGCAGGAAATCGGATTACAAGGAGAGGTGTTGGGGCTTGAATAGGGACTCCAATATTGGATATTGATATCATACATTGTGATTTAACCCACTGCACCAAAATGCCAGTCCCATACCTTTATTCTTTATGCTGTTGAACAGTGTTTACTGTTTGTTCGATAGTTATTGATACACTCTCTTATGTGGGCAGAAATATATATATATATAAATATATATAAATTATTATAAATAATATATAAATTAATATGAATATATATAAATTATTACCATTTACCAAATTACCCATCCAGGCTTGTTCTTATTTGCATTCCTAGCAATATAAAAGATTGTATATCTGTTCATAAATTGGCCAAAAACATGTTTTGTCATACTTTTAGATTTTCTACAATCTGATAAGTAATTTGTTTTAATTTTTATTCATTTACTTATCAGTGAGCAGTAGGGACATAAGCTGGCACTCTGATATGGGGTACTAGAATTGTAAGTAATGACTTAACCCACTATACCAAAATATCAGCTCTAAAAATAGTGCTTAGTTAAGAACCATGTGCTGGGTTATAGGCCAGCCAACTTAAAAAGAATCAATGGAGAAAAGCTAGAAGTGTATGATTCCAGGGCTGTGGTATAGCGAGTAAAGCCACTGCCTGCAGAGCTGACATCCCATGTGAGCTGACAGTTTAAATCTCAGCTGCTCCACTTCTGATCCCCCTCCTTGTTAATGTGCCTGAGAATGTGGTGGAAGATGGTCCCAGTCCTTTTATGCCTGCATCCATGCATGTGGGAGATGCAGAATAAGCTCCCGGCTCCTGGCTCCTGGCTTTAGATTGGCCCAACTCTGCCCATTGCAGCTATTTGAGGAGTGGGCTGGTGGATGGAAGATATCTCTCTCTCTCTCTCCCTCTGCCTCTCTGCCTCTCTGGAACTCTGCCTTTCAAATGAATAAAAAACAAGTGCCTTCTCGAGGTCAGAATGAATCATTCAAAAATGATCTCTGCCTGAATTATTTAATTATAGTTAAACTATAAATTAAAATTAATTTGGTTATTAAAGTATAAAACCATATTTGTTTCCATCTCATCTTTTAACTGATGTTTTAAATACAGTTGTCTAAAAGATCATGTATTTAATGGCATTGTTGGACCAGAATAGAAATGTGATCTATTTGCCAATAACATTGTTAGGAAGGAGGGCAGGAGTAAAGCTTTATTTGTCTAGGGAAAGGACATCAGGTGGTAACTTGAATCTAATGAATACATATAGAATACAAAAATCATGAGTAAGAAGACTAATGTAACAAACTCTAAACATAATTGTTCTTATTATATTTAATATACACATAATGCAAAAATAGGTTTAACAATGTATTTTGGGGTCAGTAATATGAATAGAACTATTATGAATATAGCAATAATAATGTCAAAGTGGTGAAGAAGAAATAAAGCTACATAGGAGAAAGATTTCCAATGTAAGTATAATTAAGTATCTATAAAAAAAAAGATCAGAGAGAAGGGAACATTTTCTTTTTTCAGATTATCTATTTAGTTAGTTATTTGAAAGACTGAGTTACAGAGAGAGGCAGAGAGAGAGAGAGGCCTTCCATTCAATGGACACAATGGCCAGAGCTGGGGCAATATGAAACCAGGAGCCAGGAGCTTCTTCCAGGTCACCCATGTGGGTGCAGGGGCCCAAAAACTTGGACCATCTCCCACTGCTTTCCCCGTCACATTGGTAAGGAGCTTGTTTAGAACTGGAGCAGCTGGGACTTGAACTTGTGCCATATGGGATGCTGACACAGCAGACAGTGGTTTTATCCACTAAACCACAGTACTGGCCCCAAGAAGGGAGTATTTTCATACTTTATTGGATGATGCCAATATTTCTTTAATATTAAAATTTGACAAAAATTCATGAGTAAATTTAGATCAATATCTCTTTTGAATATAGATCAAAGTATCCGTAATACAGGTAGCAAATGAAACCTAGCAATATACAACGACTATGTAGTTAATGTGTATATAGCTATATAAAATATATGTAAAATAGAAATATAGCCCAAGGAAACATGCAATACCTGACACAAACACATTAATTTTTTCAGACAGAAACCATCAAGAATCTACAGGAAACTGTGCTCTTCTGGAAACTGTGGATGAAGAAACACCCAGAGATTAATTTAGCTACCCATTCCAGGTGTTATTAACAGCAAGTTCTTGGTCAGGCCCATGTAAATTTAATGTGTTTACAGTAAGTGCACTGGAAGTGACTGATCCATAAAAGACAATTGCCTTTTCTGTCTCCTTGAAGGGCTTCTGTTGAATGTAATTTTCGTCACCAGAGGGCCAGGTTACTCATGTTACCTGCCTGACAATGAACTAGGATGTGATCATCAAGCATTGGTTTCATTCACAGTATTAGCCTTTTTTAGTGCTTTTTTTTTTTAACTGTCTAGTTTGTTTCTTATGAGTCTGTCATTGTGACAAATGATAACTTTATCCCTGAATACAGCCTTTCGACTGCATTCTAGAGAAATTGGTCTATCATTAGTTATGAACCTGTGATCAAAGAAGAAGGTTATTTTTCTGCCACAATGCTGGGTCCCAGTACCCCTTTGATTTGGGAAACTTGACCAAATAATGGCTATTTGAATTATAATACTGTTTTACAACTGGATTTATGCTGAAAAATAATGATGGAAGAGAATCCTTGGGTGCATGATTTTGTGATTCTATGTCAAGATAAGAGTATATAAAAGAAATGTGAAGTTAAGGGCTGGTGCAACAGCTCAATAGGCTAATCCTCCACCTGTGGCACCGGCACACTGGGTTCTAGTCTGGATTCTGTCCCGGTTGCCCCTCTTCTAGTCCAGCTCTCTGCTGCGGACCAGGAGTGCAGTGGAGAATGGGCCAAGTCCTTGGGCCCTGCACCCACATGGAAAACCAGGAGAAGCACCTGGCTCCTGGCTTCAGATCAGCACGGTGCACCGGCCACAGCATGCCAGCTGCAGCGGCCATTGGTGGATGGACCAACGGTAAAGGAAGACCTTTCTCTCTCTCTCTCTTTCACTGTCCACTCTGCCTGTCAAAAAAAAAAAGTAAACAAACAAACAAAAAAAGAAATGTGAAGTTAAGGCTCACACAAAAACAGGAAAAAAACAGTTTTGCTAGAATCAGTTGAAGGGGATAAGGATTTACTATTGATTCAGCTGAGTGCTTCACAAACTCCACTATCTCTATATGGGACCTGGGTAAGAGACTGGGTCATAGAATTTCTTGTAAGCCAGGTCACAGCTGGAACTGACAGCAAATGCCCCCCCCCCATTATTCTCTACCTCAATGGCTCTCAGTAGAGGAAAACAGGACCCATAAAACAATTTCCTGAATGAAAAAAATGCTTATTATAGATATTGCATATTTGTTTGTGCTGTTGCTCTTGCATAATTTTTGTGTGTATGCATATATTTTTATAGTCTTGTTTTACAGATTTGTAAATATTTACTTTTTTTCATTAATGCATATGTCAATGCATGACAGACTTACAAAATGTTATTCATGGATTTCCTGTATTCCCTGTGGCAAAACACTGCACATTCTTTAGGTACAAATGACTTTATCTATAAATAAATATCATTATTTATAATACTTATTTCTGTGTTTTACTATGTCAAACCCATTCACCTATCTATGCAATATATATTGGGACCATTATTAGCTATATGTGTATGTTTTTATTTATCTGATGAGACTTTATTTTGAGACAAGAACATACAGGTCTTAGTCTAGCATTGAGTTCTTTCTTAAATGTTATTTGGAAACATTCCAGAGCAGAGGACTCAAGGGTCCTTGACTGTCCTTAGGAATTTGGGTGGTCCTAAGTCTTTATCTTATACATGCACATTCAACATTGCAACTTAACCACTCTAACACATGGACTGAAATTCCTAGCCTGTATGTTTGAAACTATCCTTGGATACAGTCTTCATCTGTATACCATTAAATGCAGCACTGGTTAGAGTGCCAGCTGTTCCACTTCTGATCCAGCTAAATGCTAAGGTTCCTAGGAAATCAGCAGAGGAATGGTCCAAGTGTGTGGGCCCCTGCACCCATGTGGGAGGCCCAGATAAAATTCCTGGTTCTTAGGTTTGGCCTGGCCCAGCCCTGGTAAGTGCAGCCATCTGGGGATTGAGCCAGTAAATGCAAGATCTCTCTCTCTCTCTCTCTCTCTCTCTCTCACCCTCCCTCTCTCTCACTGAAACTGTGACTTTCAAATAAATAAATAAATATATTCTTAAAATGGGGACAAATATCATATGTTCTCTGATCAGAGACAACTAACTGAGCACCAAAGGGGAAACTTGTTGAAATGAAAAGGACACTATGAGAAACAGTGACTTGATAAACACTTGTCCTGATGGTTGATGTACAATGTAATACTTTATTCATTTTAGTATTTTTTTTTTTTTGGTTTTGGTACCATTGGTTGAACTCTGTAATTAACACACAATTATTCTTAGGTGTTTAAATTTTAAATGAAAAGTGATCCCTGTTAGGAATTTGGAAAACATTATGCTGAGTGAAATAAGCCAATTCCAAAGGGACAAATGCCATTTGTTCTCCTTGATAGGTGACAACTAACTGAGCACCAAAAAGGAAACCTGTTAAAGTGAAATGAACAATGAGAAATGGGGACTTGATCAGCCCTCACCCTGACTGTTGATAAGCAATTTAATATGTTATCCCTCTTAGTATTTTTTTGTTTATTCTACTTAATACTTTTGGTTGAATACTGTAATCAATACACAATTCTTCTTAAGTGCTGAAACTTAACTGAAAAGTGATCGCTGGTAAATATAAGAGTGGGAATAAGAGAGGGAAGAGATGTGCAATTTGGGACATGCTCAAGCTGACTTACCTTAAACAGTAGAGTTAGAAATATACCAGGGGATTCCAATTCAATCCCATCAAGGTGGCATGTACCAATGCCATCTCACTAGTCCCACTGATCAATTTCAGTTCACAATTGATCATAATGATAGGACTAAGAACCAAAGGGATCACATAAACAAGAATAGTGTCTGAAAATACTAGCTGATAGAATAAAAAAAGGGAGAGAATGATACAACATGGGAAGTGAAATACACAGCAGACCCATAGAATGGCAGATGTCCTAAACAGCACTCTGGCCTCAGAATCAGCCCTTAAGGCATGTGGATCCAGCTGAAAAGCCCATGAGAGTATTTCAGGCATGGAAATCCAAGTCACTCTGGGGAAAAAAAAAAAAAAAAAACTAAATGAAAGATCTCCGCAAGTGAGATCCCAGTGGAAAGAATGGGTCATCAAAGAAGGAGGTACCTTTCTCTGAAGGGAGGAGAGAACTTCCACTTTGACCATGACCTTGTCTAAATATGATCAGAGTCAGTGAACTCAGGGGGCTTCCATAGCCTTGGCAGCTCATGACAAGAGCCTAGGGTGATTACTGAGGCCATAAACAAGAGTGTCAATTTGTTAAGTCAACAACAGGAGTCACTGTGCACTTACTCCTCATGTAGGATCTTTGTCCTTAGTGTGCTGTACATTGAGATTTAATGCTATAACTAGTACTCAAACAGTATTTTTCACTTTATGTTTCTGTGTGGGAGCAAACTGTTGAAATCTTTACTTAAGGTATGCTAAACTGATCTTCTGTATATAAAGAGAATCGAAAATGAATCTTGATGTGAATGGAAGGGGAGAGGGAGTGGACAAGGGGAGGGTTGCAGGTGGTAGGGACGTTATGGGGGGAAGCCATTGTAATCCATAAGCTGTACTTTGGAAATTTATGTTCATTAAATAAAAGTTAAAAAAAAAGGAAAAAGAAAAAAAAAGTTGCTTTTAAAAGTATAAGAATAGATATAATAATTAATTTTCCTAAGCTGACCAATGCAGAATGTATATATTCATCAAAACAACACATTTTGAATGCAGACAGGTTGTGTTGTTCATTGCTGGTTTGTCTGTTCTTTATCTGGTCACTGTGGTACTTCCCTGGGCCGCAGGAATGCTATGGTAGTCCCACAAGCAGCCTTAGATTTTGGTGTTAGTTAAAAGGACCTATATAGATAAAAGCAAGCAAACTGTTCATAAGTCCACTGGTGGGAAAGCCCCTGCAGACAACTGCCCACTATAGCTGCCATGAAGTTTTCCCTCTACTAATAAGGTGAAGAAACCTCATTGATATAGACATGGGACTCTGGCACTTCAAGAGATAAATTATTACAGAAATCAGCTGAGTTATTCATCTGAAAGCTGCCTTTGCCAAAGCTGGTGAGAGAGATTGTCCAGGATTTCAAGACTGATCTGAAATTTTATAGCGCAGATTTCAGAGTTGTATGCTTCAGGAGACCAGGATGCATACCTGATAGGTTTGTTTGGAAATGCTAATCTGTGTTCCATGCATGCTAAGAGAGTCAGCATGATGTCAAAAAGACATTGGGTTGGCTCACTAGACATGGAGAGAGAGAATTTCAGTGTAGGTAGTTTTTTCATGACATTTTATAGTAAAATCTGTAAAGCATTTTAATTAATTGTAACTTTTTGCAGCAGATTCTTTATAATGTGTTGTATTTGTGTTGTGAGAAGTAATTTCATTTTTCACTCAGGATGAATGTGAAAAGTGTTCAGAGACCTCAGTGATTGAGTGCTGTTGCTCACGAGTGACAAGTTATTACTAAGCATAAGGGATCTATATTTTCTGCTCCACATGATGAATATTTCTGTATGTTAATGACATTGTGAGTGGCTATTAACTTGCTGGAATTGATAAATGAATCTGTACAGTATCCTTTTCTAATGATACTTGTTATGACTTTGATCAAGTGTTTAACAATTGGGGCTGTTAAATCTGATGATACATCACTATGACAGAATGTCTGTTTTTTCAATGTGGAAGATACTGGTCTTAAGCATTGTAAATTTATAGTTTTGTTAAGTAAATAAGTAAATACAGAGTATATTCTGTGCTTTTGTAATCACTATCATATAATGTGTCAACATTTTTAAATTAAATACTTTACATTCACAAGTTATGGTGAATCTTTTCATTAAGCTTTGTGTAATGTAGTCTGATTGGTTCTCTTCTGAATAGACGGCATTTGTTTTCATAGTAGCCAAATGCTCTGTGCAATCTATCTTGCCTAAGTACTCATTCTATCACCTGTTAACTAACTCTCTTGCTGATAACAAAAACACTACCTGGAAGATTTTATTTATAAGGGTTATAGAACAATATATGTTATTCATACCAGCACCATAGTCTAAGCTAGTTATTACACCTTTTAATTGTGTTGTAATTGGTTTTGCATGTAGGTTTTTTTTCAACTCTACCAAGAGGAAACAATGCAAATGGTCTTTTTTCATTGTAAAGTTCGTATTATAGACCTTTGTATAAACTTGTTGTGTGGGATGAGCACACATCTCCAGCTTATTGGACCCTGTGTTAAGATGATATTTGGTTAGGCTACATTTGATTAATGTTCAGGGAAAATCATTTTTCAAGAAGTAGAATTCCAAGTGTTTTTTTTTACTTTTTTTCTATTGAAGTTTCCAATTCCATTAAATATGTTTACCAAACTTAAAACTAAGCTTCTTTATCGAACAAAACCACACCCTCTCTCTATGTGAAACTGCTATCAGATTTTTTATAAAAAAAGCAAAGATTTGGGTGACAAATTTGTCACAGTGTGTTAAGTCACTGCTTGCGATGTCTGAATCCCATATAGGACTCTCTGGTTTGGTTAATCTTCCTGCTAATGTGCCTGGTAGGCAATACTTGATGGCCAAAGTGTTTGCATGGTTAACCATGGGGAGACTCAGTAGGGATTGCTGGGTCCTTACTTTAATGTGGCTTGTCTTATTTTGTGGGCATTTGAGAAATGAAATCATGGGTTTAAAAATCTGTTCCCAACATATTTATTTCTTACTATGCACTTAAAAAAAGACAGAAATCTTACAGAAAGTCTGATGGTTTCGTGTGGGTTTCAGATAACAAATAAGATAAAATTATATAGTGTGTACAGGAGGAAAAAAATCTGAAAAACAGGTACAAAGAGTTGAAAAGTTCAAAGGTAAAGCAAAGACATACAAAAATATAAGAGATGGCTATACTGGTTGTCCACCTCAACAATAGACCAATGACTTTAAAATTAAAGATGTTACTACAGATGTATAGGGGCACTTCATAGTAAAAAAAGAAAAAGTTTAGCTAAAATTATAAATATATAGTTCGTTAACAAAATGCCCAGCTTTTTATGAAAAAGAAGACAAATATCCTTCAAAAACAGTATTTGGAGATGCCAGTATCCTACTTTCAATAATGGACAGAAAAACTATGGGGGCTGACACTGTGGTGCAGAGGGTTAACAGCCTGGCCTGAAGTGCGGGCATCTCATATGGGTCCCAGTTCTAGTCCCCGCAGCTCCTCTTCCTATTCAGCTCTCTGCTATGGCATGGGAAGGCAGTGGAAGATGGCCCAGGTCCTTGGGCCCTTTATCCCATGTGGGAGACCTGGAAGAAGCTCCTGGCTCCTGGCTTCAGAAACTCCAGCCATTGCAGCCAATTGGGGAGTGAACCATCCATCAGATGGAAGACCTCTCTCTCTCTCTGCCTCTCCTCTCTGTGTAACTCTTACTTTCAAATAAATAAATAAATCTTAAAAAAAAAACTATGCAAAAGACTGAATAGGATAATGAAGACTTGAACATTATAAAATAACGCAATTAATTGACTAATCTCACACCACTCAAGAAAATAAGCATTCTATTCAAATGTGCACAGAGCATTTTCCACAGAAAACTATATGCTAGGTCACAAATAGCATACATTTTATTGACTGAAATAATTTAAAGTATTTTCTCTGATCACAATTAAGTGTGAACATTTCACCTGTGGTTAAGATAATGCTTGCTATGCCCAAATAGAAACCAGAAAGCCAAGTAAGGAACAGGTGACCAGTATAAAGTAGGAGTTTCTTATTATTTTTATTTTGACAGGCAGAGTTAGACAAAGAGAGAGACAGAGACAGAGAGAAAGGTCTTCCTTTTTCCATTGGATCACCCTTCAAGTGGCTGCCACAGCCTACGCATTGCTGCTGGCATGCTGCACCAATACACAGCTTCCTCATGGTCTCCCAAGCAGGTGAAGGGCCCAAGCACTTGCCATCTTCCACTGCACTCCTGGGCCACAGCAGAGAGCTGGACTGGAAGAGGAGCAACTGGGACAGAATCTGGCACCCTGACTGGGACTAGAACCCCGGGGTGCCAGCACCACAGGCGGAGGATTAGCCCAGTGAGCCACGGCACCAGCCAGAAGTAGGGATTTCAGCCATCTTGGATAATTCTGGTCAGGATAACTCTGGTAACTGAATGGCAGTTATGGGCTTAGGGTAGTGTAGAACTGCAGGCACAAGTGTTGCTGGCAGAACTTACGTCTGAATATTTTCTGGTTCTCTGCCTATATCAGTGCCCCTTTATGAGATTCTCTATCCTGAGTTTTTTTTTTTTTTAACTTTTATTTAGTAGATATAAATTTCCAAAGTACAGTTTATGGATTACAATGTTTTTTTCCACCCCATGACTTCCCTCCCACCCACAACCATCCCATCTCCCACTCCCTCTCCCATTCCATTCACATGAAGATTCATTTTCAATTATCTTTATATACAGAAGATCAATTAGGTATATATTAAGTAAAGATTTCATCAGTTTGCCCCCACACTGAACACAAAGTGTCAAATATTGTTTGAGCATTAGTCATATCATTAATTCACATTGAACTACACATTAAGGACAGAGATCCTACATGGGGAGTAAGTGCACAGTGACTCCTGTTGTTGACTTAACAATTTGACACTCTTGTTTAAGGCATCAGCAATCTCCCCAAGCTGTAGTCATGAGTTGCCAAGGCCATGGAAGCCTCCTGAGTTTTCCAACTTTGATCTTATTTCGACAAGGCCATAGTCAAAATGGAAGTTCTCTCCTTCCTTCAGGGAAAGGTACCTCCTTCTTTGATGGCCCGTTTTTTCCACTGGGATCTCACTCACATAGATCTTCATTTAGGTCTTTTTTTTTGCCAGAGTGTCTTGGCTTTCCATGCCTAAAATACTCTCATGGGCTCTTCAGCCAGATCCGAATGCCTCAAGGGCTGATTCCAAGGCCAGAATGCTGTTTAGGACAACTGCCATTCTATGTGTCTGCTGTGTATCCCGCTTCCCATGTTGGATCATTCTCTCCCTTTTTAATTCTATCAGTTAGTATTAGCAGACACTACTCTTGTTTATGTGATCCCTTTGACACTTACACCTATCATTATGGTCTATTGTGACCTGAAACTGATCACTTGGACTAGTGAGGTTGCATTGATACATGCCACATTGATGGGATTATATTGGAGTCCCCTGGCACATTTCTAACTCCACCACTTGGGTAAAGTCAGCTTGAGAATGTCCCAAATTGTACATCCCCTCCCTCTCTTATTCCCACTCTTATATTTAACAAAGATCACTTTTCTTTAACAAACATCACCTAAAAATAATTGTGTGTTAATTATATAGCTCAACCAATGGTATTAAGCAGAACAAACAAAAATACTAAAAAGGATATAATGTTAAATTGTACATCAACAGTGATGATAAGGGCTGATCAAGTCATTGTTTCTCCTAGAGTCCATTTAATTCACCAGGTTTCCTTTTTGATGCTCAGTTAGTTGTCACCAATCAGGGCAGAAGGTCTGTCTCAGGAAGGCATGAGAAGGACAGCTGCAGTCCTCTTGGTGGTTTTAGGTTTGATGGGAACTACAATCTGCATAAGCAAGCTGAGGCTTCCTGGTGGTCCTGCTAATGATTGCTGTATTCCTAATTTTAGAGAAGAGCACTTAGTCTCATAACCTCCAAAATGTCCATTGCTTTGTAGAATTTTAATCAAGCAGAATGTTAGTGTAGGAGAAAGGGTTAATGCTCTATGCAAGGATGAGCTATTTGTGGAAAAGAATTAAAAGGCAACAGGCTCTTTGGTATATACTTCCCACTAGAATAAAGATAGATGTTAATAAAGCTTTAATTCACTATATGCTACAAATACGACAATGGTTAGGATGTCAAAACTGTAGAATAGAGCTAAGTGAATTTTAAATAAGTACAATAAAGAAATTAAAAATTACAGAAAGAACTGCAAAGAGGGGGTATGTTTTAAAAAGGGTCTACTTTGAACTTGGGGCTTTTAGTAAAGATTAGATTAGGAAGGTACTATTCTAGCTTATGTAGCCAATTTATGCATACTTCAGCAGCACTCAAGGCCTTGGCTTGTGTGGGCAGCCTGTTATCTTGCACCTGTCTGTGATTGCTACCCGTGCTCTAATTATGTCCTTGAAAGTAAAAAAAAAATGTGATTAGAAAAAATGGACAACAGGCTTTTCATTGTAAGAAGAAAAAATAATTATGTGGTTTATGATATAAAAATAAAGTCTGGTGCTCAAAAGTCAGAGCCATGCCATCAGCCTTGCTGTGAGTGTCTCTCATTTCTTCGAGTGCCGACACCTCTCACACCTTGGGGCCCTGGACTGGCTGGAGCTGGTTTCTGGCACCTTTTTGATGCTCAGTTAGTTGTCACCAATCAGGGAGAACATACGATATTTGTCACTCTAGGACTGGCTTATTTCACTCAGCATGATGTTTTGCAGGTTCCTCCATTTTGTTGCAAATGATCGGATTTCATTGCTTTTTTATTGCTGTATAGTATTCAATAGAGTACATGTCCCATAATTTCTTTATCCAGTCTACTGTTGATGGGCATTTGGGTTGGTTCTAGGTCTTAGCTATTGTGAATTGAGTTGCAATAAACATTAAGGTGCAGACAGCTCTTTTATTTGCCAATTTCATTTCCTTTGGGTAAATTCCAAGGAGTGGGATGGCTGGGTTGAATGGTAGGGTTATCTTCAGATTTCTGGAGAATCTCCAGACTAACTTCCATAGTGGCTTTACCAGTTTGCATTCCCACCAACATTGGGTTAGTGTCCCTTTTTCCCCACATCCTCCACAGCACCTGTTTTTGGTAGATTTCTATATGTTAGCCATTCTAACTGGGGTGAGGTGAAACCTCATTTTGGCTTTGATTTGCATTTCCCTGATTGATAGTGATCCTGAACATTTTTTCATGTGTCTGTTGGCCATTTGGATTTCTTCTTTTGAAAAATGTCTATCGAGGTCCTTGGTCCATCTCTTAAGTGGGTTGTTTGTTTTGATGTTGTGGAGTTTCTTGATTTCTTTGTAGATTCTGGTTGTCAACCCTTTATCAGTTGCATAGTTTGTAAATATATTTTCCCATTCTGTCGGTTGTCTCTTCACTTTCCTGTTTCTTTTGCATTACAGAAACTTCTCAATTTGATGCAATCCCTATTGTTAATTTTGGCTTTGACTGCCTGTGCTTCTGGGTTCTTTTCCAAGAAGTCTTTGCCTGTACCTATATCTTGCAGTGTTTCTCCAATGTTCTCAAGTAATTTGATGGTATCGGGTTGTAGATTTAGGTCTTTAATCCATGTTGAGTGGATTTTTGTGTAAGGTGAAAGGTAGGGGTCTTGCTTCATGCTTCTGAATGTGGAAATCCAGTTTTCCCAACACCATTGATTAAATAGACTGTCCTTAATCCAGGGATTGGTTTTGGATCCTTTATCAAATATAAGTTGGCTGTAGATGTTTGGATTGATTTCTGGTGTTTCTATTCTGTTCCCTTGGTCTATCCATCTGTTTATCTATCAGTACCATGTTGTTTTGATTACAACTACCCTGTAGTATGCCCTGATGTGATGCCTCCAGCTTTGTTTTTGTTGTACAAGATTGCTTTAGCTATTCGAGGTCTCCCGTGTCTCCATATGAATTTCAGCATCATTTTTTTTTTGGATCTGAGAAGAAGGTCTTTGGTATTTTGATTGGTATTGCATTGAATCTATCTATAAATTGCATTTGGGAGAATGGACATTTTGATGATATTGATTCTTCCAATCCATGAGCATGGCAGATTTTTCCATTTTTAGGTATACTCTTCTATTTCCTTCTTTAATTTTTGTAATTCTCATCGTGGAGATATTTAACTCCTTGGTTAAGTTTATTCCAAGGTATTTGATTGTTTTTGTGGCTATTGTGAATAGGATTATTCTTAGAAGTTCTTTCTCAGCTGTGGCATTGCCTGTGTATACAAAGGCTGTTGATTTTTGTGCATTGATTTTATATCCTGCTACTTTGCCAAACTCTTCTATGAGTTCCAATAGTCTCTTAGTAGAGTCCTTTGGATCCCCTAAGTAAAGAATCATATCGTCTCCAAAGAGGGATAGTTTGAGTTCGTCCTTCCAAGTTTATATCCCTTTAATTTCTTTTTCTTGACTAATAGCTCTGGCTAAAACTTAGAGAACTATATTGAATAGCAGTGGTGAGAGTGGGCATCCCTGTTTGGTACCAGATCTCAGTGGGAATGCTTCCAACTTTTCCCCATTCAATAGGATGGGGGTTTTTTCATAAATTGCTTTGATTGTATTGAGGAATGTTCCTTCTATACCCAGTTTACTTAGAGTTTTCATCATGAAAGGGTGTTGTGTTTTATCAAATGCTTTCTCGGCATCTATCGAGATAATCATATGGTTTTTCTTCTGCAGTCTATTAATGTCGTCTATCACATTGATTGATTTACGTATATTGAACCATCCCTGAACACCAGGGATAAATCCCACTTGGTCTGGGTCTTTCTGATGTGTTCTTGTATTCTATTGGCCAGTATTTTATTGAGGATTTTTGCATCTATGTTCATCAGGGATATTGGTCTGTAATTTTCTTTCAATGCTGCATCTTTTTCTGGCTTAGGAATTAAGGTGATGGTGGCTTCATAGAAAGAATTTTTGGAGGATTCCCTCTTTTTCGATTGCTCTGAATAGTTTGAGAAGAATTGGAGTTAGTTCTTTGTAAATGTCTGATAGTATTCAGAATTCAGCAGTGAATGCATCTGCTCTTGGGCTTTTCTTTGTTGGTAGGGACTTTATTACTGTTTTAATTTCTGACTCAGTTATGGGTCTGTTTAGGTTTTCTATGTCTTCCTGGTTCAACTTATGTAGGTTGTATGCTTCCAGGAATCTATCCATTTCTATTAGATTTCCCTGTTTGCTGGCATAATACTCTTTGTAGTAATTTCTGATGTTTTTTTTTTTATTTCTGAGTGTCTGTTATTACATTCACCTTTTCATCTCTGATTTTATTGATTTGAGTCTTTCCCTTGCTTTTTCTCGTAGCTGCACCAATGGAGTGTCAATTTTGTTATTTTATCAAAAAAAAAAAAAAAAAAACCCACCTCCTTGTTTGGCTGATTTTTTGTAATTTATTTTTGGATTCAATCGTGTTAATTTCTTCTGTGATTTTTTTAACTTTTATTTAATGAATATAAATTTCCAAGGAACAGCTTATGGATTACAATGGCTTCCCCCCATAACTTCCCTCCCAACTGCAATCCTCTTCTCCTGCTAGAGTTGGGTCTGGTTTGCTGCAGATTTTCTATATCCTTGAGATGCATTGAAAGCTCATTTATTTGGTGCCTTTACAATTTAGTGATGTAGGCACCTATTGCTATAAATTTTCCTCTTAACACTGCTTTTGCTGTATCCCATAAGTATTGATATGTTACGCTGTTGTCCACATTTACTTTCAGAAAGTTTTTGATTTCTCTTTTGATTACTTCTATGACCCAGTGTTCATTCAGGAGCATGTTGTTCAATCTCCATGTGTTTGCATATGTTCTAGAGATTCCTGAGTTGCTAATTTCCAATTTCATTCCACTATGGTCTGAGAAGCTGAATGGTAAGATTCTAATTCTTTTGAATTTGTTGAGACTTGCTTTATGGCCTAGTATGTGGTCAATCCTAGAGAAGGTTCCATGTACTGCTGAGAAGAATGTAAATTCATTAAATGTAGGATTGAAAGTTCTGTAGATCTCTCTTAGATCCATTTCGGCAATAGTGTCATTTAAATCTACTGTTTCTTTGTTGATCTTCTGTCCAGTTGATCTGTCTTTTTTGAGAGTGGAGTATTGAAGTCCCCTAGTACTATTGTATTTGAATCTAAGTCTCCCTTTAAGCCACTTAACGTATCTTTTAATTAAACCGGTGGTTCCCTCTAATCAGGTGCATATACATTGATAATCATTATGCCTTTCTGTTGAATTGATCCCTTAATCATTACATAGTGCCCCTCTTTGTCACTCTTACCAATTTTTGCATTAAAGTTTATTTTGTTTGATATTAAGATGACTACGCCCGCTCTTTTTTCATTTCTGTTGGCATGGTATATCTTTTTCCAGCCTTTCACTTTCATTCTGCATGCATCTTTGTTGGAAAGATGTGTTTCTTGTAAGCAGCAAATAGAAAGGTTTTGTTCCTTAACCCGTTCTGCCAATCGGTGTCTTTTAATTGGACAGTTCAGGCCATTAACGTTCAATGTGACTAATGATAAGTGGTAACTTTGCCCTGCCATTTTACATAAGATATTTTCTAATATATGCTTTGGACTTCCTGTGATCTTTTGCTGTGAGGATTCCTTCCTTTACCTTTTTTCATATTGAAGACTGTGTTTCTGTGTTACTGTGTGTAACACATCTTTAAACAACTTTTGCAGGGCTGGATGAGTGGCAACAAATTCTTAAATTTCTGTTTTTTTATGAAAGGTCTTTATTTCACCTTCATTCACAAATGAGAGCTTTGCAGGATATAATATTCTGGGCTGGCAGTTGTTCTCTCTTAGTACCTGGGCTATGTCTCGCCATTCCCTCCTAGCCTGTAGGTTTTCTGCTGAGATGTTTGCTGTGAGTCTAATTGGAGATCCTCTGAGAGTATTCTGGTGTGTCTCTCTTGTACATTTTAGGATCTTTTCTTTATGTTTCATTGTGGTGAGTTTAATTACAACATGTTGTGGTGAGGATCTCTTTTGGTCATGGTTACTAGGGATTCTATGAGCTTCCTGTACTAGGATGTCTCTGTCCTTCTCCAAACCTGGAAAGTTCTCTGCTAGTATCTCACTAAAAAGGCCTTCTAATCCCTTCTCTCTCTTCATGCCTTCAGAACTCCTATAACTCTAATGTGGGGTTTTTTAATAGTATCCTGTAGATTCCCAACAATATTTTTTAGATTTCTAATTTCCTCTTCTTTTCTTTGGTTTGACTGTATACGTTCCTGTGCTCTGTCTTCTAAGTCCGATATTCTCTCTTCTGTCTCATTGACTCTGTTTTTAAGACTCTCTAATGTGATTGCCATTTGATCTATTGAGTTCTTCATTTCATTTTGATTTCTCTTCACTATCACACTTTCCTGTTCTACTAGCTTCTGCATTTCATTTTGATTCCTCCTTAAGATTTCATTTTCACAAAAGAGATTTTCTATCCTGTCCAGTAAGGATTTCTGTAGTTCAAGAATTTGTTTTTGAAAACTTCTAAATGTTCTTATCATAATTTTTTTAAATCCATATCTTGCATTTTTTCTATCTCATCGTCTTCATAATCTTGGCTTAGGGTGTCTTGTTCATTTGGGGGCATCATAATGTCTTCCTTGATCTTGTTCCCTTGGTTTCTGTGTTTGTTGCTTGGCATTGTGGAGATATTCTTTGAATTCCTTTTCCCTCGCTGTTGTGTTTATTTCTGGTTATACTATGACTGTGTTAAGTGGACTTTCTGCTTCTGGAGGAGCCTTAGAGGCTTGAGGCTTGCGATGGGTGTGGCCAGAGAGCTTTGCTCGGTTCTTCAGGGTTAAGGGTGTGCCAAAGGTGACACACCCAGGTTAGGCATGGCATCTCTCTCTCTCTCTCTTTCTCTTTCTCTATTTATTTATTTATTTATTTATTTTATTTTTTTGATTCAGGAGGGAAGTAATACCACCCAGCTGGGCGGAATTGATGGCACTCAGCTTCTGATCTCTGCCTTCTGTGGGTATATCATTCATCTGCTTTTTCACCAGGACCACACAAAGAATCTGTGCTGCCCTCCATATGGGCTCCAATTCTCCTGCAGTCTCCCAGCGGGTTGCCAAAGTTACCAAATTGTAGCGTATTTGGAGAGTACTCATGTGAACTCTGTGAGTTCTCTTGCCCACCGTCTCTTTTTTCACTGCCTCTATTTATTGGCTCCACCCTTTCACTAAGTCCTAACCTCCAGTTATTTCACCCACCCAGAGTCAATTTTTTCTGTTTGACTGGGGGAGGGCACAGCTCTGAGGTTGCACAAAGCCCTGGGGTCGAACACATTTACATATGTCCAAAATGGCTCCTGCTTTTTGTCTCCTGCTCACCTTTGTGAGGTGGGCAGAAAGAGACCATACTGGTCCTTTTTTTTTTCCCTCTCTCCTGTAGTTAGTCTGGTGAACTTTCCCCAGAGGGGCTTCAAGCCAGTTTCCCTGCTGATATCTCAGGTTACAGAGCTCACCTCCCCTTCCAGCACAGATGCATAGACTTCACTGTTTGTCTTCAGAGCCATGTGCATCCTTGCTCTCCCCGCAGGTTGTCCATGTCACATCCACTAGATCCAGAAGAGTTTCCTCTGCATTTTTTCCCCAAGCCTTTCCCTGAGATTACCATAATTGCACTTTTATTAACCTATCTTTTCCTGGATTATCAGTGTGCATCCTCTCTATTCTGCCATCTTTACCCTGAGTTTTTAAGAGCATTCAAGTGAGGAATGTCAGTCTTCTGTAATTTTAAGCTGTGTCAGTTTTTGGTCTCTGCCTAGACCTGGCATTAAAATTTCTTGATAATTCATTGTCAAATTTCATTTGAGGAGCTAGAGATTTGCCACTAGTCATTGACAATGGATAGAATTCCTACATTACCATCGTTCTACATTAAGATTTTGAATTCTGGAAGAAGCAGATTTCACCATTAGGAAAATTCAATTGGGCAAAAATTTAAAGATCATGTTTCAAGAGATAACATGAAAGCCACAATATTTTAAAAGAGATTAAAGCTGTAAAGTAATCTCTTTGACCACATGAAATTAATTTAGAAATCATTTTATAAGAAACAAAAATAGTCTTCAATATTTAAAAATGAGATAATTGTATTCCTAAATAATCTGTGAGAGAAGAAAATAACAAGAGAAATTATAAAATAAATTCAACAAATTGTACCACATGGTATTTTAGATAGAAGTATAGTCATCCAACCCTCTCTCCAATCCCACCTTTGATATGGGATCTAAGGCACTTTTGATATGAACTGGCCCTAGAAACTTATCCCAGAGAACTTAGCATTGTTAGGAACAATGAAGAAGTCACAGAGTCAAAGGATAGTTCAGTCACCATACACACTAAATTTAATATGCATTGGTTTCTAAATAAATAAGTTCATATTTTATGATAGAAGGATATGCTTATGAATTTAAAATAACATGGGCAACAAATGTTAAGAGGAACTATAAAATTGAAAATTTTTGTATATGAAAGACTCATAAAAGAGTGAAAAGGACACCAATTTGATAGTAAAATGTTTGGAAATCATATTGCCCAGAAGATTACTATTGGCAATATATGATACATAAGAAAATCCTACAAATAAAAAGTAGTAAATACTGATTCCAAAATGAAAGAAATAGACATTTCTACGAAGAATATATCCAAATGGCTAATACCACACAAAATTCTCAACATTACTTATCATTTGGTGAATGCAAATGACACAGTGTAATACCATTTCATATCCATTGCCATGTCCATTATGAAAAAGTGCACACAATATTAGAGAAAGAGAAATTATCATGAATTACTCTTGTATATATATAGCTAACACACACTGAAGGCCCAAAGAAGCTGTCCATCTTCTCAGAAAGTTCAGAGACAGTGTTGGGCATCACAAAGAAGGAAACAGGGAGAGTAGGATTGATCCAATAATCTCTAACTTCTTTTAAAGGTGTCAGAATCTAATAGATCCTGAGGGACCCAACCTGATGACACTATCTAATCTTACTCACCTTTCAAAGCCTCTAACTCTGAACACCATTGTAAGATTAAATTTCCACCTTCTTAATACCTCAAATAGGGAATTGTTCCCAACAAATGATACGCAAAACATATCAACACACTATGAATTATTAGAGAACTTTACTAAAAAAATCTTGAAGTATGGACTAACTATGAAGGAATACTGCTACATAAAATATGTCATTACATACTGACAAATATTTTGTGATTTGCCTTATATGAGGTTAACAGATGAGACAGATTCATAGAGCTATAAAACAGTGAAGTGACTGGAGGGGGACAGAGATTTAGTGCTTGAGGAACACAAAGTTTTACCTGGGGAAAATAAAAAACATATTCAAATGGATGGTGTTGATTCAAGCAAAAGAATGCCTATACACTTAATGACCACAAAAATGTACATTTTAAAATGTCAAATGGTAGGTTTTACATTATGTCATATAAAATATTTGATTTTAACAAACTACAAACCAGAGTGCTCATCCATAATCTTTTGCTATGATAGATGCATGCAGAAACATAGAAATTCCATCAGCTTGTTTATTCTCCAAATGCATACATACAGCAAGGTTGGGCCAGGTTTATTCTAGGTGCCTAAAATTCAATCTGGATCTCTTGAGTTCTTGGCAAAGATTCAAATACTGAGTTATCACCTACTGTCTCCTAGAGTCTGCATTAACGGAAAGCTGAAATTGGAAGCAGATTCAGAACTTAAACACACACAATCTATTTGGAATTTAGGTGATGTCAGAAGCATAATTTTCAAAATTATTATTTATTTGTTTTCATTTTGACTAAAAGGCAGAGAAACAATCTTCCACCTTCCAATTCATTATCCAAAAGTCACTTCCTACAAAATGAGGAAATATACTTCAACTTGATTCAGTCACCCATTTGGGAGGTAGAGATTCAAATATTTATCCATCATCTGCTGCCTCCCAGGATGCACAAGAGCATGAAGTGGAGGAAAAGAAGAATAGTGGGGATCAAATCAAGAACCCTGATATGGTATGTGGGCATCCCAACTGGCAACTTAAGCTTTCGTGACACAGACTACCACTGAAGAGGCATCTTAGTCATCAGGACAGTGTTCAACACAAATAAAAATTATCAGAATCAAGTTCTATGTATCCTTTATTTATGAATCTTTCTTTTGACTTTGGTTCACATGGACCTCCTACATACTGACTGCTTTCCTCCACTGACTCCTACACCTGTCACTCAACCTCAGGAAGAAATAAAAGCTCAGCACTGAGCTAATATATATTTTCAGAGATTTGTCAAAATTGACATTTCCCATTTTTAAAATGAAAATTATATTAATTACATTCTATCTAACAAATATCAAGAGAACAGTTTTAATGTAGTTCATAGACAATTCCATGAATACAATGATACATATGTTTTCTTACTCATTTACAGGTTTTAGATATTACAATAAATATTTAAAAGAAAAAAAAACAAAGTATCAGGATTTGAAACCAGATGAATTTAGACATGAAAAAGTGGAAGGAAACTAGAAAAAATCCCATTTTGATGATTTGGCCAAATCTAGCTCATAGCTTATTCATGTAAATTCAGAAATTAATAATATGGTTTTCATTTTAGACGTGTTTAGTCTGAAATACAAATTGGATAGCTATAAAGAAGTATTCAACACAGAATAGCAACTATGTTCAGAAAACTGTGGAAGAGGTTATCTTGGAGGGAAGTATGGGTATCATAACCGATAGGGTCAGATCTATAAAGAAGAACTAAATGATGGAATAAATGGGAGAATGTATGGAATATTTGGATGGGTTATGTTAAGAAGAAAATAGAATAATAGAAGAAGAATGACAAGAAATCATCACAGAACTCATGATAGAAATATTCAGAAGAACAGGTACAACAGTTGGGAAAAAATAGAAGGCAGGTATTTAAGTTTAAAACCAGTTAAAATCCTGTATTTTTGCTTCAAAGTACCTAATTTGACTCCTAGCTTTCATTCCTGATTCCAGGTTTTTGGTGATATAGGTGTGAGGCAATCATGATGATTCAAATAATTGGGCTTTTCCACCTATTTTGGAATATAGGACTATAGATAGGCCTGTCTCTTGGCTTCAGCCTTGTGTCTGCCTGGGCTACTAGGTATTTGGGAGGAATGAATCAGTTTATAAGTAATTTTTTCTTTTGTGTTTCCTTTTGAAAGATTTATTTCTTGAGAGAGAGTGGGGGGAGAGAAATAGAGAAAGAGAGGAAGAGAGAGAGAGAGAAGGAAGGAAGGAAGGAAGGAAGGAAGGAAGGAAGGAAGGAAGGAAGAGATATCTATTATACAATGTTTAACTCCCCAGATAGCCTCAATTATCAGGGCTGGGTCACACTGAAGTCAGGAGCAAGGAGCATCATCATGGTATACTAAGTGGGTGTCAGTGACCCAAACACTTGGGACACCTTCCTCTGCTTCCCAAGGTGCATTAACAGGGATTTGAATTTGAAGTGAAGGAAACAGAACTTGTACCAGCCTAAATATGGAATGTCAGCATTGTAGGTGGTGGGTTAATCAATTATGCTGCAATGCTGCCCCTGCTTTTTTCTTTCTTAGCCTACCTCGAATTCTCTGTGTTTTTCTATCAGTCAAATACAGAATTTATTTTTATTTGGAAAACTATTTATGAATGGGAAAACTAGAAAATAATCTTATCATTGAGTAACTTTATATTATTGATGAATAATTTAATTGAAACTACTTTGAGCACTATAAAGTGCAAATGAAGAATGCAATGATTTTCTGTATGATGTAACTTTGGAAAGTCTGCAAGGCAACATGAATCTATGTACAGGCTGGGAGAAATCTGTGCAGAGCTGTTTAAGGACATGCCATGGGAGCTGGCTTTGTGGCTTAATAGGTTAAGCCAACAGCTGCAATGCTGTAATCTCATATGGATTATGGTTTGAGCCCCTGCAACCTGGCAACTCCATTTCCAATCCAAATTTCTGCTAATTGCCAGGGATTGCAAGGGAATATGGCCTAAGGCCTTGAGTGGGAAACCTAGATGAACCTCCTGTCTCCTGGCTTACTCAATCCTGGCCATTGTGAGTATTTGGGGAGTGAACCAGCTGATGGAAGATTCTCATATTCATTCTCTCTCACCTTCTTTATCTTTGTAACTCTGACTTGAAAATAAACCAATAAACCCTAAACACACACACACAGAGACACACACACACACAGAGAGACTAGCAGATTCTGTTCTCTACATGTTCCTGGCCCTGCCCATGAATCCCATTCAGCCATTCAGCCTCCAAAATGTTATTAGGACCCACACTATTGTAACCATTCACACACACAAAAATATTTAGTAATTTTTTCAGCACTATTCAATACTTTCCACTTTGATTCTGTGTTTATGGGGCTGGTACTGTGGCACAGTGGGTTAAACCCTGGCCCGAAGTGCCGGCATCCTATATGGGCAACGGTTCTAGTTCTGGATGCTCCTCTTCCAATCCAGCTCTCTGCTATGGCCTGCAATAACAGTAGAAGATGATCCAAGTCCTTGCGCCCCTGCATCTGCATGGGAGACCAGGAAGAAGCTCCTGGCCCCTGGCTTTGGATCAGTGCAGTTCTGGCTGTTGTGGCCATCTGGGGAGTGAACCAGCAGATGGAAGACCTCTCTGTCTCTACCTCTCTCAGTAACTCTGTCTTTCAAATAAATGAAAAGTAAATCTTTAAAAAAAATACTGTGCTTATTTCAAGGTCGGTACTAAACCCAATACACTGTATCATATATAGGACCAATAAAGACAATTTCAGACTTCAGATCACACAATGATTTACAAGACTCTATGTTCCAATCTGATTCACATAACACATACATCAATGTTATAGCATCACAAAGACTGGAAACAAATTTGCTATAAGTTTTGATAAATCTAATGTCTTATAATCATGGCAATTTTACCCTATCACATATTTATTTCCCCACCTTAATAAAAAACCTGCTAAAGCTGCTATATCACAATGTAAAACAGACATGAACAACTTACTAGAGAACATGGGGAAACCCTGAAAGACATTGGCAAAAACATTTGGTTCTCTCATACACATGAAGTTCTGGGCTCCTGACATTGGCCTGCCCAAGCCTAGGCCACTGGAGTCATTATGGGTGTAAATTGGTGAACGGAGAGCTTTGTGTCTTTCCTGCTCTCTCATTGTCACTCTGGCTTTTAAAGTAGTAAGTATTTAAAAATAATTTTATAAATTCTATTTCAGTAAAGGCCCATTGAGCTTCTCAAACTGTGATGCCATTTTTTTTCTAGAGTTAGTGAGAGAGAGAGAGAGAGAAAGGTTCTCCTTCTGCTGGTTCACCCCCCAAATGACCACTATGGCCAGAGCTACATTGATCCGAAGCCAGGAGCCAGGTGCCCTTTCATGGTCTCCCACATAGGTGCAGGTGCCCAAGCACTTGGGCTATCCTCCACTGCCTTCCCAGGCCACAGCACAGAGCTGGACTGAAACAGGAGCAATCGGGACTAGAACCCAACAGCCATATGGGATGCCAGTGCAGCAGGTGTAGGATTAGCCAGTGAGCCACAGTGCCAGCCCATAATTATATTTCTAATTGTCACATGGTAATGACCTATTTGTTAAAAAGAATTAAACTTGATCACATATCTCCTATAAATGGCCCAACTTATTATTTATGTGATTTTGAGGCCTTGAAGATACTAAGAATATGTTATAATATACATTTATTTTAAATCCAGTAATGCTCACTCCCATGTTCACTGAAATGGAAATATTGCATGTGTTGAGAAAATACACTTGATGATAAGTTTGAAGATATTTTCAATATTATATATGCTTATTAAAGAGCAGAAAATGAACAGTTTTTCACTGTGTGGATTACTAGAGGATAATTTTGAGAAAATAAGAAACATTAATTAAAAATTTTGTTTCATTATTGTTGGATAAATACTTTTGGAGTTTATCTTTCCTAAGTACTAGTTTTGAGGTACACTACTTTATAATATTCAATGTATTTTATAAATATTCCTATATTGGCTGGTGCCATGGCTCACTAGGCTAATCCTCCACCTGCAGCGACGGCACCCTAGGTTCTAGTCCCAATTGGGGTGCAGGATCTGTCCCAGTTGCTCCTCTTCCAGTCTAGCTCTCTGCTGTGGCTCGGGAAGGCAGTGAAGGATGGTCCAAGTGCTTGGGCCCTGCAAACATATGGGAGACCAGGAGGAAGTACCTGGCTCCTGGTTTTAGATCGGCACATTACGCCAGTCATGGTGCAGCCCATAGTGGCCATTTGGGGGGGTGAACCAAGGGAAGGAAGACCTCTCTCTCTCTCACTGTCTAACTATGCCTGTCAAAAAAAATTCCAATATTGGCTGTTCTTTAGGATTACAAAGTACAGTTTTTATATTGCTTTACCTCTTATACTTCAGTGTTCATATATTAGAAACTACAAATATTGAATAACAAACATATACCTCATATGATTCTTTGCTTACATGTTGTCATTAGCCAATTCACAAGCTATGTATTGTTATATTGATTTTTTCTATATACACCCATCATTTTCATGATAGTGTGTGTATGTGTATATGACCCAAGCAGCTCTCTCTAAAATTTATTTCATAAATTTGTAACCATCCATGTGATCCTATTTGGAGAAAGACCTCTAAGCATGTAATTAACATCAAATGATATTATAATTGTGAAGCCCTCATTCAAACTGAGCTATGATCCTATAAAAAGGAATATACCAGGACAGAGGAAATCTCATGTAAGGATACAGCAAAGTGGTGGCAGTGTGATAGTTAGAGAGGCCTCAGGAGAAACTGCACCTGCTATTACCTTGCACTTAAATTCCATTATCTATAACCACAAGAAAAAAAAGTTGCTGACTCAAACAACACATTCTATAGTATTGGGTTGTCCTCTGCTCTTCAAATCAATATTGTAATGTAAGCTCTGGGCAAAACAAATACACAGGGGAAGGAAATAAAGGACACAGAAATAGGAAATAAGAAATTCAAATTATCTATATTTCCAGATGACTTAATTCTATTGATGAAGAAGTGCAATGAGTTCACCAAGAGGCTATTAGATCTGGTAAATGGCTTTGGCAGACTTGCAGGATATAAAGTAAACACAAAAAATTAGAAGCAATTTTATATATCTATACTAGTGTGAACCCATTTAAAAAGAAAGTATAGGAGAAATTAAATTCATAATAAGAAAATAAAATAGCCTAGAATAAATTTGATTTGTGATGTGAAATACCTCTACAACAAAATTTATAAAATCATGATAAAAGAAATTGAAGTAAAAAAAAAACCTCTTGTGTTCATGGCTTGAAGTAATTCCAAGTATTTCCATAGTACCCAAATCAATTTAGAGATATGATATGATTTCCATCATATTTCAAAGGAATTATTCACATATCTAGAAAAACAAACCTTAACTTCATATATTCATATGGATTAAAAAAATCCCAAATAAACAAAGCAATTTTGAGAAACAGAACAAGTCTGGAGGCACAACACATGAATTCAATATATACTACAGAGGCAACGTAATCACTGGCATAAAAACTGATGCATAGACCAGAGTAAGAGGATAGAGGCTTCCAGAAAGAAATGATGATATTTACAGATCATGGGTCTTTGACAAGGTAATAAAAATGAACTTGAAAAGTAAATGCAAATAGTAAATTTTCCAGAGGAAATTGGATGTCCATCTGGACATGACAAAACCTAGATTACCTCCGCTAGTATCTGATACAAAATCAACTGATAGTTAGTCAAGGATCTAAATGTAAGAACAGAAACTCACAACAATATAGGGAAAACTATAGGGCATGGCCATAAGCAATGGTTTTTAGAGATCACCAAACAAAATGTAATACAAGCACAAATAGAGTAATCTTACATCCAACTAAGAAGATAATGCATAACAATGCAAACAATCATCAGAGTGAAGATAAAACCATGGACTGAAAGAATTAATATAATCAAAGTGTCCATTCTACTGAAAGCAAATTACAGATTCAATATGATCCCAATCAAAATACCAATGACATTCTTCTGTCATATAGGAAAAAAAATGATGCTGATGCTGAGATTCATATGGATGCACAAGAGACTGCGAATAGCTAAAGAAATCTTAAAAAAAAAAGAAAGAAAAGCTAGAGGCATCACAATTTGAGAATTCAAGAGTAACTCAGATCAGTAAGAATCAAAACATCCTGATACTGGCACAAAAATAGACATGTAGGCCAACGGAAGACAATAGTAATTCCAGAAATTAATACATGCATCTACAACCAACAGTTCTTTGACAAAAGAGCCAAAATCAATCCCTGGAGAAAGACAATCTCTTAAACAAATGTTCTGGAAAAATGGCCTCTGCATGCAGACAAGACCTCTACCTTATAATGTATTACAGAAATTAACTATAAATGAGTCAATGATCTAAACAAACAAATTGATACCAACAAATTACAAGATGAGGACACTGGAAAAACTTGCAAGACATTGGTATAGACAAAGACTTCTTGGTAAAGGACACAGAATCACAGGCAATCTAATCCAAGATAGACAAGTAAGATTACATTAAACTAAGAAGGTTCTGCATTGCAAAGCAAGCATTCAACAAAGTGCAGAGGCAATCAACAGAATGGGAGAAAATATTTGCCAAGCATGCAACTGATAAAAGTTTAATATCCAGAATCTATAAAGAGTTCAAAAAACAATGAAAGAAACAATCCTGTCAAGCAATGTGCAAATAACAAAGCAGGCTTTTTTTGAAGGATGACATTCAAGTGATGAAGAGACACATGCTCAGGATCACTATCCATCAGGGAAATAAAAATCAAAACTGAAATGAGATTTCACATCACCCCATTTAGAGTGGTTATCATTCACAAATTATAAATCAATAGGTGTTAACAAGAATGTGGGTGTTATAACACTCAAATAAATGTTGGAGGGGCTGACGCTGTGGTGCAGTGGGTTAAAGCCCCAGCCTGTAGTGCCAGCATCCCATACGGGTGCCGGTTCTAGTCCCGGCTGCTCCACTTCTGATCCAGCTCTCTGCTTTGGCCTGGGAGAGCAGTAGAAGATGGCCCAAATCCTTAGGCCCCTGCACCTGAGGGGAGTGAATCAGTGGAATGGAAGACCTCTATCTTTCTCTGGCTCTACCTCTCTCTGTAACTCTGTCTTTCAAATAAATAAAATAAAAAATTCTTGGTAGGATTTTTAACTACTACAATGATCATGGGACCTCTGAACATATTTCTATCATATTACCAAGCCAATCCACTCTTACAAATTTAACCAAAATGCATAAAATCAGCATTAGAAAGATTTATCTGAACCCCTATGTTTATTGCAGCTCAATTTACAGAAGCTAAGGTATGGAATCAACCTAGACGTCCACCAAATAAATACTGATTAAAGAAAATGTGGCATATATACACCATGCAATAATACTCAGCAGTATAAAGAAATTAGATACTGTCATTTGCAACAAAATATGGGGAACTGGAAACCATTGTGCTCAGTGAAATAAAACAGCCCCTAAAAGATAAATATTGCATGTATTCTATGATTTGTGGTAACTATTATATAGATCACAAAAATGCAATGTATATGAGTGAAATTGGTCCCTTGAAATTTGATCATTTTTGTGTATTTTAAAAAACCAATAAACTGAGATAAAATATTTAGAAATTCTGCATTTGATAAAGGAGTGAAACCAGAAATATATATGGAACTGCTCAAATTATACAAAACAATGTTAAGAATTGGGAAAGGACCTGAACAGGCATCTCTCCAAACAAGAAATACTCATGGTCAAGAAATATGGAGAAATATGCAATATAATTAATCAATAGGAAAATGTAAATCACCTCACTCCAAAAAAACAAATGCTGATGGGATATGAAGAAAAGAAAAACCTAGCAAGTTACTGATGAGAATGCAAATTAGCCTGAGAATTATGGAGACTAGTATGGTCATTCCTCAAAAAATGAAAAGTATAAACCTCTCCAAAAATTGTGTATGTATCAGAAGGAAATTCAATCAGCATATCAAAAGATACCTCCCTTCCTGTGTTGACTATAGTACTATTCACAGTAGCCACGGTATGGGACCAACCTGTGTGTCTGTCAATGGGTTAAGGGTCAACATAACCTCATTCAGTGATTAAAAAAGAATGCAATATTATTCACAGAAAAATGGATAGAACTGGAGACAGTTAAGTGAAATAAGAGCAACATTGAAATAAATAAATCACATGTTCTGTCTCATATGTGGGTGTCTAAAAAACAGCTGATATAAACTTACAATTGTTTTTAATCAGAATGGGAAGAGTGATTACTGGGGATACAGGCAAGTAGAATAGCAGATACAGAAAGAGTTGCAAAGAAGCAACCAATTGCAATATGCCACATTTTTGTGTTGTGATAGTAGTTCACAATAAGATATACTATATAAAAAGCTAGAATGGAGGAGCTTGTAGCTTCTACCTTACACAAAGAAAGTAAATGGAAATCCTGGTTTCGAAGATTGATTAGGTTATGCAATGTAAGTTCTCAAATGTTGGAATTTACCATATAATAATATACAACTAGTACATGTTAATCAAAGATTGCATACAATTTTTAAAATGAGGGGCTTCTCCATATACTAACAATGAGGTATGTACAAAAAGTAATGAATAAAACAACCTCATTTACAAAGCATCAGAAAACAGTTAGTCAATAATTTCCAGTCCTATTACAGTTTAAATGCGCATAGTCTTACAATTTAAAAATCAAGAAATCAAGGCTGCATTGCCAATTAAACTTTCTGCTCATCCCTTGCATGATTTACAGCTAGACTTTCTGATATTCTATGAATTTCACTATTGCAAAACTAAACTTGTACCTAGATGGAAGAACAGTTATACTGTTTTTTTTTTAAACAGGCAGAGTGAACAGTGAGAGAGAGAGAGACAGAGAGAAAGGTCTTCCCTTGCCATTGGTTCACCCTTCAATGTCCACAGCAGCTGGCACACTGCGGCCAGCACACCACGCTGATCCGATGGCAGGAGCCAGGTACTTATCCTGGTTTCCCATGGGGTGCAGGGCCCAAGGACTTGGGTCATCCTCCATTGCACTCCCTGGCCACAGCAGAGAGCTGGCCTGGAAGAGGGGCAACCAAGACAGAATTTGGCACCCCCGTAGGGACAAGAACCTGTTGTTCCAGCACCGCAAGGCGGAGGATTAGCCTGGTGAGCCACGGCGCTGGCCAGTTATACTGTTTTTAAGATTTATATACTACAAAGAAATCAAGAAACTCCACAAGATCAAAACAAACAACCCACTTAAGAGATGGGCCAAGGACCTCAATTGACATTTTTCAAAAGAGGACATCCAAATGGCCAACAGACACATGAAAATTGTTCAAGATCACTAGCAATCAGGGAAATGCAAATCAAAACCACAATGAGGTTCCACCTCACCCCAGTTAGAATGGCTCACATTCAGAAATCTAAAAACAATAGATGCTGGAGAAGATGTGGGGGAAAAGGGACAGTAACCCACTGTTGGTGGGAATGCAAACTGGTCAAGCCACTATGGAAGTCAGTCTGGAGATTCCTCAGAAACCTGAAGATAACCCCACAGTTCGACCCAGCCATCCCACTCCTTGGAATTTACCCAAAGGAAATGAAATTGGCAAACAAACAAGCTGTCTGCACATGAATGTTTATTGCAGCTCAATACACAATAGCTAAGACCTGGAACCAACCCAAATGCCCATCAACAGTAGACTAGATAAAGAAATGATGGGACAGGTACTCTATAGAATACTATACAGCAGTCAAAAACAACGAAACCCAGTCATTTGCAACAAGATGGAGGAATTTGGAAAATATCATGCTGAGTGAATTAAGCCAGTCCCAAAGGGACAAATATCATATGTTCTCCTGATTGGCAACAACTAACTGAGCACCAAAGGGGAAACTTGTTGAAGTGAAATGGGCACTGTGAGAAACAGTGACTTGATCAGCTCTTGCCCTGACGGTTGATGCACAATGTAATACTTTATCCATTTTAGTATTTTTTTTGTTCTAGTACCATTGGTTGAACTCTGTAATTAACACACAATTATTCTTAGGTGTTTACATTTTAACTGAAAAGTGATCCCTGTAAGAATTTGGAAAACATTATGCTGAGTGAAATAAGCCAATCCCAAAGGGACAAATACCACTTGTTCTCCTTGAGAGGTGACAACTAACTGAGCACCAAAAAGGAAACCTGTTAAAGTGAAATGAACACTATGAGAAATGGTGACTTGATCAGCCCTCACCCTGACTGTTGATGAGCAGCTTAATATGTTATCCTTCTTAGTATTTTTTTTGTTTGTTCTACTTAATACTTTTGGTTGAATACTGTAATCAATACACAATTCTTCTTAAGTGCTGAAACTTAACTGAAAAGTGATCGCTGTTAAATATAAGAGTGGGACTAAGACAGGGAAGAGATGTGCAATTTGGGACATGCTCAAGCTGACTTACCTCAAACGGTGTAGTTAGAAACATACCAGGGGATTCCAATTCAATCCCATCAAGGTGGCATGTACCAATGCCATTCTCACTAGTCCCAGTGATCAATTTCTGTTCACAATTGATCGTAATGATAGGACTAAGAACCAAAGGGATCACAGAAACAAGACTAGTGTCTGCAAATACTAGCTGATAGAATCAAAAAGGGAGAGAACGATCCAACATGGGAAGTGAGATACACAGCAGACCCATAGAATGGCAGATGTCCTAAACAGCACTCTGGCCTCAGAATCAGCCCTTAAGGGATGTGGATCTGGCTGAAATGCCCATGAGACTATTTCAGGCATGGAAAGCCAAGACACTCTGGGGAAAAAAAAAACCTAAATGAAAGATCTCTGCGAGTGAGATCCCAGAGGAAAGAATGGGTCATCAAAGAAGGAGGTACCTTTCTCTGAAGGGAGGAGAGAACTTCCACTTTGACCATGGCCTTGTCTAAATATGATCAGAGTCAGGGAACTCAGGGGGCTTCCATAGCCTTGGCAGCTCATGACAAGAGCCTAGGGTGATTACTGATGCCATAAACAAGAGTGTCAATTTGATAAGTCAACAACAGGAGTCACTGTGCACTTACTCCTCATGTAGGATCTTTGTCCTTAGTGTGCTGTACATTGAGATTTAATGCTATAACTAGTACTCAAACAGTATTTTTCACTTTATGTTTCTGTGTGGGAGCAAACTGTTGAAATCTTTACTTAAGGTATGCTAAACTGATCTTCTGTATATAAAGAGAATCGAAAATGAATCTTGATGTGAATGGAAGGGGAGAGGGAATGGATAAGGGGAGGGTTGCGGGTGGGAGGGACGTTATGGGGGGTAAATGAATAAAAAAAAGAGATTTTTTTACTTACTTGAGAGGAGGACAGAGGTGGGATAGAGAGATCTTCCATCCATTGGTTCACTCGCTAATGCTTTCAAATGCTGCAGATGGGTCAGGCAGGTTCTCCTTCTGTTTCCTCAGTGTGTGTGGAAGGTATGTGAGTACTTAAGCCATCATTCAATGTCTCTCAGATGCATTGGCAGGAATCTGGATTGAAAGGGTGAAGTGTTCAAGACTTGAATGAAGCACAAATATATGAAATGAGGGCAGCCCAACTGGCGGCTTAATCCACTGCACACAACCCCACCACTTTATACTGTTTCATTCATTCTGAACACTGCTGTCAAAATACTGGCGCAATGTTCAACCTTGGATCCATGTTTAAAAACTCAGTTTGAAAACAGGTTTGGGATAAATATTTAGTGTGGCAATTAAGAAAATGTATTCCACAATGGAATAAATGGTTCTGATCCTGATTCCAGCTTCCACTTAAAGCCGATGATGAGAAGCCATGGTGATGGCCCAAGACATGGAGTATGTGGTACCCACATGGAAAACATGGATTGAGTTACCGGCTCTAAGGTTAAGACCTGATCCCTCCATGGAAGTTGTGAGCATTTCTGAAGTCAGCTTGTGAGTAGGAGCTCTTTCTCTCATTCACTTCCTCTTGCTTTCTATCAAGTAAAATAAGAAAAGAATTCATCAGAAAGAGCAACATAGGTTTGGATGTTAGACCATGTAAGGAAAAGACTGAAAGTAAATTAAGCTTCAGCAATATATTTACTTGCTTTATTCTCATTCTTGATTCTTGATGCCTTAATAATTCAGTTAAGTGAGATATTACACTATGTTCAATTTAAAAAAAGAGAGAAGTTGGACATTGGGCATAATTTTTCAAGAGGCTCCTTGGGTGCCTTTATCCTATATTGGGGTACCAAAGTTATATTGTGACTAAACTCTCAATTTCAGCTTCCTACTAATATTCACCATGGAAGGAAGCAGGTGATTGCTCAAGATATCTGCTAACTGAATCTTGGACAGAGATTGTGTTCCTAGCTCTTGTATTTAGCTAGACCAATTTGCACTGTTACAAGAATTTCAGGACGAAACCAGCTGATAGTAGATCAACTCTCTTTCTGCATTACATAAATAAAATAAATCAATAAAAATTAAAAAAAAATAAAATGAGAAGAAAAAATAAAAACTAATATGGGTGTTTGGTGCAAGTTAGCACATCATTTGTGATGGCCGTATCTTATATCAAAATTTCTATTTTGAGTACAGCAGCTCCAAGTCTGATTCAACTTGCTGTCAATGAGCACCATGGGCAGCAGCAGGTGATGGCTCAACTGCTAGGACCTTGTCACAAGTGGGTCACACATACCTTAAGCCTAGCAAAGCTGTAACTCTTGTAGACTTTTAGAAATTAAAATAGTAGCTGGTGGATCCTTTTCCTTGTGCATTGTAGCATTTCAAATGAACAATTAATAAATATGACATAAAATAATACAAACAGAAAGAAAGCCATAATGAATATGATACACACTATACCAACTATATCAATAATCATGTTAAATGTTTATTATCTAAATATGCCAATTAAAATAAATTTATATAGTTAAATTTAAACCTAGACCCATCTTTATGCTGTCTATAGGAGAACCACTGAGATGTACTTACACTTGGAGGGGATTTAAATTCATTTTGGTCAAAGAACAAATCTCATTTGCATAGCAGGGACAAGTTCAAGTAGGCTACTGTGTAATATGATTACAATAGTCAATTACAATAGGGTCTACTATAAAAATAATTAAGACATTAGGTTTTAAGTATTTTCATTATGTAAAATAGGTATATGGTATAATAAATATGGTAATTGTCTTGATTTATATAATTCTAAAAATCATTCTAACTTAATATACATATATACAGATTCCAAAAGTAAAATAAAATGAAGATATAAACTAATTATATCAAAAATATGCAGAAACATAGTCCATTTAACACCAGCACAATGAAGCCTGTAAAAGCAATATGCATTGTAGGTTAATTAGGATTTATGTAAGAAAAATTACAAGGATGGCCTGCACTGTGGCTCACAAGGCTAATCCTCCACCTGCGGCACTGATACACTGGGTTCTAGTCCCAGTTGGGGTGCCAGATTCTGTCCTGATTGCTCCTCTTCCAGTCCAGGTCTCTGCTGTGAACCAGTAAGGCAGTTGAGAATGGCCCAAGTGCTTGGGCTCCTGCATCCACATAGGAGACCAGGAGGAAGCACCTGGCTCCTGGCTTCGGATCTGCACAGTGCAACGGCCATAGCAGACATTTGGGAGATGAGCCAACGTAAGGAGGACCTGTCTCTATGTCTCTCTCTCTCACTGTCTAACCCTGCATGTCAAAAAAATTTACAAGGTTTACATAGTGAGAGGAACAGACAGTTCTCTATGTGGATATAACAGTGCTTCATATCAGTGTTCCTAAATAGACCATCAAAATATATCAGAAAAATGCTTACAAAACTGCAAAGACAGACCACTATTAATCAGTACAGATAAATACAATGGTATAAATGCCCAACCAGGGTTAATTAATAGTTATCAATATGTCATTGTGCAGATATGATATGTCAGCTAAAATTTGATGGAGATTCCTCAGAAACCTGAATATAACCCTAGCATTCAACCCAGCCATCCCACTCCTTGGAATTTACCCAAAAAAATGAAATTGGCAAACAAACAAGCTGTCTGCACATGAATGTTTATTGCAGCTCAATTCACAATAGCTAAGACCTGGAACCAGCCCAAATGCCCATCTACAGTAGACTGGATAAAGAAATGATGGGACATGTACTCTATAGAATACTATACAGCAGTCAAAAACAACGAAACCCGGTCATTTGCAACAAGATGGAGGAATCTGGAAAACATCATGTTGAGTGAATTAAGCCAGTCCCAAAGGAACAAATATCATATGTTCTCCCTGATTGGCAACAACTAACTGAGCACCAAAGGGGAAACTTGTTAAAGTGAAATGGACACTGAGAAACAGTGACTTGATCAACTCTTGTCCTGACGGTTGATGCACAATGTAATACTTTATTCATTTTAGTATTTTTTTTGTTCTAGTACCATTGGTTAAACTCTGTAATTAACACACAATTATTCTTAGGTGTTTACATTTTAACTGAAAAGTGATCCCTGTAAGAATTTGGAAAACATTATGCTGAGTGAAATAAGCCAATCCCAAAGGGACAAATACCACTTGTTCTCCTTGAGAGGTGACAACTAACTGAGCACCAAAAAGGAAACCTTTTAAAGTGAAATGAACACTATGAGAAATGGTGACTTGATCAGCTCTCACCCTGACTGTTGATGAGCAGCTTAATATGTTATCCCTCTTAGTATTTTTTTTTTGTTTGTGCTACTTAATACTTTTGGTTGAATACTGTAATCAATACACAATTCTTCTTAAGTGCTGAAACTTAACTGAAAAGTGATCGCTGTTAAATATAAGAGTGGGACTAAGACAGGGAAGAGATGTGCAATTTGGGACATGCTCAAGCTGACTTACCTCAAACTGTAGAGTTAGAAACATACCAGGGGATTCCAATTCAATCCCATCAAGGTGGCATGTACCAATGCCATCTCACTAGTCCCAGTGATCAATTTCTGTTCACAATTGATCATAATGATAGGACTAAGAACAAAAGGGATCACAGAAACAAGACTAGTGTCTGCAAATACTAGCTGATATAATCAAAAAGGGAGAGAACGATCCAACATGGGAAGTGAGATACACAGCAGACCCATAGAATGGCAGATGTCCTAAACAGCACTCTGGCCTCAGAATCAACCCTTAAGGGATGTGGATCTGGCTGAAATGCCCATGAGACTATTTCAGGCATGGAAAGCCAAGACACTCTGGGAAAAAAAAAACCTAAATGAAAGATCTCTGCGAGTGAGATCCCAGAGGAAAGAATGGGTCATCAAAGAAGGAGGTACCTTTCTCTGAAGGGAGGAGAGAACTTCCACTTTGACCATGGCCTTGTCTAAATATGATCAGAGTCAGTGAACTCAGGGGGCTTCCATAGCCTTGGCAGCTCATGACAAGAGCCTAGGGTGATTACTGATGCCATAAACAAGAGTGTCAATTTGATAAGTCAACAACAGGAGTCACTGTGCACTTACTCCTCATGTAGGATCTTTGTCTTTAGTGTGCTGTACATTGAGATTTAATGCTATAACTAGTACTCAAACAGTATTTTTCACTTTATGTTTCTGTGTGGGAGCGAACTGTTGAAATCTTTACTTAAGGTATGCTAAACTGATCTTCTGTATATAAAGAGAATCGAAAATGAATCTTGATGTGAATGGAAGGGGAGAGGGAGTGGGAAAGGGGAGGGTTGCGGGTGGGAGGGACGTAATGGGGGGGAAGCCATTGTAATCCATAAGCTGTACTTTGGAAATTAATATTCATTAAATAAAAGTTAAAAAAATTGATGTAGAAAATAAATAAATAATTCCAAATGTCACAAAATCACAGAAATAGTATATATGGATAAAAAGATAGACAATTAATTCACCCATACTACCAATGTTTCCTACAAAATCAGAGCTAATTCACGATCTATAACTGACAGCATTTTCTGTAACATCAAAAAATATTGAGCAAGAATTCGCACATGAGGAACACAAACCAGGAAAGATATTGTCACAAATATCAAACACAAAGCAAGGAAAACTCATGGTTTAGAGAAACAGAATATAAGCAATCGAAAACACCAAAAAGAACCAGGGCATGGTCTTTGTTGAGACACAGGGAGAAGAGATTGGGAAAACACCTGAACTGAGCAAGGCCCATTTATTTTAATGGGTACTGACTCTATGGATGTTAACATTCTTACTCAAATTTAGCAGAAAACAATGTCAACACTTCTCTTTCCTTTCAGTTTCTATCATTGGATAATCAGGTTTCTATGCAAGAATATAAATGTCTAAAATTGAAATCACGGCACATAATATCTAAATATGTGTGTGAAGGGTAATTAAAAGGCAACACAGTTCTACAAAGACATGAAAAACAAAAACTAGCTCTGGGAAGCAGCTTGTTAACCCCACAATTCACAATGGAACTCAAACTCAGGAGTTTACCCAAGTTTGCACACACTGGGGATAATTCTGAGGAGATGAAGACTAAGAGGTTTTACTCCAAGGTTCTGAGTGAGGCACACCTCAGCAGCCAGAAAATTTAATTAATTTACTGACTCTGTGATATTTTGTTATTAGCAACAAGAAAACTGACCCAGAACCCTAGGAAGGGCTGTGCTGAGAGGAGAGTTGTGAACTGGAGATCTGTTTTCTCAGCTTAGGGAAATCAGACCACATATGAAAGCTGAATTCCCCATGGAGATTCTCTTGCTCTCACTACACTATTTGGAAAGCTGTGTGTTGCAGTTGATTTCTCAACAATGTTGCAGTGGATTCATTTCTGAGAAGAGGAGTGTGGTCGGGGCAAGAGGCACGGAGTCACCACACAGACCCTGGGAGTCAGGTGATAGCAGGCTTGAGGCAAGCAGCCCGCAGACTCGTTTATTTCAGTTGGTACAACATCTTATATAGCCAAGGCCAGCCAATCCGGTCAAGGGGCAGTCTATTCCCCAGCCAACCACAGCCCGTTGCCAGGAAGTTTCCAATGCCATCCAATAACAGCCTGTTGTCAGGCAGGCTCCATTGCCAGGTGGGATTCAAAACCGTCCAATCATAGCCTGTTGCCAGGCAGGCTCCATTGCCAGGTGGGTTTCAAAGCCATTCCTGAGTAACTGATGCTCGCTTGCCAGCGGCCACCTTGTCATGGCCTTCTCATTCCACCACAACTGTAAGGTTCCAGGGTTCACACAAACTCACTTCATTTAGAGACAGGAGAGGACACCAGGGTCCTGGCTACTGACCCAGTTCACATCCTGTGGGCCACAAGTTACTGGTCTCAGACACTCAACACTTTCCAGCTTTCAAGGAGTTCCAGGGTCCTCCTGAAGCCTGTTCTGATGAGGGAAGTTCACAGAGCAGCAGTGGCTAAAATACCTGAAACCTCGCTCAGCAACAAACCCAGAAAGCCTTGTAATGGGATGTCAGAAAAGAAGACCCTGAGTGGTTCAGCAGCAATGCCCTAGAGTGCCTGATTTTGAGAGTGGGAGGGAGGTTATGAGGAGAAAAGATACTATAATTCAAAAGTTGTACTTTGGAAATTTATATTTATTAAATAAAAGTTAAAAAAATGATTATCCTAACTACAAACACACATATCATGAGAAAAGATACACCCAGGGCCAGCGCCATGGCTCACTTGGTTAATCGTCTGCCTGCAGTGCTGGCATTCCATATGGGCATTAGGTTCTAGTCCCAGTTACTACTCTTCCAGTCCAGATCTCTGCTGTGGACCAGGAGGGCAGTGCAGGATGGCCCTGCACCCACATGGGAGACCAGGAGGAAGCACCTGGCTCCTAGCTTTGGATCGGCACAGCACCAGCTGTAGCGGCCATTTGGGGAGTGAAGCAGCAGAAGGAGGACCTTTCTCTCTCTCTCTGTCTCTCTCTGTCTCTCTCTCTCTCTCTCACTGTCTATAATTCTACCTGTCAAAATAAAAAAAAAGATACATCCAATAAAAAATCACTCCTTATAAGAAGTCCATCACTTGGACTCATAGCAGGTGGGACAAAAGAGAATCAAGGCTTAATCTCAGGTTGAAACTGCCTCATCTTTGCAGCTTCACCCTCCCAATAGCAGGGGCCACTGTCACCTTGCTGATTAGAACACCAGAGCTCTCTCCCTCCCTCCTTCCCTTGCCCAAGACCTTATTAAAATCATGTGACTCATGGACTTTCAATAATCTTCTTCTCATGAGTAACAAAGTGATGAATATTTACTGTATTCTGGGCCTTTATATTATTTATTTTCTTGGCTCTTCTTTTATGTAATTTGACTTTTTAAAAACTAGCGATTCAGGACTATTTTAAGATACCACAAAAATACATTACAAATATTAACATTTCTTTCTCTTGTTTCTTTTAGAGATCACTAGCAGATCTGTATTCTGTAATTTAATATTGTTTTCTCTTTCATTCTTACTGGCAAGTAATAACACACTGGATTGATATATTGCTTAATTCTCCCATCAGTTTTTATTCAATTTTGGATTTTATGGGTTATATCTGTGTATAATAACTTCATTAATATATATTAACAATTTTGTTGCTTTAAAGCATATCCTTATAATTTTTTTCTTTTTGTTGTTTAAGTTTGTTAAATGAACATCCAGGATAGTGTCGAAGACAGAAAGTGAAAAGAGAGAGGCTTGTATATGTTTGCTCTCAAGGTCCTATGTTAATCATGCAGTTTATTATAGGTTCACTGTAGCCCATCTAAAAATAATACGTAATAGCTATTTTTACTGTTACAGTTTATTTTTGTGATTAGATGTTTAATTTTATTCAAAGGTTTTCAACTTTTAATATCAATGAGCATGCGATTTTCTTGTGATTTTCTTCCACATGGATTATTTACATCATTTGTTTTGAAATATTAATTACATTGGCATCTTTGAGTTTATCTTGCTATTTTTATTGAGCTCTTATAATTTCAAATTTTGCTTAGCATTATCACTTTGCTTAAAATATTTGTATCTCTTTTTATAAAAGATGTGTTCTTTAAGCTACTTTTTAGTTCATGTCCTGATCTGAGTGTGGCATTAATGTAATGCTAGATTCATAAAAGCAATTCAAACATATTCTCTGTTAATTGTCACTTTTCATGAATCTGGGAAATTGAGCAGTGTTTTACTTCCTTGAATGTTTGGAAAGTTTATAAATCTGGGACTGAAATTTTGTTTGTCCAATTTGTTCATTGATTATTTTGATTCTTTATTTTTTAGCTTCCTTTTTTTCCTTTTATTTAATGAATATAAATTTCCAAAGTACAGCATATGGATTACAATGGCTTCCCCCCCATTACGTCCCTCCCACCCGCAACCCTCCCCTTTCCACTCCCTCTCCCCTTCCATTCACACCAAGATTCATTTCCAATTCTCTTTATATACAGAAGATCAGTTTAGCATACCTTAAGTAAAGATTTCAACAGTTTGCTCCCACACAGAAACATAAAGTGAAAAATACTGTTTGAGTACTAGTTATAGCATTAAATCTCAAAGTACAGCACATTAAGGACAAGATCCTACATGAGGAGTAAGTGCACAGTGACTCCTGTTGTTGACTTAACAAATTGACACTCTTGTTTATGGCATCAGTAATCACCCTAGGCCCTTGTCATGAGCTGCCAAGGCTATGGAAGCCCCCTGAGTTCCCTGACTCTGATCATATTTAGACAAGGCCATGGTCAAAGTGGAAGTTCTCTCCTCCCTTCAGAGAAAGGTACCTCCTTCTTTGATGACCCATTCTTTCCTCTGGGATCTCACTCGCAGAGATCTTTCATTTAGGTTTTTTTTTTTCCCCAGAGTGTCTTGGCTTTCCATGCCTGAAATAGTCTCATGGGCATTTCAGCCAGATCCACATCCCTTAAGGGTTGATTCTGAGGCCAGAGTGCTGTTTAGGACATCTGCCATTCTATGGGTCTGCTGTGTATCTCACTTCCCATGTTGGATCGTTCTCTCCCTTTTTGATTATATCAGCTAGTATTTGCAGACACTAGTCTTGTTTCTGTGATCCCTTTTGTTCTTAGTCCTATCATTATGATCAATTGTGAACAGAAATTGATCACTGGGACTAGTGAGATGGCATTGGTACATGCCACCTTGATGGGATTGAATTGGAATCCCCTGGTATGTTTCTAACTCTACAGTTTGAGGTAAGTCAGCTTGAGCATGTCCCAAATTGCACATCTCTTCCCTGTCTTATTCCCACTCTTACAGTTAACAGCGATCACTTTCAGTTAAGTTTCAGCACTTAAGAAGAATTGTGTATTGATTACAGTATTCAACCAAAAGTATTAAGTAGAACAAACAAAAAAATACTAAGAAGGATATCATATCAAGCTGCTCATCAACAGTCAGGGTGAGGGCTGATCAACTCACGATTTCTCATAGTGTTTGTTTCACTTTAACAGATTTCCTTTTTGGTGCTCAGTTAGTTGTCACCTCTCAAGGAGAACAAGTGGTATTTGTCCCTTTGGGATTGGCTTATTACACTCAGCATAATGTTTTCCAAATTCCTAACAGGAATCACTTTTCAGTTAAAATGTAAACACCTAAGAATAATTGTGTGTTAATTACAGAGTTCAACCAATGGTACTAGAACAAAAAAAAATACTAAAATGGATAAAGTATTACATTGTACATCAACCGTCAGGACAAGAGCTGATCAAGTCACTGTTTCTCATAGTGTCCATTTATTTCAACAAGTTTCCCCCTTGGTACTCAGTTAGTAGTCGCCGATCAGGAGAACATATGATATTTGTTCCTTTGGAACTGTCTCAATTCACTCAGCATGATATTTTCCAAATTCCTCCATCTTGTTTCAAATGACCAGGTTTTGTTGCTTTTGACTGCTGTATAGTATTCTATAGAGTACATGTCCCATAACTTCTTTATCCAGTCTACTGTTGATGGGCATTTGGGTTGGTTCCAGGTCTTAGCTCTTGTGAATTGAGCTGCAATAAACATTAATGTGCAGACAGCTTGTTTGTTTGCCAATTTAAATTCCTTTGGGTAAGTTCCAAGGAGTGGGATGGCTGAGTTGAATGGTAGGGTTATGTTCAGGTTTCTGAGGAATCTCCAGACTGACTTCCATAGTGGCTTGACCAGTTTGCATTCCCACCAACAGTGGGTTAGTGCCCCTTTTCCCCACATCCTCTCCAGCATCTGTTGTTGGTAGATTTCTGAAAGTGAGCCATACTATCCGGGGTGAGGTGAATACTCATTGTGGTTTTGATTTGCATTTCCATGATTACTAGTGATCTTGAACATTTTTTCATGTGCCTGTTGGCTATTTGGATGTGCTCTTTTGAAAAAGGTCTATTGAGGTCCTTGGCCCATCTCTTAAGTGGGTTGTTTGTTTTGTTTTTGTGGAGTTTCTTGATTTCTTTGTAGATTCTGATTATTAACCCTTTATCTGTTGCAAGTTTGAAAATATTTTTTTCCCATTCTGTCGGTTGTCTCTTCACTCTCCTGACTGTTTCTTTTGCAGTACAGAAACTTCTCAATTTGATGCAATCCCAATAGTTGAATTGGCTTTGACTGCCTGTGCTTCTGGGGTTTTTCCAAGATGTCATTGCTGGTACCTATATCTTGCAGGGTTTTTCCAATGCTCTCTAATAATTTGATGGTGTCAGGTCATAGATTTAAGTCTTTAATCCATGTTGAGTGAATTTTTGTATAAAGTGAAAGGTAGGGGTCTTGCATCGTGGTTCTGCACGTGGAAATCCAATTTTCCCAGCACCATTTATTGAATAGACTGTCCTTACTCCGGGGATTGGTTTTGGATCCTTGATCAAATATGTGTTGGCTGTAGATGTTTGGGTTGATTTCTGGTGTTTCAATTCTGTTCCATTGGTCTATCCATCTGTTTCTGTACCAGTACCATGCTGTTTTGATTACAACTGCCCTGTAGTATGTCCTGAAATCTGGTATTGTGATGCCTCCGGCTTTGTTTTTGTTGTACAATATTGCTTTAGCTATTCAAGGTCTCCTTTGTCTCCATATAAATTTCAGCACCATTTTTTCCAGATCTGAGAAAAAGTATTCAGTATCTTGATTGGTATTGTATTGAATCTATAAATTGCTTTTGGGAGAATGGACATTTTGATGATATTGATTCTTCCAATCCATGAGCATGGAAGATTTTTCCATTTCTTGGTATCCTCTTCTATTTCTTTCTTTAAGGTTTTGTAATTTTCATCATAGAGATCTTGAACGTCCTTGGTTAAGTTTATTCCAAGGTATTTGATTGTTTTTGTAGGTATTGTGAAAGGTATTGATCTTAGAAGTTCTTCCTCAGCCATGGCATTGCCTGTGTATACAAAGGGTGCTGAATTTTGTGCATTGATTTTATATCCTGCTACTTTGCCAAAATCTTCTATGAGTTCCAATAGTCTCTTAGTAGAGTTCTTTGGGTCCCCTAAATAAAGAATCATATCATCTACAAAGAGGGATAGTTTGAGTTCTTCCTTCCCAATTTGTATCCCTTTAATCATCCTTGAGGGCAAGATGTCGTAATAGGAAGGGAGCACACTGATAGTCCTGGGAGAGACAGTTTAATAAAAGTGGAGAAACTGCAGATTCAAGGAAGAATAGTGGAGGAAACAGCAGAAGAAACTCTTCCGGAACGCGTGATTCACAGTGGACCTGTGTGGAGAGCATGGGAGCCCACAGTTTGGGACACCACTGGCAGACTCAACACACCAGCGCTGGAACGCGAGGTGAGCCGAACCTCAATAGCCCGAGACCCCGGCAGGCAAGCAGAGAGAGGAGACTAGAGCGAACGACCCCCGGGGTGGGAAAGTTCACCAGGCTAACAAGAAGAGAGAGAGAGAAAAAAAATTTACCGATAGGGACATGGGTTTCTCCCTCTCTGCTCACCTCTAAAAGGCAAGCAAGACAAAGAGCAGCCGCCATCTTGGACATACGTCATGAGTAGAGAAACATCAGATCTGCACCGGCCCTGAGCCTAGCAGAAAAACCTGACTCTAGGTGGGGTGAATTAACAGAAGATTAGGACCTAGTGAATTTGTGGTGCTACAGAACCAAGACTGTGAATGATGAGACGGTGGGGGAGAGAACTCACGGAATTCACGTGAGTACTCTCCAGAGATGCTACAATTCCGTAACTTTGGCAACCCAGTGGGAGACTGAAGGAGAATCTGAGCTCACCCTGAGGGCAGAACAGATTCCCTGTGTGGTCCTTGGGAAAGAGCTTCCAATCTCTGGCTCCTGTGGGTATATCATTTGCCTGCTAACTACCTCCAACTTCGTTCAGCTGTGCGGAATTACTTCCCTTTTGAATCAAAAAAAGAGAGAGAGAGAGAGAGAGAGAGAGAGAGAGAGAGAGAGAGATCTACCACGCCTAACCTGGGAGTGTCACCTTTGGCACACCAAACAGAACTCTCAGGCCACACCCATCTCAAGCCTCTAAGGCTCCATCAAAAATAGACAGTCCACTTAATCTAGAGTCATAGTATAACAAGAAAAAGCACCACAGTGAAGAAACCAAATATCTCCAATATGCCAAATAACAAACACAAAAACCGAGATAATAAAAACAAGGAAGTCACCATGACGCCCCCAAATGAAAAAGACACCCCAATTCAAGATTTTGAAAATAATGAGATGAAGAAATGCAAGAAGCAGATCTCAAAAAATTGATAAGAACATTAAGAAGTTCTCAAAAACAAATTCTTGAACTACAGAAATCCTTAATGGACAAGATAGAAAATCTCTCTGGTGAAAATGAAATATTAAGGAGGAATCAAAATGAAACGAAACAACTAGTACAACAGGAAACTGTGATAGTGATGAGAAATCATAATGAAGTGAAGAATTCAATAGATCAAATGACAAACACATTAGAGAGCCTTACAAACAGAATGGGTGAAGAAGAAGAGAGAATATCGGGCTTAGAAGACAGAGAACAGGAAAGGATACAGTCAGACCAAAGAAAAGAAGAGGAAATTAGAAATCTAAAACATATTGTCGGGAATCTTCAGGATACTATTTAAAAACCCAACATTCGGGTTCTAGGAGTTCCTGAAGGCATGGAGAGGGAGAAAGGATTAGAAGGAACTTCTTAGTGAGATATTAGCAGAAAATTTCCCAGGTTTGGAGAAGGACAGAGAAATCCTAGTACAGGAAGCCCACAGAACCCCTAATAAACATGACCAAAAGAGATCCTCACCACGACACATTGTAATTAAACTCTCCACAGTGAAACATAAAGAAAAGATCCTAAAATGTGCAAGAGAGAAACGTCAGATTACTCTCAGAGGATCTCCAATCAGACTCACAGCTGACTTCTCATCAGAAACTCTACAAGCTAGGAGGGAATGGCGAGATACAGCCGAGGTACTAAGAGAGAAAAACTGCCAGCCCAGAATATTATATCCTGCAAAGCTCTCATTTGTAAATGAAGGTGAAATAAAGACTTTTCACAGCAAACAGAAATGGAAAGAATTTGTCGCCACTCGTCCAGCCCTGCAAAATATGCTTAAAGATGTGTTGCACACAGAAACACAGAAACACGGTCATCAATATGAAAGAAGGTAAAAGATCACAGGGAATTCAAAGCATACATTAGAACTTATCTTTGGCAAATGGCAGGGCAAAGTTAGCACTTATCATTAGTCACATTGAACGTTAATGGCCTGAACTGTCCAGTTAAAAGACACCGATTGGCTGATTGGGTTAAGGAACAAAACCCATCTATTTGCTGCTTACAAGAAATGCATCTTTCCAACAAAGATCCATACAGACTGAAAGTGAAAGGCTGGAAAAAGATATACCATGCCAACAGAAATGAAAAAAAGCAGCGGTAGCCATCTTAATATCAGACAACATAAACTTTACCACAAAAACTGTTAAGAGAGACAAAGAGGGACACTATATAATGATTAAGGGATCAATTCAACAGGAAGATATAACAATTATCAATGTATTGGCATCTAACTATAGGGCACCGGTTTATCTAAAAGATTTGTTAAGGGACTTAAAGGGAGACGTAGACCCCAATATAATAGTACTGGCGGACTTCAATACTCCACTCTCAGAAATAGACAGATCAACAGGACAGAAGATCAGCAAGGATACAGCAGATTTAAACGACACTGTAGCCCAAATGAATCTAACAGATATGTACAGAACTTTTCATCCTACAGCTAAAGATTTTACATTCTTCTCAGCAGTACATGGAACCTTCTCTAGGGTTGACCACATACTAGGCCATAAAGCAAGTCTCAGCAAATTCAAAAGAATTAGAATCATACCATGCAGCTTCTCAGACCATAAAGGAATGAAGTTGGAAATTAGCAACTCAGGAATCCCTAGAGCATACGCAAACACATGGAGATTGAACAACATGCTCCTGAATGAACAATGGGTCATAGAAGAAATTAAAAGAGAAATAAAAAATTTTCTGGAAGTAAATGAGGATAACAGCACAACATACCAAAACTTATGGGACGCAGCAAAAGCAGTGTTAAGAGGAATGTTTATATCAATAGGTGCCTACATCAAGAAATTGGAAAGGCACCAAATAGATGAGCTTTCAATGCATCTCAAGGATCTAGAAAACCTACAGCAATCCAGACCCAAAACTAGTAGGAGAAGAGAAATAATTAAAAGCAGAGAAGAAATCAACAGGATTGAATCCAAAAAAAAACATTATAAAAAATCAGCCAAACGAGGAGCTGGTTTCTTGAAAAAATAAACAAAATTGACACCCCATTGGCCCAACTAACTAAAAAAAGAAGAGAAAAGACCCAAATCAATAAAATCAGAGATGAAAAATGAAACGTAACAACAGCACCACAGCAATAAAAAGAATCATCCGAAATTACTTCAAGGACTTGTATGCCAGCAAACAAGGAAACCTATCAGAAATGGATAGATTCCTGGACAAATGCAACCTACCTAAATTTACAAGGAAGACATAGAAAACCTAAACAGACCCATAACTGAGACAGAAATTGAAACAGTAATAAAGGCCCTCCCAACAAAGAAAAGCCCAGGACCAGATGGATTCACTGCTGAATTCTACCAGATATTTAAAGAAGAACTGACTCCAATTCTTCTCAAACTATTCAGAGCAATCGAAACAGAGGGAGTCCTCCCAAATTCTTTCTATGAAGCCAGCATCACCTTAATTCCTAAGCCAGAAAAAGATGCAGCATTGAAAGAGAATTATAGACCAATATCCCTGATGAACATAGATGCAAAATATCCTCAATAAAATTCTCGCCAATAGAATGCAACAACACATCAGAAAGATCATCCACCCAGACCAAGTGGGATTTAGCCCTGGTATGCAGGGATGGTTTAATGTGTGCAAAACAATCAATGTGATACACCACATTAACAGACTGCAGAAGAAAAAACATATGATTATCTCGATAGACGCCGAGAAAGCATTTGATAAAATACAACACCCTTTCATGATGAAAACTCTAAGCCAACTGGGTTTGGAAGGAACATTCCTCAATACAATCAAAGCAATCTATGAAAAACCCACAGCCAACATCCTATAGAATGGGGAAAAGCTGGAAGCATTTCCACTGAGATCTGGTACCAGACAGGGATGCCCATTCTCACCACTGCTATTCAATATAGTTCTGGAAGTTCTAGCCAGAGCTATTAGGCAAGAAAAAGAAATTAAAGGGATACAAATTTTGAAGGAAGAACTCAAACTATCCCTCTTTGCAGATGATACGATTCTTTATTTAGGGGACCCAAAGAACTCTACTAAAAGATTTTTGATTTTTTCAAACACTGATTCAACGTATTTAGTTTATGTAGCAGTTACCTATGGTATGCAATATTTTTGCTTTAGCTATTCAGGGTCTCCTACGTTTTCACAGAAATTTCAGCATGGAAGAAAATTAGATAAAGGGGATAAATAAAGTAAGATTTATTTACAATAGTAAGACACACTCAGATGGGAGGGAGTGCAAAATCAGGACAAAATGAGCATAGCTATTTAAAAGAGTTGGTGTTTTGGTGTTTTACCTTAATAGGATATTGGATGGTTTATAGGATGGGCCTTAATTGAAAATTCAAATGTGTTTGGGACTTGAGTACTGTCCACTTCCATGTCCCTTTTTTGGGAAATCTCATAACTGTGATGCTATCTGGTGCATGTGTGGCTAGACCAGATGATGGGATTCAGGAAGTGTTATGGCTTCTGGTGTATGATGGAAAGCGAGGCACAGGAGCCTAATGGCAATTTTACCATCCTATGTGACAGTGACTCATATTCTTCCTTGTAATTTTGACATTTAAAAAAATCTTTGCCATCCAACCAGCTCTTTTTTTTTTTTTGACAGGCAGAGTGGACAGTGAGAGAGAGAGACAGAGAGAAAAGTCTTCCTTTTGCCATTGGTTCACCCTCCAATGGCCGCCACGGCTGGCACACTGTGGTCGGCACACCGTGCTGATCCGATGGCAGGAACCAGGTGCTTCTCCTGGTCTCCCATGGGGTGCAGGGCCCAAGTACTTGGGCCATCCTCCACTGCACTCCCTGGCCACAGCAGAGAGCTGGCCTGGAAGAGGGGCAACTGGGACAGAATCCGGCGCCCTGACCAGGACTAGAACCCAGTGTGCCACCGCCACAAGGCGGAGGATTAGCCTAGTGAGCCGCGGCGCCAGCTTCTAACCAGCTCTTAATAGCCCATTATCCTCATGCCTGCAGCAAGGGCTTGATGCAGGGTCTCCATCACTTTTGGTTACACCACATCTTTCCCCAAATGTCTCCTACTGTGCTTGCATCATCCTATGCCAACCCTCATGAGTCTCCAGCCCCTCTGCATGAAGCCATTATCTTTCCCTCACATGCTGACCTCCCTGATTCATACAGCCCATGTCAGGACACCTGTGTGTTCATTCTTTTATACAGAGTGACTTTGCTCCTACCCTGGAGTGGTTTCTCCCACTATACTTCCAGCTCATGGCAATCTTTGGTTATCACTTTGACCTTTACTTAAAGCCATGTCATCGCTCAGCTGCCTCCATGCTATTTACTGGTAGTCAACCTCTTCTTTTGTCTCTGCAATCTCTATGTTTCTAGCCCATGCCATTCCTCTGTTTCTTCACGTCTACATCCTATATATAATAATCCCTTGTTGAACCTCTAAGGGTAACAATTACTGTGACAGTTGGACTGTTTATCCTCTGCTGGGTGTGAATACCTTTTGCTGGTTTTATACTTTAGTTCCCATTCTTCTCCTTCTTCACCTCCCCCCTCCTCCTCCTCCTTGTTCATTTTCTTCTTTGTCCAACTCTCTTTTCTTTACTTTTTGTATACCATAAACAATATTATTTGCATTTAAATTCCAATTGCTCATTGCTGGTGCTTATAATAGCTGTTTACTTTGTACATTTTACTTACTTTCCTATTATCACCATCATAATTGATATTGTAACCTTTATTTCTTGAATTTTAAACATGATATTGATTTATTGAGTTTAGGGATTTAAGTCATGGATAGAAATTGGGAACTCATAGCTACCACTAAATGTAAGTATTTATTTTTGTGCACTGTGCCTCACATTGGGCAGAATGTATGTTAATCTGCCTATTTTGCCTCATGTGTGATGCTGGCAGGCACTTTGTAACATTTACCCAATTCCTGTTTATTGCTGAATTCCTCTAAAGGAGGCTAAAATTTCCATTTGGTTTGCAATGTTTGTCTCTCTGATTCAAATATTTTGAGAATGACTGCCTGGTCTGAAACTTGGTTAGTGGACAATGACTTGAAAAATCACACAGATATTCACTGTAAGTACAGCTGCAGTCTCTTTTCGGAGTTTTCAAAACAAAAAGTTAATGTTACACACAAACTGCATAACTATGGACAATGCCTGCCTTGCAACAAGGAAACAGAAACCACTTATTGAATGGGACAATTGTGCAGAATAGATATTCAAAAAATAATCAAGCTAAATACTGGATTTTGAATATAAATATATAATTGAGAGTTAATGGACAGACATGGATTTGCATAGTTCAGTTTTACATGTAAGCTTATGTATGAAAATGAAGTTCTTACATTTTTAACATTATCTCTGCCAAGCATGATTGTCAGGGAATTACAAAGGTGAAGAAGCTGCACTCCAAGCTGCACTGCAAAAGGAAATGGCCTAACCACAGACTGTTGTTACAACTATGTAACCCTTCCACTAGGACTATGGGGCCTAGGAGGTCGGCGTTGCTATGACTATAAGACCCTGGGAGGGTGGCGCAGGGGTGGGGGTTGCCCTTCAAAAACTGTATATAAGTGGACCCTCAGACACTGTAAAGCAGAGGTTGCTCAGCTTCTCTCCCCGGTCCGTAGTGCCTTGTGCCTGCTGGGATTCTCCTGCTCCATAGTGCCTTGTGCCCGCAGGAGTATTGCTGAGGAGTCTCTCCCTCTAGATGCCATAATAAAGGTGTGTACCTGAGTCTTCTCAGTCTCCTTAGTTGAACCCGCCGTTGGCTTCCTGGCCAGTTGCTGATGATCGGGAAGATGACAATGGGGACATGCACACACAGACACACACAACTGTGTACACATACAACTAGAACGAATATGATTGTTGTTTGTGTACATCAACTTCAATGCAGTATACATAAGATAGGATATTTGAAAACATCAAAAAAGAAGAAATTATCAATTCCCACTTGACTCTCACTGGGATTAAACATGACAATAGGTCTGATCTGATTTCATCATCATTAAAAAAATCATCTATTATTTTTCACTTTATGCTTCTGTGTGGGAGCAAACTGTTGAAATCTTTACTTAATGTATGCTAAACTGATCTTCTGTATATAAAGAGAATCGAAAATGAATCCTCATGTGAATGGAAGGGGAGAGGGAGTGGGAAAGGGGAGGGTTGCGGGTGGGAGGGATGTTATGGGGGGGGGAAGCCATTGTAATCCATAAGCCGTACTTTGGAAATTTGTATTCATTAAATAAAAGTTAAAAAAATGATGAGCAGTAGAAAGAAAACTGACAACAAAATCTGCAGTAACCAAAGAGCTATATGATATGCAGCCCTCTGGAGAGTGAACCAGCAGATGGAAGAGCTCTCTCTCTCTCTTTCTCTCTTTGCTTCTGCCTCTCTCTACCTCTGCCTTTCAATTAAATAAATATCTAAAAAAGCATTAAAAAGAAAAAATGAAACAATATTGGATAATGGTAAGAAAATACAAAGAGACATCTATGAAATGTCATTAAAAATATCGCACGTAAAGGAGGATGCAATTATTTTTTAACAAATGCATTAACAAAGTTAATAAATGATTAGTAAAGGATTAAAGAAACAAAGGGAAAAGTACACAAATAACTAGTTTCAGTAATTGAAACAATCCTTATTTTATAGAGATATTAGGAGAAATTAGTGAAATTAGTAAAAATTAGACTACAAGGATCAAAATCCATCATATCTTGGAAATAAAATTTGCAAAAAAAAGCATAGCATGAACGGGAAAACTCCTATATAAACCCAGAAAGTTGAATCACATTTTGAAAATTACAAACAACCAAAAAAGAAAAACTCACTATCAAAATTTCAGGTTCAGATTTGCAGCATACTGCAAAATTTTAAGGAAGAAAAACAATGTGAAGTAATGCTGTAAGTAGTACTGAAACAGTATTTTACACTTTGTGTTTCTGTGTGGGTGCAAACTGATGAAATCTTTACTTAATATATACTAAATCTATCTTCTGTATATAAAGATAATTGAAAATGAATCTTGATGTGAATAGAATGGGAGAGGGAGTGGGAAATGGGAGGGGTGGGAGTGGGAGAGAAATTATGGGGGGGAGCCATTGTAATCCATTAACTGTACTTTGGAAATTTATATTTACTAAATAAAAAATAAATTTAAAAATCTGTATATAAGAACTATATGAAAAGTGTATAACATGCATAACATTTCAAAAATAAATGTTTCAAAAACTCTTTAAAAAAAAAGAAAAACAATTCTCCATTTCCCAGACCTACACAAAATAGAAAAAGCAGAAAACATTTTAAAATTTCTTTGGAAAATCGGTATTACATTGATGTTGACCAGGAAATTAAATAAAAATCAAGTTTTTTTTAAAAACATCTCTTATATAAGCCAAGCTATAGGTACCCCAAGTAAATATCAATGTAATAAATGAAATTACATAAGGAAACATATCAATAGCAAGAACGATATAATAAAAAATGCAACAATGCTTAAGGTTCTCAGACAAGTCATCCAGCTAGGTAAAAATTATAAGAGGAAAATCATATGATCATATAAAACATTTAATAAAGTTCAGCATATCGGAAAAAATACTGCTAGTAGAACATTTTAAAAAAATTAAATCCAGTGACTTCTTTACTCTGATCAAGATTGAAAGCAACCTACAACAAACCATGCAACTAATACAAGACCATTGGATACCCCTTATCCTGAGAATAAACCTAGGCCACAAAACCTGCGCTACTGTGTTTCCATATTCTAGAGCAGAAGTAAGAGAGATAAAACAGCCAGAAAAACTTGAAGGCACAGAGATATTTTGAAGTAACAAAATGTGAATACATTGGAAGATGTTTATATACAGAGATGGTCTATGAAATCTAAAAACAAATACAACTGATGATGACAGTACTGGAAAGATCAATATATAAAGAATACACAAAATATATAAAATCCACTAGATTACTAAGTGCAGCAAGGAACTAGTAGAAAACAATATTAAAGGGCAATAGGCAGACTAAAAAGAAAGCCTGCAAGAAAAATGGGAAAAAAGGACTAAAGTATGTGACATCTATTTTTCAAATAAAAGTTAAAAAAATGACTGAAAAGAAAAAAGTGTCAATATATCATGAAAAAGAAAGGCTCAGAAGTTGAGAAACAGCCACTAAATTGTAACTGACTGGAAGTAGGCTGTTGCAACCTCCAGGAAGGATCCTCTCAGGAATACAGACCCAGGAGGAAGAAGGGAGCCCAGCAGGAGGCAGGACCAGCAGGTGAAAATCCCTCCAGTAGCTGGGAAGGTGGCACCATGGAGGACACAGCTTGGAAACTAAAACCAGAACTCAACCCTGCTTTCCCCACTTGTCCTGCCCTGAAGGTACATGTCTGCCCTATGCAGGATGCTGATTGGCTGCATCCTTTATGATGTTGTGCGTGCTCACAGCTATCCAAACTGTCTAACCAGGGGTGATCATATGAACAATACACAGTCACACAGGATATGGCGCCAGAGTAGTCTCAAGTTTCAGTTGAGGAGAGAGGTCCAGGGAGGAGATTCCATGCCTGGGAAACTTTGGAGGTAACAGTGTCTACTGCTTTCTGATCTTCTTTCACTGCAGGTCACCTGACAATGGTGAGTCTGTGGGACAGGGAGTGAGGGGATAGGGAAGGTGAAGTTGTCAGAAGTTTATGGAAAAGCCTCACAGGACTCACAGAGCTCTCACAGGTCATGTTTTGGCCCCCTCTCACTGCTAGCTCCTCATTTCTTCACCCTGCTCTGGTCTACAGTGTGGGTCCTGGCCTGGCGCTCAGGACTCCAAGCTTCCTGTGCTTCCTCTCAGAGACTTGTCGCATGGGAGCCTTCTCTAGGCAGCTGTGTGTGGAGGTTGCTTGACTTCCCTGATTGTGCAGTGGGGAGAATCCTGGCTGGTAGTGGGAGGGTTCATGCTGGTGAAGAGCTCTTGTTTATGAAGTCCTCAGCTCCTTTTTCCTTCCCAGTGTTGACTTTATTCTCCCGAGTTCTGATTATGCCAGAAGCAGAGTCTGAGTTTGCAGATCCTTTTTTTTTTTAAGATTTCATTTATTTATTTGACAGGTAGAGTTACAGACAGTGAGAGAGAGAAAGAGAAAAGGTCTTCCTTTCATTAGTTCACTCCCCAAATGCTGCAATGGCCGGAGCTACGCTGATCCGAAGCCAGGAGCCAGGTGCCTCCTCCTGGTCTCACATGCAGGTGTAGGGACTCAAGCACTTGGGCCATCCTCCACTGCCCTCCCTGGCCACAGCAGAGAGCTGGACTGGAAGAGGAGCAACCAGGACTAGAACCAGTGACCATATGGGATGCAGGCTCGGCAGGCAGAGTATTAACCTAGTGCACCACCGTGCTGGCCCTAGTTCACAGATCTTGACCTATCAGCATAGCTCTTCTGGAGTCTGACTCCATTTTCTGTTGTCAATAGCAGTGTTATAGACAAGGAAAGTAAATAACAAAACATTTTATGAGGCTCAAGGTTTGTGGTCCAGGTCTTAGGGGACAGGAGGACTCTAATTTGTTACTGGGATGTCATCTTGGTCTTTATACATTACCTTGTCCAGCTACCATCTTTCTTTGAACTTTCAAAATAGAAAGTTTATCTAGTCACATTTATGAGTGTTTTAAAAATTATTTCTGTTCTATAACCATTGCAGTCTCAAAGATCTAACTAGATTCTCAAGTTATTTTTAATTTATATTGTAAGATAGGGTGATTGTTCATAGATGCATGGATTGATTCACTATGTACCTCTGCCTTTCAAGTAAATAAAAAATAAATTTGAAAAATGATATTGTTTTTCTTATGAATAGAAGAGTTATTTAGCAGGAACAATAATAGTAATGACTGACTTGAATATAGAAATTGGGTGAAAAAGTATTCATTTAATTTATAATTCAAATAGAATATAAAGAAACTTTCTGGTACTTAAATGGAGAAATTATCTCATGGAATATTTACAGTTGAAATAAAATGCCAGTGCAAAAACCTTTAGTTTGAATATTTAATATAGCAAAAATTAATTTTCAGTGCCATAAAAATCCAGATAAGTAAAAAACTACATATATATTACCTGCAAAGGAGAAAGAGATCACTAATCCTTGATGAGTCAGAGACATAGTGAAAATGAAAGTTTCTAGGACCTGTTTCAGAATGTAGATAAGAACTGATGACTTAACAATGAGAAATCAAACCCAGATGGCCACAGGGTCCAGACTAGTATTGGAGTTAAGGAATTTACTCATGATATACACAGGGGAATGTAATAAGTTCAAAAGCAAAATGAAAAAAATATATATGTGCATTATTTTATATGTTAGTGATGATTCTGAATAGAAATGAATGATTACATAGGAAAAGTAATAGATCCACAAACAGATATAGAGGATTTTAGAAAAGGTAGACCCCAAATGGCACTTAAAGAAGACAGCAGAGGGGCTGGCACTGTGGCGTAATGGTTAAAGTCGCCGCCTGAAGCACCAGCATCCCATATGGGTGCCAGTTCAAATCCTGGCTGCTCCACTTCCGATCCAGTTCTCTGCTATGGCCTGGGAAAGCAGCAGAAGATGGCCCAAGCCCTTGGGCCCCTGCACCCATGTGGGAAACCTGGTGGAAGTTCTTGTCTCCTGGCTTCAGATCAGCACAGCTCTGACCATTGTGCCATTTGGGGAGTGAAGCAGCGGATGGAAGAACTTTCTCTCTGCCTCGCTTTCTCTCACTGTGTAACTCTGCCTTTCAAATAAATAAATAAATCTTAAAAAAAGAAGACAGCAGAAGAATTAAAGAAATGCAAACTAGAAACTACTGCTACTAATTTCAGAAGAAAGACATATTTTTCAAATTTAAGGACGATACACAGGATATTCAACAGGAAACAAATTATAAGATTTTAAAATTTAAAGTATATATACAATCTGTAAGATATTGATACTTATGTGTGAATAGTAGTTACTCTGCAAATTCATAATTTCAGGGTTTTTTTGTTTTTGTTTTTGTTTTTTTATATATACCAGGCACACAATAGGTGCTCAGTCACTAGGTCTGTTGTTGTGAAACTAAGGCTTAATAAAATAAGGAGTGTTTTTTCATTGGAAATTAAACTGCTTTTATGTAACAGGAAGACAAAAATATGCACATAAGGGGCAAATGGGTGCTGTTATGAACATGAATAGAGAGGGGCCCTCCAAGGACAGCAAAGCAGCATGTGCAGTGAAAGGCTCCATGCTTGGGATGAGAGGAGGGTGGGAGACAGGGACTATCTAGTGAGGGGATGGCTGCTGCAAGCTGAGCCAATCCTGCAAAAGATATCTTTGGTTAATTTTCAGCCTAAGGATGCAGAACAGCTATTTGCTATCTTGCTCTAATAGCAGAGTCCTATGATCAAGGTGTAAAATAGGGAAACTTATTCCAGTCTATGTGGAAAAATCCAGCAAACTTCAAAATCATTCAGAAATGGTGCTACAACTTTTACATGTATTCTTACTTACATAAGGGAGAATATATGGATATAAATCTTCATGATGATAGCAATAGAGCATAAGCTCATAAAATGTTCCTTTATTGAATAGTATGTGGATACTTACCATATTCTATAAAATAAAAGCCAAGGATGTACTTTGGATTGTATTACTATGTGCAAAGATAAGTTATTTGACAGCTATCAAGTTAAACAGTATAGAAGAGACTATATACTAATTATTGGATTTATTAACAATAAAATCTCTTAAAAAGTATATAGAACATTGAATTTTTTTTAGATTTTATTTATTTACTTGAGAGAGTTACAGAGATGAGAGTCAGAAAGAGAGGGCTTCTATCTGCTGCTACACTCCCCTAATGGCTGCAGTTGCTGGAGATCAGCCAGGAGCCAGAAGCCTCTTCTGAGTCTCCCTTATGTGTACAAGGGCCCAGCACTTGGGACATCTAATGCTGCTTTCTCAGGCCATAGCAGAGAGAGAGCGGTATTAAAAGAGGAGCAGCCAGAACATGAACAGTTGCCCATATGGGATGCCAGAGCTGTAAGTGGAGGCTTAGCCACTACACCACAGTGCAGAGCCCAGGGCATTGAATTTTAACATTAGTACTGAAAACACTGTACATGCCATTCAATATTACTCAAATACCTAATTCCAGTTCTATAGAGAATTTAGGGCACTTCATAATTATCAGCACTGAATTTCATTTTAAACACAAAGAAGAATCTAAAAATATACCACTAAGAAGTGCCCAAATTATATTTTTTTCTAAGTTGAAATTATTTTTTTTTCTTTTTAACTTTTATTTAATGAATATAAATTTCCAATGTACAGCTTATGGATTACAATGGCTTCCCCCCCTACCATAACTTCCCTCCTACCCGCAACCCTCCCCTCTCCCGCTCCCTCTCCCCTTCCATTCACATCAAGATTCATTTTCGATTCTCTTTATATACAGAAGATCAGATAGCATATATTAAGTAAAGATTTCAACAGTCTGCACCCACACAGAAACACAAAGTGAAAAATACTGTTTGAGTACTAGTCATAGCACTAAAACACACTGTACAGCACATCAAGGACAGAGATCCCACATGAGGAGTAAGTGCACAGTGACTCCCATTGTTGATTTAACAAATTGACACTCTTGTTTATGGCATCAGTAATCACCCTAGGCTCTTGTCATGAGTTGCCAAGGCTATGGAAACCTTTTGAGTTCACCGACTCTGATCATATTTAGGCAAGGTCGTAGTCAGAATGGAAGTTCTCTCCTGCCTTCAGAGAAAGGTACCTCCTTCTTTGATGACCTGTTCTTTCCACTGGGATTTCACTCATGGAGATATTTCATTTAGGTCATTTTTTTTTTTTTTTTGGCCAGAGTGTCTTGGCTTTCCATGCCTGAAATACTCTCATGGGCTTTTCAGCCGGATCCACATGCCTTAAGGGCTGATTATGGGGCCAGAGTGCTGTTTAGGACATCTGCCATTCTATGAGTCTGCTGTGTATCCTGCTTCCCATGTTGGATCGTTCTCTCCCTTTTTTATTCAATCACTTAATATTTGCAGACACTATTCTTGTTTATGTGCTCCCTTTGACTCTTAATCTTATCATTATGATAAATTGTGAACTGAATTGATCACTTGGACTAGTGAGATGGCATTGGTACATGCCACCTTGATAGGATTAAATTGGAATCCCCTGGTATGTTTCTAACTCTACCGATAGGGGCAAGTCCGAGTGAGCATGTGCCTAACTGTACATCTCTTCCCTCTCTTATTCCCACTCTTATATTTACCAGCAATCACTTTTAAGTTAAGTTTCAACACTTAAGAATAACTGTGTATTGATTACAGTATTCAACCAAAAGTATTAAGTAGAACAAATATAAAAATACTAAGAGGGATAATGTATTAAGTTGTTTAACAACAGTCAGGGCAAGGGCCTGACTTTTTAGAGAGAGAGAGAGAGAGGACTCCCATCTGCTGACTTACTCCCAAATGCTTGCAATTATCAAGGCTAGACTAGGCTGAAACCAGGAGTCAGGAATTCAAATGTGGGTGACAGAAAACCAATTAAGCCATCACCACTACCTCCCAGGGTGTGCATTGGAAGAAAACTGCAGTCAGGAGCTAGAGCTGGGCATTAAGTCTGGGCACCCTGATGTGGGACATGAGTGTCTTAACCAGCATTTTAACTTCTAAGCTAACCACTTGCCCTGAGAAGAACTATCAAGGGCGATATTTGGAGGCTGGCTGCCTCACTCAGACCTGAGCATCACTCAGACATTAAGCAATTTTTGTTCAGTTTTAAGAGTTTTCCTGAAATGTAGCAAAGGTATAAACCAAAGGAAATTCAACTTTTTATTTTGTTTAGAATTTTCTTTGTTGTATTTGAATGACCAATGTAAGCATTAGTCTATGTAGTTTTCATGTTCTTGAAAAGTCAAGGTTTAGTTTCAAGTATTTGGTTGCCTTTTTTTAACTTTTATTTAATGAATATAAATTTCCAAAATACAGAATATTGATTACAATGGCTTCCCCCCCATAACGTCCCTCCAACCCACAACGGTCCCCTTATCCAATCCCTCTCCCCTTCCATTCACATCAAGATTCATTTTCGATTCTCTTTATATACAGAAGATCAGTTTAGCATACCTTAAGTAAAGATTTCAACAGTTTGCTCCCACACAGAAACATAAAGTGAAAAATACTGTTTGAGTACTAGTTATAGCATTAAATCTCAATGTACAGCACACTAAGGACAAAGATCCTACATGAAGAGTAAGTGCACAGTGACTCCTGTTGTTGACTTAACAAATTGACACTCTTGTTTATGGCATCAGTAATCACCCTAGGCTCTTGTCATGAGCTGCCAAGGCTATGGAAGCCCCCTGAGTTCCCTGACTCTGATCATATTTAGGCAAGGTCATAGTCAGAAAGGAAGTTCTCTACTCCCTTCAGAGAAGGATACCTCCTTCTTTGATGACACATTCTTTCCTCTGGGATATCACTCACGGAGATCTTTCATTTAGGTTTTTCTTCACCCAGAGTGTCTTGGCTTTCCATGCCTGAAATACTCTTATGGGCATTTCAGCCGGATCCGCATCCCTTAAGGGCTGATTCTGAGGCCAGAGTGCTGTTTAGGACATTTGCCATTCTATGGGTCTGCTGTGTATCCTGCTTCCCATGTTGGATCGTTCTCTCCCTTTTTGATTCTATCAGCTAGTATTTGCAGACTCTATTCTTGTTTATGCGATCCCTTTGGTTCTTAGTCCTATCATTACGATCAATTGTGAACAGAAATTGATCACTGGGACTAGAGATGGCATTGGTACATGCCACCTTGATGGGATTGAATTGGAATCCCCTGGTATGTTTCTAACTACACCGTTTGAAGCAAGTCAGCTTGAGCATGTCCCGAATTGCACATCTCTTCCCTCTCTTATTCCCACTCTTACAGTTAACAGCAATCACTTTTCAGTTAAGTTTCAGCACTTGAGAAGAATTGTGTATTGATTACAGTATTCAACCAAAAGTATTAAGTAGAACAAACAAAAGAAAATACTAAGAGGGATAACATATTAAGCTGCTCATCAACAGTCAGGGTGAGGGCTGATCAAGTCACCGTTTCTCATAGTGTTCATTTCACTTTAACAGGTTTCGTTTTTGGTGCTTAGTTAGTTGTCACCTCTCAAGGAGAACAAGTGGTATTTGTCCCTTTGGGATTGGCTTATTTCACTCAGCATAATGTTTTCCAAATTCCTAACAGGGATCACTTTTCAGTTAAAATGTGAACACCTAAGAATAATTGTGTGTGAATTACAGAGTTCAACCAATGGTACTAGAACAAAAAAAATATTAAAATGGATAAAGTATTACATTGTACATCAACCGTCAGGACAAGAGCTGATCAATTCACTGTTTCTCATAGTGTCCATTTATTTCAACAAGTTTCCCTTTTGGTGCTCAGTTAGTTGTCACCAATCAGGGAGAACATGATATTTGTCCCTTTGGGACTGGCTTAATTCACTCAACATGATGTTTTCCAAATTCCTCCATCTTGTTGCAAATGACCGGTTTTCGTTTTTTTTTTTTTTTTTTGACTTCTGTATAGTATTCTATAGAGTACATGTCCCATAACTTCTTTATCCAGTCTACTGTTGATGGGCATTTAGGTTGGTTCCAGGTCTTAGCTCTTGTGAATTGAGCTGCAATAAACATTAATGTGCAGACAGCTTGTTTGTTTGCCAATTTATTTTCCTTTGTGTAAATTCCAAGGAGTGGGATGTCTAGGGTGAATGGTAGGGTTATATTCAGGTTTCTGAGGAATCTCCAGACTGACTTCCATAGTGGCTTCACCAGTTTCCATTCCCACCAACAGTGGGTTAGTGTCCCTTTCTCCCCACATCCTCTCCAGCATCTATTATTGGTAGATTTCTGAATGTGAGCCATTCTAACTGGAGTGAGGTGGAACCTCATTGTGGTTTTGATTTGCATTTCCCTGATTGCTAGTGATCTTGAACATTTTTTCATGTGTCTTTTGGCCATTTGGATGTGCTCTTTTGAAAAATGTCTATTGAGGTCCTTGGCCCATCTCTTAAGTGGATTGTTTGTTTTGATCTTGTGGAGTTTCTTGATTTCTTTGTAGATTCTGGTTGTCAACCCTTTATCAGTTGCATAGTTTGTAAATATATTTTCCCATTCTGTCGGTTGTCTCTTCACTTTCCTGTTTCTTTTGCAGTACAGAAACTTCTCAATTTGATGCAATCCCAATAGTTGAATTGGCTTTGACTGCCTGTGCTTCTGGGGTTTTTCCAAGAAGTCATTGCCGGTACCTATATCTTGCAAAGTTTTTCCAATGCTCTCTAATAATTTGATGGTGTCAGGTCGTAGATTTAAGTCTTTAATCCATGTTGAGTTGATTTTTGTGTAAGGTGAAAGGTAGGGTTCTTGCTTCATGGTTCTGCACGTGGAAATCCAATTTTCCAAGCACCATTTATTGAATAGACTGTCCTTACTCCGGGGATTGGTTTTGGATCCCTGATCAAATATGAGTTGGCTGTAGATGTTTGGATTGATTTCTGGTGTTTCAATTCTGTTCCATTGGTCTATCCATCTGTTTCTGTACCAGTACCATGCTGTTTTGATTACAACTGCCCTGTTGTATGTCCTGAAATCTGGTATTGTGATGCCCCCGGCTTTGTTTTTGTTGTACAAGATTGCTTTAGCTATTCGAGGTCTCCTGTGTCTCCATATGAATTTCAGCATCATTTTTTCCAGATCTGAGAAGAAGGTCTTTGGTATCTTGATTGCTATTGCATTGAATCTATAAATTGATTTTGGGAGAATGGACATTTTGATGATATTGATTCTTCCAATCCATGAGCATAGAAGGTTTTCCATTTCTTGGTATCCTCTTCTATTTCTTTTTTAAGGTTTTGTAATTGTCATCGTAGAGATTCTTAACATCCTTGGTTAAGTTTATTCCAAGGTATTTGATTGTTTTTGTAGCTATTGTGAATGGGATTGATCTTAGAAGTTCTTCCTCAGCCGTGGCATTGTCTGTGTTTACAAAGGCTGTTGATTTTTGTGCATTGATTTTATACCCTGCTACTTTGCCAAAATCTTCTATGAGTTCCAATGGTCTCTTAGTGGAGTTCTTTGGGTCCCCTAAATAAAGAATCGTATCATCTGCAAAGAGGGATAGTTTGAGTTCTTCCTTCCCAATTTGTATCCCTTTAATTTCTTTTTCTTGCCTAATAGCTCTGGCTAGAACTTCCAGAACTATATTGAATAGCAGTGGTGAGAATGGGCATCCCTGTCTGGTACCAGATCTCAGTGGAAATGCTTCCAGCTTTTCCCCATTCTATAGGATGTTGGCTGTGGGTTTTTCATAGATTGCTTTGATTGTATTGAGGAATGTTCCTTCCAAACCCAGTTGGCTTAGAGTTTTCATCATGAAAGGGTGTTGTATTTTATCAAATGCTTTCTTGGCGTCTATCGAGATAATCATATGTTTTTTCTTCTGCAGTCTGTTAATGTGGTGTATCACATTGATTGTCTTGCGCACATTAAACCATCCCTGCATACCAGGGCTAAATCCCACTTGGTCTGGGTGGATGATCTTTCTGATGTGTTGTTGCATTCTACTGGTGAGAATTTTATTGAGGATATTTTGCATCTATGTTCATCAGGGATATTGGTCTGTAATTCTCTTTCAATGCTGCATCTTTTTCTGGCTTAGGAATTAAGGTGATGCTGGCTTCATAGAAAGAATTTGGGAGGACTCCCTCTGTTTTGATTATTCTGAATAGTTTGAGAAGAATTGGAGTCAGTTCTTTAAATGTCTGGTAGAATACAGCAGTGAATCCATCTGGTCTTGGGCTTTTCTTTGTTGGGAGGGCCTTTATTACTGTTTCAATTTCTGTCTCAGTTATGGGTCTGTTTAGGTTTTCTATGTCTTCCTTGTTCAATTTAGGTAGGTTGCATTTGTCCAGGAATCTATCCATTTCTGATAGGTTTCCCTGTTTGCTGGCATACAAGTCCTTGAAGTAATTTCGGATGATTCTTTTTATTGCTGTGGTGCTGTTGTTACGTTTCATTTTTCATCTCTGATTTTATTGATTTGGGTCTTTTCTCTTCTTTTTTTAGTTAGTTGGGCCAATGGGGTGTCAATTTTGTTTATTTTTTCAAGAAACCAGCTCCTCGTTTGGCTGATTTTTTATAATGTTTTTTTGGATTCAATCCTGTTGATTTCTTCTCTGCTTTTAATTATTTCTCTTCTCCTACTAGTTTTGGGTCTGGTTTGCTGTAGGTTTTCTAGATCCTTGAGATGCATTGAAAGCTCATCTATTTGGTGCCTTTCCAATTTCTTGATGTAGGCACCTATTGATATAAACTTTCCTCTAAACACTGCTTTTGCTGCGTCCCATAAGTTTTGGTATGTTGTGCTGTTATCCTCATTTACTTCCAGAAAATTTTTTATTTCTCTTTTAATTTCTTCTATGACCCATTGTTCATTCAGGAGCATGTTGTTCAATCTCCATGTGTTTGCGTATGCTCTAGGCATTCCTGAGTTGCTAATTTCCAACTTCATTCTTTTATGGTCTGAGAAGCTGCATGGTATGATTCTAATTCTTTTGAATTTGCTGAGACTTGCTTTATGGCCTAGTATGTGGTCAATCCTAGAGAAGGTTCCATGTACTGCTGAGAAGAATGTAAAATCTTTAGCTTTAGGATTGAAAGTTCTGTACATATCTGTTAGATTCATTTGGGCTATAGTGTCATTTAAATCTACTGTCTCCTTGTTGATCTTCTGTCCTGTTGATCTGTCTATTTCTGAGAGTGGAGTATTGAAGTCCGCCAGTACTATTATATTGGGGTCTACGTCTCCCTTTAAGTCCCTTAACAAATCTTTTAGATAAACCGGTGCCCTATAGTTAGATGCCTATACATTGATAATTGTTATATCTTCCTGTTGAATTGATCCCTTAATCATTATATAGTGTCCCTCTTTGTCTCTCTTAACAGTTTTTGTGGTAAAGTTTATGTTGTCCAATATTAAGATGGCTACGCCCGCTCTTTTTTCATTTCTGTTGGCATGGTATATCTTTTTCCAGCCTTTCACTTTCAGTCTGTAAGCATCTTTTTTGGAAAGATGTGTTTCTTGTAAGCAGCAAATAGATGGGTTTTATTCCTTAACCCAATCAGTCAATCGGTGTCTTTTAACTGGACAGTTCAGGCCATTCACGTTCAATGTGACTAATGATAAGTGCTAACTTTGCCCTGCCATTTGCCAAAGATAAGTTCTAATGTATGCTTTGAATTCCCTGTGATCTTTTGCTGTGAGCTTTCCTTCCTTGGTTTCCTTCCTTTACCTTCTTTCATATTGATGACCGTGTTTCTGTGTTTCTGTGTGTAACACATCTTTAAGCATCTTTTGCAGGGCTGGACGAGTGGCAACAAATTCTTTCCATTTCTGTTTGCTATGAAAAGTCTTTATTTCACCTTCATTTACAAATGAGAGCTTTGCAGGATATAATATTCTGGGCTGGCAGTTTTTCTCTCTTAGTACCTGGGCTATATCTCGCCATTCCCCCCTAGCTTGTAGGGTTTCTGATGAGAAGTCAGCTGTGAGTCTGATTGGAGATCCTCTGAGAGTAATCTGACGTTTCTCTCTTGCACATTTTAGGATCTTTTCTTTATGTTTCACTGTGGAGAGTTTAATTACAACGTGTCATGGTGAGGATCTCTTTTGGTCATGTTTATTAGGGGTCTGTGAGTTTCCTGTACTAGGATTTCTCTGTCCTTCTCCAAACCTGGGAAATTTTCTGCTAATATCTCACTAAAAAAGCCTTCTAATCCTTTCTGCCTCTCCATGCCTTCAGGAACTCCTAGAACCCGAATGTTGGGTTTTTTAATAGTATCCTGAAGATTTCTGACAATATGTTTTAGATTTCTAATTTCGTCTTCTTTTCTTTTGTCTGACTGTATCCTTTCCTTTTCTCTGTCTTCTAAGTCTGATATTCTCTCTTCTGCTTCACCCATTCTGTTTATAAGGCTCTCTATTGTGTTTTTCATTTGATCTATTGAATTCTTCACTTCATTATGATTTCTCATCACTATCACAGTTTCCTGTTGTACTAGTTGTTTCATTTCATTTTGATTCCCTTTTAATATTTCATTTTCACCAGAGAGATTTTCTATCTTGTCCATTAAGGATTTCTGTAGTTCAAGAATTTGTTTTTGAGAACTTCTTAATGTTCTTATCAATTTTTTGAAATCTGCTTCTTGCATTTCTTCTATCTCATCATTTTCAAAATCTTGAATTGGGGTGTCTTTTTCATTTGGGGGCGTCATGGTGACTTCCTTGTTTTTATTATCTCGGTTTTTGTGTTTGTTATTTGGCATATTGGAGATATTTGGTTTCTTCACTGTGGTGCTTTTTCTTGTTATACTATGACTCTAGATTAAGTGGACTGTCTATTTTTGATGGAGCCTTAGAGGCTTGAGATGGGTGTGGCCTGAGAGTTCTGTTTGGTGTGCCAAAGGTGACACTCCCAGGTTAGGCATGGTAGATCTCTCTCTCTCTCTCTCTCTCTTTGATTCAAAAGGGAAGTAATTCCGCACAGCTGAATGAAGTTGGAGGTAGTTAGCAGGCAAATGATATACCCACAGGAGCCAGAGATTGGAAGCTCTTTCCCAAGGACCACACAGGGAATCTGTTCTGCCCTCAGGGTGAGCTCAGATTCTCCTTCAGTCTCCCACTGGGTTGCCAAAGTTACGGAATTGTAGCATCTCTGGAGAGTACTCACGTGAATTCCATGAGTTCTCTCCCCCACCCTCTCTTTTTTCACAGTCTCAGTTCAGTAGCACCAAAAATTTACTAGGTCCTAATCTCCTGTTAATTCGCCCCACCCAGAGTCAGGTTTTTCTGCTAGGCTCAGGGCCGGAGCAGACCTGAGATCGCTCTGCTTATGACGTATGTCCAAGATGGTGCCTGCTCTTTGTCTTGCTCGCCCTTGAGAGGTGAGCAGAGAGGGAGAAACCCGTGTCCCTATCGGTCACTTTTTTTTTTTCTCTCTCTCTTCTTGTTAGCCTGGTGAACTTTTCCCCCCCGGGGGTCGTTCGCTCTAGTCTCGTCTCTCTGCTTGCCTGCCGGTGTCTCGGGCTATTGAGGTTCGGCTCACCTCGCGTTCCAGCGCTGGTGTGTTGAATCTGCCGCTGGTGTCCCGAACTGTGGGCTCCCACGCTCTCCACGCAGGTCCACTGTGAATCACGCATTCCGTAAGAGTTTCTTCTGCTGTTTCCTCCCCTGCTCTTCCTTGAATCTGCAGTATCTCCACTTTTATTAAACTGTCTCTCCCTGGACTATCAGTGTGCTCCCTTCCTATTCCGCCATCTTGCCTCCTCCCCTATGTTGAAATTCTTAATCCTGTTTTTTTCTGTCCTATATTATCTTCAAGTTCTTCCCCAAACCTCACAGGACCTCAAAAATTTTTCCACCTGCAACTGAATTTTGTTTCTATAGTTGTCTGGGTCTAATCATAACCTTAGGGGGAATGTAATTACTTTTGAAACAGTCTCCACGCCAAGAAGGGGATCCTCAGTTTTGAAGAAGTAAAAGGAAGGTTATTTTATTGGATTGAGGTCCTCTGGAAGCTCATCTTTTTTTTAATTTTCCTTAAAATCCAGGATATACATAATATGGAAGCATCAAAGAAGTTGTATCAGATAGAGAACATAGACATCAATGGGTCAAGCTCTATGTAGCACTTCTACTTCAGCAAAGCAAATAAAAAAATGTTAAGTGTATTAATTTTGGTATCCAGCTCGTCACTGGCTAAATATTATAATGCCTTTCCTGGATCCAAAGTTTAGTCACAAAAACTCAAAATCCATCACTAGGGCTTCCTTTCAATTGCTTTCACATCCACCTACCTTTAACAATGGTCAAGACATTCAAGTGCAAAACAAATCCACATTGAATTGTGTACACAGCCAGAGTCAAGACAACAAAGTGAATAAAATAATTTACTGCACACATGTAATGTTGTTTCTAACAGAGAGGTGTGGACTCGATGATTTATATTGCAATACATACTTACTTGCACCTGTAAAGCAATAATTATAAACAAAAAAGTACACGTTTGAAAAAAAAAATAATTTTTATTTATTTGAAAGGCAGTTACTGAGCCAAGGAAAGGAGGGAGGGAGAGAGAGAGAAAGAGAGAGATCACCTACATTGACTGGTGCATTCCCCAAATGACTGCCTGCATTGGCTGGGGCTAGGACAGGTTGAAGCCAAAGCCAGAAATGTCATCTGGGTCTCCCACTGTGGGTGTAGGGAGCTGAATGGGAAGTGAAGCAGCTGGCACTCCACTGCAGGCAGCTTTAACCTGCTGCCACCCAGCGCTGGGCCAAAAACACTTTAAAAAACCTAACATATATTCTCCATGTGACATATTTGTTGCAATCCAAAGGGTTTCATAAATGACATTTGTCAAAAATAATCCTTTCACTAAACCTTGGAAACATAATCTGGGCCACATCTCTACAGCAATGAAACCCCATGAAATGAAATGAAAGCCATGTTTAGTAAACAGCTTTGCATTTATGCTAACTTCCAGGGTGACCCATAAAACAATCCTGGAAGAGGAGATTTGCTAACCTGTACAACTACTTCCAAAGATTCATTCACAAAATGGCAGTTATGTTGTTTTGTTTTTAAATCATTCATTTTTTTCAGAAAACATAGATTTACTCTCTATTATCTCCCCTTATGCTTTGTCTCAGATCTCCAATGATAGAGTCTAGGGAAGATGTGAGGCAGTTGGAAGTGTAAATCCACCTAGAGGCATTTGCTGGCCTCTAATCTATCATCCCCAGGTCTTTCCATGTTGAGCTGACAGCTGTGCTCAGGCTTCCTCCCCATCTATCCTAAGATGAGAGGCAGTGAATCTCACTGGCTGCACCATGATGGGCTGCCAGACACAGCCTGGTGCAGAGTTGCCCCACACCTCCCAGGACTGCACCCTGTTCAGTGGGCTGAGGTGAGGATGGGGACCAAGGATACGCTCCTGTCTTCTGGACCTCAGCTAAGCCTGTGGTGAGCAACCAGTGGAATTGGTGAGATTGGCTGAGCACCAATGGGACATGGTGGGCCCCTGGGGCTCGGGCAGTGGAGGTGCACCTTTGGGCTACTGGACCACAGGATGATGCAAAGAGGCTGTACCTTGCAGGCACCAGTGGACCTATTTTGATCACTAACAGAAGGTTGCCTGACAGGCAGTGGCCTAAGTGCTCACTGTCTCCAACTGGTGCTTTACCAGGTCTACTCCACCCTCGTGCCAGCCTTAAGAATGTGTATGCTCAGGCAGCCTGCAGCCCACTGCCTGCTGGGAGTAGTAGTTTGAAGGCAGAGTCTCCCCCAGGATCCCTGTGCTCTGTGCTCTTTCTGGCAGAAGGCCCAGGAAAAGCACCTCATAGGAAGATGGAACTAATCACCCCCAATCAGATGAGTTGCTTAGCAACAGGGAGGCCAACCTTTTGAAGTTGGTTGGAGCTATAGGCCCCTTCCTGGATTTTTCCAGCCCTGGCCTCCCTGAACACCTTCACCTATGGCCTGCCAAACATCTGGGTCAACCAGAGTGCTAAGAGGGGTGAAATTCTACCACCAATATGGCTTTTTTTTTAAATATAGTTTTCTTCACCTCCTGCACACAAATGTAAAGTCCACTCTTTTATTCCACTTTCTACGAGAACATTTCCTAGAAAGTCTCAGAAAAAGAAATCCTGGGTTTAATCAAATACCCAGACAAGATGCTGAAGAGGACCAAGATGCTAGCACAGCACTTGCTCTGGGGTCACAGCCTCACTCCTGGCATCTGAGGACTTCCCAGCCAAGGCTAGGATGAAAAACTCAGTGCAAAGTGATCTTCCTGAATTGAATGCACTCGTTCAGAGTCAGGGGACAAGAGATAAAGAGTTTGGCAACTCCAGGATGAATCCGGAACTCCTTTCCTTGGGCTTCTTTCCCAAAAATGGTAATCATTCTTGCACGGTGTGTGGAGGTCAGGCTAGGTTGTTAGAGAAGACCTTGGGAAAGTGATGGGCTACACCTACATAGGAGTACCTCCCTAATGAGTCGTGGTTTAGAAATCATGCCAAAATTACTCTTAAACTGTGAGCACGAAAACACTCCCATTCTGTGTTAATTCCAAAACTAGCCCCACTCAGCAAAGGATCTAATAGAAAATAAGTTCTTAGCTTTGATGAACTTGCAAAAGTTACCATGAGCTGATAGACAACTGAGAACACATTAAATCATCTAAATCATAAAAATTTCATCAATTTAAAATAGGAAATTTTAGGGAATCCTAGTGTTTACTTACATAATACTATTCTTACACAATAGTAACAGCCTATGAAAGTACTGAAAACCAACTCAGTAGAAAACCTATCTCCGGATGGACTTTTAAACAACCCAGTACTTATTTCAGGCATCTCTGCCTTTTAATGCAATTCATATTTCCTTTTTTTGTAATAAAAATTGTTCTCAATACTATTAAAATATTTACAATATACACCTGCTTTAGCTGAATGCATATCAGATTACCCTAAGTTGTATTACACTGAAAACCCTTCCTAATTGTTATGTATTTTTAAATCGGGTATACTGAATACACACCTGAGTTAGAATAAGACACTAAATAACAAATACAATTGTCAAATCTATATTGTTTACACCCTGGGAAGATCTGATGCATTTTTCACCAACTCATCTGTTAAATGAAGACTTGTTTCCCAGTGTCACATTGTTTTACTTCTGTGTTGAAAATACCTTGTCCCTAAGCCATAATCTTAAAGATCTTTGTGAATTGCTGCTACACAATTGATATTCTCACTTTTGAAATGTGTGTCAGTTGATATTTGTTGATATTTGTCAAAATTATAGGACGCGCACTAAAATTCATGCTTTGTGTAACTGCATTCCTTTTTCACAGAATTTCACAGAATAGATTTTCATGAGAGTAAAAGTTATTCACCATTCAGCAGTGTAAAATATCTTAGACTATCAAGTTCATCAAATAGTTTGTGTCCTAAACAATATTTAATATTATTATAATTTTGGAGTTTTTAAATGTTATCTTTTAACTTCAAAATTGTGTTAGAAAATTGACAATGTTTCAAATCAAATGTTCATGAATGCAAAAGTCATGTTAATTAAGTAACATAGCTTTAGACTTAAAAGTCATGATTATGAAAAATCAAGAATTTTCCTACTGCCAGACATGACAAATATCCCTATACTAAAAAAAGAGTATCAAACAATTTTCCATATAATTAAGTGATTTGAGATAGTTATGTTCGTTTTCATATTTTAAAGCAAAATTTCTTATTAGTAATACCTATCTGTCCATTGTGATCATCAAAACAGGACAAGTCCCATTTTTGTTTTATATACTGTGAATAATATTTCTTGGATGCAAGTATCACTTACCCACTTACTCAGTCAATAACAATTTTAAGCACCCATTGTTTACTAAGCACAGTGTGGGGATCTGTGCTCACCAAAAGAAAGCTCTCATCTTAATACACCAAGGAAGACAAGAAAGACAATATAGTTTTTATAAAAGTAACTTTAGTGGGAGAAGAAAGAAACCTTTCCTTCTCATATCCAGTATTTTTATTTCATTTTTGTATTCAGCAATGTAGAGTTTTTAGCATTACAAAGGAAATCAATCTATTTATGAAGGCCTGTTTCTGTTCAAAATGTGAATGGCAATTTTTAGCTTTCTTTAATCGTAACCCCATATTCCAAAAGCCACCATTTTTTTCCAGGGAATCTTGACTCCCTGATGTATGCAGAGAGCAGTAGAAGATGGCCTGAGTCCTTCCACACTTGTGAAATACCCAGGATAAACTCCTGGCTATTGACTTAAGCCTGGCCCAGCCTTGGCCATTGAGGCCCTTTGGGGAGTGAATCAGCGGATATAGGACTACTCTTCCGTGCCTCTACCTCTCTCTCTCTCTCTCTGTAATTCTGCCTTTCTAATAAATGAATGAATCTTTAAAAAAGCTGTTTACCTGCTATATTGTATTCCACTGTAGGAATCAATCAGGGCTATGAGATTCCTACATGCAGTATCATAACATCTTGTATGTCATTCTGTGTGTATGTAGGCCAAAGTACATCAGATTTAGAATCCCCAAATGCTAAGATATAGCTGCAACTTCAATAATGTTTGACAAATTAATGCCCAAACTATATGTATATATCTATATTGTTACTAGCAATTTGTGTCTTTGTTTCCTAAATTATGATTTTGTTGTTTGATACCAACAATTGTGACTATCTGAAGGGCATCAAATGATAACTTGTTTTAATTTTGCAACTCCCTAATGACTAGATGAGTAGTTATGTTGCCTTCATAGGTTTTTAATTATATAGATAATTCCTCTGTAGTAGAAATAGTCCCATATTTTATTATTTTTTCTATCATTTTCTTATTGATATATGGATACATCCTCAGGATACAGATATTTCTGAATATTGTCTATACATATGCACATATGCCCTCATAGTCTGTGTTTTTATATTTTCATGCACATAAATTTTAAATTTAATTTTAGGAGTATATATTTATCAAATTCTCCTTTTACAGAATTTTTGTCTCAGTTCAGAAATAATTGTTTGATCCTGATATCCTGTTTTGTTTGATACTGATTCTTATAATGTTTACATATGCTGTGGCAAATTTTTAAAGATGGAAAGCAAAGCTTTAATTTGAACTTTTACCTATGAGAAGACAGCTATACAGTACAGTTTAAAATCTATTCAGACAAAGTTTTAAACAAAAGAATTTCAGGGGGTGTTGGAGTGTGGGTGAGGGAATGAAGAGAAAGCGGAAGGGAGGGAGGAAGGGAGGGAGGGAGGGAGGGAGGGAGGAAGGAAGGAAGGAAGGGGGAAGGTAGGAAGGAAGGAAGAGAGGAAGAAAGGGGGAAGGAAGGAAGGAAGGAAGGAAGGAAGGAAGGAAGGAAGGGAAGAAGGAAGGGGGAAGGAAGGAAGGAAGGAAGGGGGAAGGAAGGATGCGGGAAGGAAGGAAGGAAGGGAGGGAGGAAGGAAGGGGGAAGGAAGGAAGGGAGGAACGAAGGGGGAAGGAAGGAAGGAAGGGGGAAGGGGGAAGGAAGGAAGGAAGAGGAAAGGAAGGAGGGAAGGGGGAAGGAAGGAAAGCGGGAAGGAAGGAAGGGGGAAGGAACGGGGAAGGAAGGGGGGAAGGAAGGAAGGGGGAAGGAAGGAAGAGAGGAAGGGGGAAGGAAGGAAGGAAGGAAGGAAGGAAGGAAGGAAGGAAGGAAGGAAGGGGGGAAGGAAGGAGGAAGGAAGGAAGGAAGGAAGGGGGAAGGAAGGAAGGAAGAGAGGAAGGGGGAAGGAAGGAAGGAAGGAAGGGAGGAAGGGAGAGAGGAAGGGAGGAAGGAAGTAAAGGGGAAGGAAGGAAGAGAGGAAGGAAGGAAGAGAGGAAGGGGGAAGGAAGGAAGGAAGGAAGGAAGGGAGGAAGGGAGAGAGGAAGGGAGGAAGGAAGTAAGGGGGAAGGAAGGAAGAGAGGAAGGAAGTAAGAGAGGAAGGGGGAAGGAAGGAAGGAAGGGAGGAAGGGAGGAAGGGAGAGAGGAAGGGAGGAAGGGAGGAAAGGAGGAAGGAGAAAATAGATGAGAAGAGAAGTGGAAAAGGAAGAGGAAGACAAAAAGTGAGTGCTTCTATCTACTGCTTCACTCTCTTTTACATCCTGATTTCATGTGCTTTGTATATATTCCAGAGATTTTTTTTTGACAGGCAGATTGGACAGTGAGAGAGAGAGACAGAGAGAAAGGTCTTCCTTTGCTGTTGGTTAACCCTCCAATGGCCGCCACAGCTGGCACACTGCGGCCGGTGCACCGCACTGATCCGATGGCAGGAGCGAGGTGCTTCTCCTGTTCTCCCATGGGGTGCAGGGCCCAAGTACTTGGGCCATCCTCCACTGCACTCCCTGGCCACAGAAGAGAGCTGGCATGGAAGAGGGGCAACCGGGACAGAATTCGGTGCCCCAATGGGGACTAGAACCTGGTGTGCAGGCGCCACAAGGCAGAGGATTAGCCTGTTGAGCTGCAGCGCTAGCTATATTCCAGAGATGTGTATATATTTGTATATATTGCCACATTGAAGTAGGCAGGCATACAGGCTAAACTCGATTAGGTTGTGAGCTGGAAGATCACGTCTTTGCCACACCCTGTGTGACTTCACACCCTACTTGATACCCTTACTACACCCCCATGTGACATCAGGCTCTGCCTGACCATACCTGAGCACTCACCCGCCCACAAGCCACTCCCCTATGGAAAATATATAGGCCGGCGCCACAGCTCAATAGGCTAATCCTCCGCTTGCGATTCCGGCACACCGGGTTCTAGTCCCGGTCGGGGCACCGGATTCTGTCCTGGTTGCCCCTCTTCCAGGCCAGCTCTCTGCTGTGGCCAGGGAGTGCAGTGGAGGATGGCCCAAGTACTTGGGCCCTGCACCCCATGGGAGACCAGGATGAGTACCTGGTTCCTGCCATCGGATCAGCACGGTGCACCGGCCGCAGTGTGCTGGCCGTGGCGGCCATTGGAGAGTGAACCAATAGCAAAGGAAGACCTTTCTCTCTGTCTCTCTCTCTCACTGTCCACTCTGCCTGTCAAATATATATATATATATATATATATATATATATATATATATATATATAAAGGCGCGTGATAAGTGGTGGATGGCAACTCAAGGTGCTTGCTGCATGTGGCTTTTGGCCTTCTCTCTGCTTGGTATGGACACTATCCTAGTTTCCAGACTTTCCCCCTCTCTCCAAACTGAACTAAAGCCCTCACTTTCCTAGATACCTTTTGCACTAAATAAAAGCCTAATATGCACCATGCTGCCTTGTTTATCTGTGCCAGTATTTATAATTCTTCTCTAAATATTAGGCAAGAACCCTTGTGGTTTTATTAATATTGGGAATTTATTAGGAAGCATATGGTGAAATCGTATGGCACCCCAAATTCCATTAGCACATGTGGCACCCCAGATAGCACTTCTGGGAAACTTTAAGGGGCCACATTTTTGTATAAATTTGAGGGGATCATCTCCAATTTCAATATTATATGGTGGTTCTATTTTTAATGTTCTTTTACATTCTTTCCAGGGAGATAAAAGGGCCCATTTTTCTCCATATCTTAACAAACATTATCGTTTTTTTTTTCTTTTGAAATAGCAATTTTATCAGGTTTGAGGTATCTCTTTGTGGTTTTAATTTACAATTTCCTAATGGCTATTGATGTTACGCACATTTTCATATACCTGTTGAGCATTTCTATGACTTCTTGTGAGAATTGACTCTTCAGGTCCTTTAAAAACTTTGGTGTTTTTCTACTGAGTTGTTTGAGTTCATGTTGTCCTCTTGTATTTTGTTTATAAAACCATTATTTCATTATGAAAATTCTAATGTTGAGTCTTAGGAAAATGCATAAAACAGAAAGTTATTCCCACTACAGTACATCCTTTTATTGTTAAAATTAGAGTCATGTAATTCAGTATCTATGAATATATTTTCATTGCCAACTTAAGTAATTATTAATTTTTCTTGGTTAAGTTTATTTATGCTTTGCTTCACTCTTGGTTTCTGTCTTTATGTATCATCTCCTAGACATGAGAGAATATACCTGTTCTTCTGGTTTTAATAATGAATTTCTTACTTTTAGTCATTCTTATTGTTTTCTTTATTTTCCAATATTAGAATTATGGCTGAATTTTTATTGGATTATTTAGTGGTGTCAAAGCTAATTCATTTTTTATTATTATATTTAATTTCTGAAAACCAGAGAAACTGAGAGATGGCATGTGCTCCCATCTGGTGTTTCATATCACAAAAGACTAGCAATCAGGACTGGACTGGGCCAGACTAGGAGTCAAGTGTCCCTCATGAGTGACAGTGACTCAAATACTTGGACCACCACATGTTGCTTCTCAAGGAATGCATTATCAGGAATCTGGAATCAGGAATAGAACCAGGAATCAAATCCAGGCACTCTGAAATGGGATATAAGAATATGAAGCAGCATCTTAGCTTTGAGCCAAATGCTCACTCCATAATATATCTTTTTTAACTTTTATTTAATAAATATAAATTTCTGAAGTACAGCTTTTGGATTAAAGTGGCTTCCCCCCAACCACCAATTTCCCTCTGACCTGCAACCCTCCCATATCCCATTCTCTCTCCGATTCCATTCACATCAAAATCCATTTTCAATTATCTTTATATACAGAGGATCAATTTAGCATATATTAAGTAAAGATTTCAACAGTTTGCACCCACACAGAAACACAAAGTGTAAAGTACTGTTTCAGTACTAGTTATAGCATTAATTCACATTATACAACACTTAAGGACAGAGATCCTACATGGGGAGTAAGTGCACAGTGACTCCTGTTGTTGACTTAACAAATTGACACTCTTGTTTATGGCGTAAGTAATCACCCTAGGCTCTTGTCATGAGTTGCCAAGACTATGGAAGCCTTTTTGTGGGGAGCAACTGGGAGCAACTCGGACTAGACTAAGTTACTGGAATTAAGACTTATTCTATGCATCTGCTCTCCCACAATATGGTGCTGGGAGAGGAGGCAACAGCTTCTACCCAGCTGCCTCTCACCAACTTGACAAGCTGCAGGAGCTGCTCCTGATTGGAGAAGAGCAGCGTACTCGGCGTTTGGGTAGCAGAGTTGGGATTGGTGGAGGAGGACTATAAAGGAGGAGAGAGACAACATGCACCAGGAACATCTATCTGAAGGAACACCTGTGCAGCCCCCGAGAGAGCCAGCCGGCGGTGTGCCGCTCCCCCGAGGAAGTGGGGAAAGTGGCTAGGGGGAACCGCCCTTCCACGGAGGTGGAAGGGACAGTAGCCAACCCGGGAAGAACCAGCAGCAAACCCGGGGAGGGCCGAGCAGACAAAAGAACGGCGCAGGGTCCTGTGTCGTTCCTCCACGAAGAGGGGGAGCAACACCTTTTGAGTTTTCAAACTCCAATCTTATTTAGACAAGGTCATAGTCAAAGTGGAAGTTCTCTCCTCCCTTCAGAGAAAGGTACCTCGATCAGAAGTCAAGTGGCTGGGACTCAAACTGGTGTCCATATGGGATGCCAGCACTGCAAGTTGCAGTTCTACCATCTATGCCACAGCACTGACCCCTAAATTTTTAAAAACAGCATTCATTCTGTTATTTAAAATATGATTCATTCTGTCTGCTTCCTATATATGAAATGGCTTTAAAATTACATCACATTGTGGCTGGCACTTTGGTTAGTGGGTTAAGCTTCTGCTTGCTGCTCTGACATCACAGATAAGCACCCGTTCTAACACCAGCTGCTCCTCTTTCATTCCAGCTCTCTGCTACAGTGAGGATAATCAGTAGAGGATGGCCAAAGTTCTTGGGCCCTTGCACCTGCATGGGAGATACAGAAGAAGCTCTTGGATCCTAGCTTCGGATTGGCTCAACTCTGGCCATTGTGGCCATTTGGGGAGTGAACTAATGGATGGAAGACTTTTCTCTCTGTCTCATACCCTCTATCTGTAAATCTATCTGTAAATCAAATAAATAAAATCCTTAAAAAATGGTCATATTGTAGGGGTTGTGAGGACATGAACTGGACCATATCATGAGCATGTATTGATGAGAAGCACGGCAATCTTAAATAATGAGGTTGAACAAAATTCTGAAAGATTTAAAAATGAAACAATACATTTACTTTTAACATTTGTGGTCCAAGAATGGAAACTTTAAAGCCTATGGGAGGTAATTCAGTACTGTATGGTGTTGACAACATCTTATGTTCTGTCAGAGATGTAGTTTTCAGCTTACCTTATTTCTGAAAAAATTATAGCCTAAACAAAAATTTAAAATGTCATTATCTATGAATTTGATCATTTACCAAAGTTAGTTGGTTTGAAAAAGTTCATGTGCCTTCATTGATGGGACCAGCACAACCTTAATTCAAAAAATCAGAAAAAAATACAACAAAGATGATGAACATAGATAAAAAAATCCTCAACAATATACAATAAAATGGAATCCAACAACACATCAGAAAGCTCATTCACCCAGACCAAGTATGTCTTATTCCTGATATGCAGAGATGGTTCAACTTATGAAAACCAATGAATGTGATACATTGTGTTAACAAATTGAAGAACAGAAATATTATTTCATCTTGATAGGTAGAGATAAAACATTCAATAAATACAGTATTCTTTCATGATTAAAAACCATAAGCAAATTGAGTATAGAAGGACATTCATTAACTCTGTCAAGGCAATATATTACAAATTCACATCCAGCAACATATTTATTTTGGAATAGTAGGAATGATTTGCACTAAATGAAGAACCAGAGTGTCCACTCTCACCATTGGTACTAAATATTGTTCTAGAATATTTATCCAGAGCCATTAGGCAAGAAAAGAAATCAATGAATAGAAATTGGAAAGGAGGATGTCACTATCCCTGTTTGCAGATGACATGATTCTATATTTAGGGAAAGCAAAAGACTCCAATAAGAGACTATTGGAGCTCATATGAGAGTTTGTTAACAAAGTTTCAGGCTACAAAAACAACACACAGAAATCAGTTGCCTTTGCATACACTGTATTATTAGTATCATTGAAAAAAGCTAAAATACTTAAATTATTTGGAATAAATTTATTTAAGGATACTAAAAATCTTTACAATGAAAATCGGAATACATTAAAGAAATAAATAGAAGACACAAAACTGGAAAAGCCTTCCATTTTTGTCAATTAGGAAAATTAGTATCATGAAAATGTGCACACTCCCCAATGCACTTACAGATTCAATATAATTCCAATCAAGATAAGAATGACATTCTTCTAGGATCTAGAAAAAAGGCTGCTAAAAATCTTATGGAATCATGAGAGTCCCTAAATAACTTATGCAATCATAACCAAAATAGCACCAGAAGCATCACAATAGTAGATTTTAATATATAGGGCACTTATAATCAAAACAGCTTAGTACTGGTATAAAAAATGACATGTTGACCAATGTAAATGATACAAGTCCCCAAATTTAATTTAAGCATTACAATCAATTAATCCTTGACTAATGAGCTAAAATTAATCCCTGGAGAAAGGAGCATGATGGAGCATGCAGAGCTATGAAACAAGACCCCTATCATACATGTTATAGAAAAGTCTTCCTAAAAATATCAAGGTTCTAAATATATGTCCTGATACTATCAAATTACTAGAGGCAAACATCAGGGAAACTGTACAACATTGGCATATGGAAAGACTTTTTAGGAAACCATCCCAGAAGCTTCAAATGCCTTCAACAGCCAGAGATGAGGAAGATGATCACAGGAACAAGAAATTCACCCATCCACTCAGGTATTTCAGTCATCACCTGCTGGTTCCCAGGGGCACATTAGCAAGAATCTGGATCATAAGCAGAGCTGGGACTCTTCCTGGCACTCTGCAATAAGGGATTTTTGGTATCCAAAAATGGTGGCTTACCCTGCTATGCCACAATATTGACCCTATATTAATCATCATGAAAGATATGCTATCTATAGATAGATATGCTATCTATAATGTTCTTCACATGGTAAGTGATACCATTTTCCACAGTCATCTCCATAAAGCCCTTGCCCATGTGACACTGTTGGATGTAATCTGGCAGAACCTCAAACATTTTATCAGTTACTTCAATCGCAGGTGTTTTATGCAGACTCAGTGAATTACTACTACGAAACACAAGGCACATCCTGAGAAAAATGGAATTATCCATTGTAAATGCTCAGAACATGACTGCTTTACATTTATAAAAGTCTGGCCTGTTTTATGAACCAAACCTCTCAGAATTTTATAGGACTCTACAGTTTTCTTCAAAGCTTCAGCCTCTAGTGACAGTGTGTTAGGCACTCGGGAAGGTCTATTATTTCTTATTAGTCACAATGGTGATGTGTGCCTGTGTGTTTGCCTACTAAATTCATTGGCCTTGGAAATCCTTTCAATTCATAAGGGTGAATGATTCTCCTTAGGCCTTTACACTATTAATATATGTTTTCAAATAATATATATTATTTTTGTTTATAGTTATATATTGAGTCAAACATTTTAGAAATGATCTCACATTACTTTTACTTTCTAACTGGCCTTTTGCAATTAGAATAGCATTTAATCATATTGATATTTGATTAATAAAGTTGATCCTTTTTCAATTGCTTTTTTCATAATAATAGAATTTTACAGAAATATTCATACATAAGCATTTTTTTATTTGACAGGTAGAGTTATAGACAGTGAGAGAGAGACAGAGAGAAAGGTCTTCCTTCCATTGGTTCCCTCCCCTAATGGCCACTATGGCCAGCGCTGCACCGATCTGAAGCAAGGAGCCTAGTGTCTCCTCCTGGTCTCCCATGTGGATGCAGGACCCAATCACTTGGCCCATCCTCCACTGACCTCCTGGGCCACAGCAGAGAGCTTGACTGGAAGGAGAGCAACCAGAACTAGTACCCGGTGCCCTAACCAGGACTAGAACCCAGGGTGCTGGGGACGCAGGTGGAGGATTAGCCAAGTGAACCATGGCACTGGTCCTATACCTAAGCATTTTAGATTGTAATTTGGAAACCTAAATGCCTGAATCTGAACAAATAATTAACTGAGATTATACATGTTCACATTAGTACTTTTTTTGAAAGGATTATGTATTTGATTTGAAAGGTAGAGTGAGAGAGAGAAAGAGAAAGAGACAGAAAAACAAAGCGGAATTTTACATCTTTTGATTCACTCCCCAAATGGCAAAAATGGCAGGGTTCAGGTCAGTACAAAGCCAGGAGGCAGAAGCTTCATCCAGGTCTCCAATTTGGGTGACAGGGTCTCCAAGTATTGACCCATGTTCCACTGCATTCCCAGGTGCATTATCAGGGAGCTGGATTTGTAGTGGAAGAGCTGGACCCAAACCAGAGCCCATATTGCACCCTGGCATCCCAGACAACAGCCTTCTCTGCTATATATCACAATGTCCTCCAATAGTAGAAGAATCTACTGATTTATTTTGAATACAGTGCTTCAGAGACTTGAATTTCATTGTTCTACATCTTTATTGCCATTCACAGTCTAATAGAAATAATTCTGCTTTCCAAAGGCCTCTTTAAAATATGAGGGACCAAGCAACAGAGAAAAGTGATGCAATCAAAACTTAATTATTTTCAATGACCAATAAGATGAGCAACTTTTGCTACACTGATGAAGACAAAGCAAAATACACATCAAAAATTAAGAAATGAGAAAGGGCCTATTACACTAATCTTCACAGAAGTTTTAGGATTATATACAGCTCTATGAATCATCCTATGACAACAGACAATTTTGATTAAATAGATACATTGCTAGAAAAATATAAACTATCACAATGTTTCAAAAAACTAAAAATTTTAGTACCCTAAGACCATAAAAAAAGAACAGGTTGTATCAGTAATTTAAAACATTATCCAAAATACAGACACCGTTTTCTTATAGAATTCTACCAAGTATTTAAACAAATAATGCCATATATTGTAAATTCTTCCTAAGAACATATTTACCAACTTCATCAAGACAAATATTACAGATAAAAATTATGCATAGGTATAGAATATTATAATTAAATAATATATGTAATGTATAATATATAAATATATTATCACATACAATACATATAAAATATATAATATATAATAAAATATGTGACAAAGATATATAATAAATATGTTATATGTTATAAAATATAATATTGTATAAAACCTGGGGTAGGTGTTGTGGTACAGCAAGTTAAGCTCCCACTTGGAGTGTGTGGTTCAAGTCCAGATTATTCTATGCTTCTGATCCAGTTTCATTTTAATGCATCTAAGAGACATCAGATGATAGCCCAAATGCTTGAGATCCTGCCTCCTATATGGGAAATCCAGATGGGCTTTTGTCTCCTGGTTTGGCCTGGCCCAGCACCACCTGTTGCAGGCATTTGGAGTGAACGAAAGATGTCTTTCCTACTTTCCTCAAACATTCTTTTAAATAAGTCTTTGAAAAAACTAGAGGACATTATTGCTCATGAATATAAAAATGATCCTCAATAATATTGGCAAACTAAATTAAATCTCATGAATAATATGCTTACAAAGGACTCCAAAAATACTGGGTCCTGATCTCTGCCATCTGTAACTGTTACATTACAGAAGAAAATAGATGTCTGCATGTGTGATTAAATGAAGGATTTTAAGCTGGAGAGAACGACTTGGATGAAACGGGTATACTCTAAATGCCACCACAGTTTCCTTATGGAAATAACCCAGAGATAGATTTAGTGAAGATGGAAGAGAAGGAGTTGTGAAGACAGAGAAAGAAGATTTGTGGAGATCTTGGCCTGGAAGGTTATAGTGATTTGACCAAGAGCCCAGTAATGCCAGCCACACCAGAAGCCCAAGGAAAAGCTTGCTCCATTAGCATCCCTGGAGGGAGTGGGGCCTGGTTAGCACCTCGATTTTCACCTAATGGTAGAGGCTTTGGACTTCTGGCCTCTAGAAATGGAAGAATACACATTATAATTTTATCCACCAAATTCTCTGTTCAAGCAGCAACAGGAAACAAATACATGATATAAAAATAAATCATGGAGAATGGCTAAATAAGTTATCATAGGTATGCAAGTTTGTCTTGATAGAATCAATGAGTGCAACTAATTGTTTTACAAAGTCAAAATACAATCATATGAATAACTATAGAAAATGAATTTGACATAATCTGATGTTCATTGCAAAGATATAGGATTAAAGGAAACTCTCAAAATGATAAAGAGCACATATGAATACCTTGTTGGCAACTTCATGCTTGGTGGTATGAGCATTCACAAGATGGGAGGCTGATATCAGAAACAAGGTAATGATGTTTCCTCTTGCTGTCTCCAACTAAAATTGCACTGGAAACTCCATGTAGTTCTATCAGGTAGAGATCATTGGATACAAAGCTGCTGAGGCCACTAGGGCTAGGCTGAAATGGCTGTGCCTGGAGAAGGGACAGGTCACCAGGGGTCCTTTGGCTAACCTAGTCCTCACCCAGTAGGTGCAGGGGACACAGAAAAAGCTGCCCAAGTGACAGACTAAAGTCCCCAAATTCCAAAGCTGACCATATAAAAGTCCAGATTCCCCTACAGCCAGTTCCAGTCAGTCTGTCCACTCCACCTACCCCTTTGTAGGACAACTGGCCCCACATAACTTACCAGGTCCAGTTTCCAGCGTTTTGGCTTCCTGCTCACACGGTGGCAGAGCCTGAAGCACCACAGTTCCCTCTCATCAGATAGGGTGGATATGTTTGTGATGTCAAGATCTTGGCCCATTATGATTTGTAGTTACCCAGGCACCTGATTGGACAGTTTGAGAAGTCCTAGAGCACGCATGCTGACACAAAGCCATAACCAATCAGCATCATCCTTGGCAAGGGATGCGATCACTTGTGGTTATACCAAGTTAGCAGAATGGAGGCATGGCTGGGATTCGGGTCTGGAGCCTCGTAGTCCAGGGCCCTGACTCTCTTGGCAGCCACATTTGCTGCTGCTTTCGTGTTCCTGCAGGAGTTTCCAGATCTAGAGCTTGTAATAACCTACCTCAGATGAGTTATAATTTATTGTTTTTGGGTTGATTCCTGGGCACTTGTGGGGTTTTTGTTACTTTTTTTTTTAATATATTCAGAACATTTTTCTGTTGGATCATTTCAAAAAATCTATTGAATTGTGGAATGTTTAAAAATATTGAGTAATTTTATGATGCTTAAATCTTATGCATATAAAATTAATTGACAATAGATTGGATAATGGGAGAAATGTCACTATGTTGCTAAATCTGTATATGAAGTACATGGATCTGTATAACTTCAGTAAAATTTTAAAAATTAAAAATAGATTTTAGTAAAAAAATGTGAGAATAGGAGAAGGAAGAGACAGAAGGATGGGATTGCATGTGGGAGGAAGGATAGGGTGGGAAGAATCATTATGTGCCAAAATTTTTATTTATGCAATGCATAAGATTTGTGTAATTTAAATAAAATATTTATAGGGAAAGAACAAAAGAATGCAAAATCATAGTACTCTGAATAGCAGGATGCTAGCGTGTAAAGAAACACATATACCAATGAAACATAATAAGTGATCCTAGTATAAGATGCAATGTTTCATGTACAATTTCTATTATTTCTATAAGGATATAACATATCTTTTGTTTTCTTTGTGTTTCATTATTTTTGTTGCAAACAGGCAACTGTGTTATATTTTTTGTACTGTATTAGTTACCACACATCAGGGAAAACATGAGTGAAACTGACATTTTGAGATTTGATTATGTTTGCATTCCTTGTTTCCATTGTTTCAACAGTTGTTTACTCATCATACTATTTGTTGAATTCTTTATTTAGTGGAGAGCTAAGCCTTTGATTATAAAATAAGCTGAAAGAATCTCACTGTAAGAGAAAAACTAAGATGGAAGGGGCAGGGAAGAGCATGGGTGTGAGAGAAGGTCGGTGAGAAGTGTCAGTATTCTCCTAAATCTTAAATTGTTCACTTTATATAAATAAAAAAATAACTGGGAGAGCTTTAAAAATATATCACATAATTGAATCATTTTTCATTAAATTCTCTTGTAAATATGTGTTTCCTAGTCTGTTTTTTTGAATGTTTATATTTGTTTCTTGAACTTAACAACCCAATGTAGTTGATTATCTTCTACCCAGTAATCTCGTTAATTCATTTTTTGGTTTGTATTTGTTTTTGGAATATATTGAATAATCTCTGTACATATAATTGTGTCACCTACATATACTGAGAGTTCTACTGCTTAAAAGTTGATTCTTATACCTTATATTTCTTTTCTGTTATTTAACTCCCTGACTATAACTCCAGTACAATCTCAGAGATGATAGGAGGAGGCAGCCTTGTCTGGGATTGGAAGGAGATAGTGTTCCCTGATCCTGTGTTAAGTAGTTTGTTGTAGGTTTTTTAAGACAATCTTGATGTGCATAAGAAAATCTTGTTTGTAAGAGTCGGAGAACTCAAGGGGCTTCCATAGTCTTGGAAACTCATGACTGGAGCATAGGGAGATTACTGATGCCATAGACAGGAGTGTCAATTGGTAAAGTCAACAACAGGAGTCACTGTGCACTTACTCCTCATGTAGGATCTCTGTCCTTAATGTGCTGTGCATTGAGATTTAATGCTATAACGAGTACTCAAACAATATATTTCACTTTGTGTTTCTATGGGGGTGCAAACTGTTGAAATCTTGACTTAATGCATACTAAACTGATCCTCTGTAAAAAAAAAAAAAAAAAAAGAAATTATCAATTCCCAACTTGACTCTCACTGGGATTAAACATGACAATAGGTATGATCTGATTTCATCATCATTTAAAAAAAATAATCTATTATTTTTCACTTTATGTTTCTGTGTGGGAGCAAACTGTTGAAATCCTTACTTAATGTATACTAAGCTGATCTTCTGTATATTAAGATAATCGAAAATGAATCTTGATGTGAATGGAAGGGGAGAGGGAGTGGGAAAGGGGAGGGTTGTGGGTAGGAGGGACGGTATTGGGGGGAAGCCATTGTAATCCATAAGTCGTACTTTGGAAATTTATATTCATTAAATAAAAGTTAAAAAAAAGAAATCCATAAGAAACCTTCAAAAAAAAAAAAAGAGTTAAAGAATAATTCCCATATACATTATAACTTGTTGAGTATTGCTAATGGCAGACATTATACATTTACATATTTCTATTTACAAAATCTATACCCATAGCAAGATGTTACATATGTATAAAGGTAATTTTAAAAAGTTATTTGATACTTCAATAAACTTATTTCTTCAAATAAAAAAAAGAAATCCTTACTTAATGTATACTAAGCTGATCTTCTGTATATTAAGATAATCAAAAATGAATCTTGATGTGAATGGAAGGGGAGAGGTAGTGGGAAAGGGGAGAGTTGTGGGTGGGAGGGACGGTATTGGGGGGAAGCCATTGTAATCCATAAGTCGTACTTTGGAAATTTATATTCATTAAAAAAAAGTAAAAAAAAAATCTTGTTTGGATTATTTTTCTGACAGTTTATTATGGTGGGATGCTGAATTTTATTAAATAACTGTTTATGCTTTATGTTAATTATTATGTAGTTTCTTGTATTATTCACCTACCTGGATGATTTACATGATTTTTGAGAATATTAAATACCCCTGCATTTGCAATGTATCTTTTTTAATTGATCTACCAGGATTTCATATATGGGTTAATTATTATAAAAGATTTTTTTAAGAATATATATATATCTTTATGGAAGATGCTCTTTAATTTCATTTTTATTTCATATGCTGCTCCAATTTGTGCTATACTGACTTCCCAAAGTCAGTATATAACATTCTCAGTATATATATATATATATTTCCAAATCAAATAAACAGTTTTCCCTGTTTATTTCTACTTGGAGGAAGCTTGAGAAGCTTAAAGACTTGAAAAAATTCCACAAGTCTAGACACGAAATTTTAATTGTGAAACTTCTTCTTTGTTTTTTTTGGCTTTACAAAAATTACCTCAGGTTATTTAGTTTATATATGGGTTTTCTAATTTTATCATGCATCTGTATTTTGGGAAACTAGTTTTCAAAATAAAGTAGACTTTGATTTATGTAGTCAAAATTTTATTTCTAAGAATCCTACAAAATTTTCTTACTCTCTTGGGGAATTCTATAAATTCTGTAAAAGATGATTCTGTTTTAAGTTCCTGAAATTGGTTACTTGTGTTTCTTTTTCTTCTCTTTAATTACTTTTACTAATGGAATATAAATCTTTGTAATATGGTTTTAAAATAAATTTTATCCTTATTTATTTGTTTCTGTACTATTTTTGATGATCCGAATCTCATTATTTCTGCTATTATGTTTATCCTGTCTTTATTATTTTAGCTTTTTCTTTATTCTTCAGAAAAAAACTAAAATGACTTTTTTCAGTAATATAACATATTCGCTTAAAGATGTAAATTCTCTATATACTATTTATCTTCATTCTCTTTATTTCCTTATGCATTTCTAAGTCTTGTATGCAAATACCTTATCTACCCCAGTAACTCCTCACTCATGTATCCCCAGCCATTCCAGTCTTCCCGTGTGTTCATCCCTGTGTCTGGAAACCATATGTTCTCTCACATAACTATGACTCATATTTTCCCTTAAGTGTTGTAATTTGTAAAATCTCTGTCATCCATGTTAGCTTCCAAAGTCTACTCCTTTTGCCTGCCTCATGTGCCATCTTCAAAAATCTCCACCATCCATTGTGCCTCCCCCTCATTTTTCCTTGAGTGTCCTTTTTACTTGCATCCTTTCTCAATGCTTATGCTGCCCCATCCCTCTGAATTTATTCATGGTATTCCCATAAATGTGTACATCTGCTGGCCGGAGTGATGTTGTTGTTACATTGGAGTGTCTTAGTCACCTGTGCTTCCAGCTCATGGCAACATTTGGGTACTTCTCTGCCCTTTGCCTGAAGTTATATCTTCAGTTATTTTCATACCTCTTACTGTAACATTTCTTTGTCTCTAAAGTCCCTCTGACGGCAGTCCAGGCTTTTGTTTTGTGTTCTCAAGTCCAGTGCCTTCACCCTATGCATTTCATGTCTTCTGTTGTTATGTGACAAGGCTCTCCACCTACTGTGGCAATTTGAATATCTGTTTAACTACTGAAGGATGGATTGGCTTCATACAAGATTTAGAATTGTGAACGAAGATTCTGCATATTTTCATGTTTTTATTTAAAGGTTAATTTATTTGAATGTCACAGTTACAGAGAAAGAGGGTGAGACAGAGAGATCTTCCATCAGCTGGTTCACTGCCCAGATAGCCACAACAGCCTGGGCTGGGCCAGGCAGAAGCCAGGAGCCAGGAGCATCTTGCAGGTCTCCCATGTGTGTGGTAGAGGCCTAATCATTGGAGCCATCCCTACTCCTTTCCCCAAGCTATCAGAAGGGAACTGATTCACATGTGTAGGGCTGAGACTTAAATTGCCACTCATATTTTCTATTAGCATTGCAGGTTGCAGCTTTAGAAAATGACACAATAGTAGCCACCATGCCGGTTTTTATGTGGACACACATTTTTATACCAGCTGGTAAATATGTAGGAATGCGCATGCTGTATTATATGGTGATTCTAAAGCCGGCAAGAAGACTTGTAAAGTTTCTGTCCAACTATGTTTTGTTGTAAGTAATAAATGTGATTTCCTGCTTTGCTTTTCCTTTGTAAAGCATTTATATTTTCACTTATTTTTGAAAGATAATCATACTATCACATTGTATCTTGTTGTTACTAAAATGTACGCTTCCTAAAGCAACATGAATTCCTTTTTTATAAGTTCCTCCAATTCAGTATTTTAGTGTTATTTTTTGAAGCCGATATATCTTCCACCTTCTGGTTTATTTTCAAATGGCTGCTTTGCTCCCCAAGTGGCTGCAATGGCTGGTAGTGGTCCAGGCTGATGTTAGGAGCATGGAGCTCCATCCAGAGATTTACACTAGTGTCAGGGAACAAATAATTAGGCCATGTTCTTCTGATTTCCCAAGAACATTTAAGCAGAGTGCCGGATGGAAAGAACAGTATCTGAGATTGAACTTACCAAGTTCTAATTGTTCTGCACACTCAACCTACCCCTTTGTGGGATAGCTGGGTTCCCATACTCACCATGTCCAGGTTCCAAGGTAGTTGGCTTTCTCTTCACATGGTGGCAGAACCTGAACCACCACAGGCCCCGCTCATCAGCGTGAATACAACTGTGACATGAAGACATTCGGCCATTATGTTTTGTTACCGGGGCACCTGATTGGACAGTTTGCAAAGCCAGTGATCACACATGCCAACACAAAGCCATAGACAATCAGCATCATCTATAGCAGAGAAGGTGATCACTTGTCATTGTACCAAGTTAGCAGATTGAGAGGCATGACTAGGATTTAGGTCTGGAGCCTAGAAATCCAGGGCCTTGTGTCTCTTGTCAGCCACGGTTGCTGCTGCTTTCATGTTCCTGCAGGTGCCCCTTAATCTGGAGCTTAAAATAACCTACTTCAGATGAGTTACAATTTACCAACCATTGTTTGATTCCTGGGAATTTGTGGCCTTTTTTTGTTTTTGTTTTTCATTATTCTCAGAACATTTTTCTGTTGGATCTTTTCAAAAATGTGCTGCTTTTAAGAATGATTAAAATTATTACATAATTTTGCAACTCTTTTTTAACTTTTATTTAATGAATATAAATTTCCAAAGTACAGCTTATGGATTACAATGGCTTCCCCCCCATAACTTCCCTCCCCTTTCCTGCTCCCTCTCCCCTTCCATTCACATCAAGATTCATTTTCAATTCTCTTTATATACAGAAGATCAGTTTAGCATATATTAAGTAAAGATTTCAACAGTTTTGTTTGTTTTTTAAAGATTTTATTTATTTTTTTTTTGAGAGCTAGAATTACAGACAGTGAGAGGGAGAGGCAGAGGTAAAAGGTCTTCCACCTATTGGTTCACTCCCCGCAATGGCCCAAGTTGTGCCGATCTGAAGACATGAACCAGATGATTGTTCCTGGTATCCCATGTGGGTACAGGGGCCCAAGGCCTTGGGCCAACTTCCACTGATTTCCTAGGCCACAGCAGAGAGCTGGCTTGGAAGTGGAACAGGCGGGACTAGAATCAGCGACCATATGAGATGCCAGCACTGCAGGCAGAGTATTAACCTACTGCGCCATGGTGCCAGCCCTGTGACTTCTGTTAGAATTAGTGGATTTGAAGGAAAAGATTTATTTTATTTATTTCAAGACAGAGTTACAGAGATAGGTAGAGACAGTGAGAGAGAGAGAGGTCTTCCATTCACTGCTTCACTACCTAGATGGCTGCAACTCATGGAGCTGCGCTGATCCAAAGCCAGGAGCCAGGAGTTTCTTCTGGATCTCCCATGTGGGTGCAGGGGCCCAAGGACTTGGGCCATGTTCTACTGCTTTCCCAGGCCACAGCAGAGAGCTGGATCTGAAGAGGAGTAGCCAGGTCTAGCACTGGGGCCCAAATGGCATTATGATTCCTCAGGCCAGGGTGTTAACCAGCTGTGCCATAGCGCCAGCCCCAGTGCATTATATTTTTAAAAGATATCGCCTTATTTGATTCAATGACAACTTATTTGCCAATGGAAACACCCATTGTTAACATTAGAGATCAAGCATTAGCTTAAAGGTTGACCTTATAATTATACCTATTTTTATGGCTGCATTTGGGTAGTTTTTTTCTTACTATTTATCTTATTTTTTTCAAAGTAGATTTGAGAGAGAGAGAGAGAGAGAGAGAGAGAATCTTCCTCTGGCTCATTCCTCAAATTCTTGCAAGCCTGGATCACATTGAATCCTGGAAGATGAAACTCCATCTAGGTCTCCTATATGTGTGGCAATGCACCCAGTACTTTGGCCATCCCCCACTGCTCTCGCAGACACATGGGAAGGGATCTGAATCAGAAGTGGAGCAGCAAGAACATGAATTGGTGCTCAAAAGGGATGCTGGCATCACATGAACGTTAACCCCCTGAGCCACAATTCTGTGCTCATTAAATAGCTTTTGTTCTTTGATTCTGTGAGTGACATTTCCTGTATCCTAACATAAAATCTTGTCTACAGCCATACAACCCTGTATATATATGATGTCATCTATTATCAGGACTTGACATAAATAATTGAAGCCATAAATTTTCACAGTAGAATTGGCCACAGGTCTAGCTTTATTTCCATCATTTATTTTTCCTTTCTTATTAAAATTTTTCTGAAAACAATGAGAACAGATTTTATGTAGTACATAGATAAATTTCCAATAAGACAATCACACTTACCTTGCTACCTTGCTCCTCCAATACTCTTTCCTCTATAACATGCCTTCATCAGTGTGTCAAAGACATAGTTTGAATCCACTCTATACTCACAGGTTTAATTCACCATGTATCATAATATTCAACAAATAAAATATATAAACATGGAAGTTATACAAAAGTTTAATTTGAGCCAAAAGTGACAATCATATCCAAATGTTAGATCTATACTAAGTGAACAATTAAGTTGTATGAAGGAAAAAAAAATGAATCTTTCTCACCAAAAGAGACAAGGGATGCAAGAAATGGAATCTAAAAATGTTGTTTGCACTCCAAAATATTATAAACTTAAATATTTGTTAATTAGCACAGATCAGGGTAAAAATATATTTGTCTTCTGGGGAATGGTCTATTTCACGAAGTATAACGGATTCCCATTGCATCCATTTTGTTGCAAAAGAAAAGACTTCATGTTTATTACTGAAAAATATTCTATAGTGTGTATACATAATAATTTCTTTATCCAGTCATCAGTGGGTGGACATCTGGGTTGATTCTATAATTAGGTACTCTGAATTGGGCTGCAGTGAAAATGGAAGAACAGATAATTCTTATATTTGTTAATTTCATTTTGTTTGAAAATATTCCCAGGACTGGGATTACTGGGTCATATGGTAGGCCTATATTCAGATTTCTGAGATATTTCCATACTGTCTTGCAAAGTGGTCACACAAGTTATATTCCCACCAACAATGGATTAGGGTACATTTTTCAGCACATCCTAGTTACCATTTCTTGTTGTTTGATTTTTGTCTGGGAGCCTTCTAACTGGGGTGAGATGAAACCTCATTTTTATTTTGATTTGCATTTCCCTGATGAATAGCCATTCTGAGCATTTTGTCAAGTATCTGTTGACCATTTGACTTTCCCCTTTGGAAAAATCTCTGTTAACATACTTTGCCCATTTTTAACTAGATTGTTAGATTTACTGTTGAATTTCTTGGAGCTCAAGAACTTAACCTTAATTTATAAAAGACAGCTTACTTGATAAAGTATTCTGGGTTGACAGTAATGTTTCTTTGTTGCTTTTTTTCTTTTTTTTAAACTTTGACTATGTATCTTCATTATATCTCAGCCTTTAAAATTTTTGATGAGAAATCAGTGTTTAGTGTAATTCTAGATAATATAATGTCTCTCTCATGCACATTTAAGAAACTTTTCTTCATTTTTTGTTGAAAGTTTGACTATACTGGGTCATGTAAAGAATTTTTCTTATCTTGGGGCTGGTGCATTGATGTAGCTGGTAAAGCCACCACCTGCAGTGCTGGCATCCCATATGGGCACCAGTTTGAGTCCTGGCTGCTCCGCTTCCAATCCAGCCCTCTGCCATGGTCTGGAAAAACAGTAAAGGATGGCCCAAGTCCTTGGGCCCCTGCACCCATGTGGGAGACCTGGAAGAATCTCTGACTCTTGGCTTCAGATCAGCACAGCCCCAGCTGTTGGAGTCATCTAGGGAGTGAACCAGCAGATGGAAGACCTTTCTCTCTCTCTCTCTCTCTCTCTCTCTCTCAGATCTTCAAATCAATAAATATATCCTTAAAAAAGATTTTTTTCTGATCATCTCTACTAGGAGTTCTAAATGCTTCCTCTACTTGGCTGTTCCATTCTCCAAATTAGGGAAGTGATGTAATTTCCCTGAATAGGCCTCTATTGCATTCTTCTTACAACACTTTCAATGATGTACTAAGACACACGTATTTGGTCATTTGATAGTATCACATAAATATGGAATCACATTTTCACTTTTTCTAAATTTTCTCCTTTTTTCCTCTAGCAGATATATTTCCAAAGATTTGTCTTCTAGCATGAATATTATTTTTCTCTCATCTAATGTATTGTTAAAGCTTCCCACCCTATTTTCTATTAGATATATTAAGTCTTCATTTCCAATATTTCCAGTTTGATTTCTTTTCTGTACCTCCAGCTCTTGGTAGAATTTTTCATCCATGCCATGCATGAACTAATGTATCTCATATATTTAATTCTCTAAACTTTTGAGTAACTGGACCTCCTTCTAGGGGGTGGAAACACAGCAGTCTGCACTCTCCTTTCATGTAGTTACATGGGCACCCTGACCCCTGCTTGTCTTCCAGGTTGAACTCAAAGTCAGCGTGTCAGTTTCTCACTCAGATAGTATCACACATGACACATTCTTCCACATGCACCTCTCAACTTGCTCTAAGAAGGTGATATTTCCCCTTTCCCCAGGCTGCAAGAGCCAACTGTGGTGTCCCAACTCATTGCTGCATATTTGTATCATCCACACTGCTCCACAGTGTCTCTTCTTTCTGTAGATTTTCCACTGCAAACTTCTCTGAAACTACACTTCAGGAATGAAGTCTACCTACTTTTCTTCCATCAAAATTTCATTGAAAAATTAAACAAAATAGATCAACCTCTAGCCAGACTAACAAACAAAACATGAAAAAAATCTCAAATAGTTTAAATTGCAGATGAAAAAGAGACATTACAACTGACAGCACTGAAAAAAGGATCATAAGAAATTCTTATAACTATATGCAAATAAACTGAAAAACAATGAAGAAATGGATACATTTCTGGAAACATATAACCCATAAATACTAAATCAGGAATATATAAACAATCTAAACAGACTCATAACAAGCAATGAAATGGAAGTAGAAATCAAACATCTACCTTCAAGGAAATGTCTGAGATCTGATGTTTTTGCTACTGAATTCCATAAAACATTGAAAAAGGAATTAAATCCAATACTTTTCAAACCATTCAAAAATATTGAACTGGATGGAATTCTGTAAAACTCTTTATGCATATAACTTTGATATCAAAACTAAACAAAGATGGCACAACAAAGAAAGCTAAATACCTGTATCCTTAAAGAACATAGATGCAAAGATTCCCAAGAAAAGACAAGCAAACTTGAATCCAAAACCACATCAAAAAAGATCATACATCACAGTCCAATGGGATTTAACCCAGAAATACAAGTGCCATCCAACATTTGCAAATCAGTAAATATCATATGTCACATCAAGAGAATGAGCAACAGAAAACATATGGTCATCTAAACAGATGCAGAGAAATTATTTGATAAGATTCAACATTCTGCCTGTGATACCAGAATCCCATATGTTAACCAGTATGTGTCCTGGCTGCTTCACTTCCAATCCAGCTCTCTGCTATGCCCTGGGAAAACAGTAGAGGGTGGCCCAAGTGCTTGGGCACTTGCACCAATGTTGGAGACCTAGAAGAGTATTCTGACTCCTGACTTCACATTAGTTCAGCTGCAACTGTTGCAGCCATCTGGTGAGTGAACCAGTGGATGGAAACCTTTCTCCCTGTCTCTCCTGCTCTCTGTACCTCTAACTCTCAAAAAATAAAATCTTAAAAAATCAGAAATAAAGCATCACAACACCTGCCTTCAAGGCAAAATAAAACCTAGAGTAATTGAAACAGAAATGAGCTGGTATAACAATTGATATGTAGCAGAGAGTCCAGAAATTAATCCATGTACTTACAGCCTACTGAATTTTCACAAAAGTGCTCAGAACATACATTGGAGTAAAAATAATCTCTTCAAGAAATGGTGCTGTATAACCTGGATATAAGAAATCGGACCCATAACTTTCATTTCATGCAAAAATCAACACAAGATGAAGCAAAGGAATAAATTTTAGATCTAAGACTATAAATTTGCAGGAAGAAAATTGAAAATGTAAGGGAAACATTGCAAGACATCAGTGTAAGGGTTGAATTCTTGAACAAGACCCCGAAGAAGAAGAAATAGAAACATTTAAAAAAATGGGATTATGTCAGGCTCAGAAATTTATATTCCCACTACACTAGGATATTTTTCTTATCAATTGAAACATTAAATTGCTTTAACATAATATAAATTTATAGTAGGTTATTTCCAAAACTAAAAAAAGAGTTAAACATATACAGAATGAAAGGAAAGGGGAAAGGGGGGAGGGAAGGAATAAAATTATGTTTTAAAGTTTCTCTACAGAATATATTGAATCTGTTTAAACTATCAGAAATATAAAATAGTAATACATTGAGAGAGGAAATTACATTGAAGAAAATATCTCTAGAATAAGTACAAAAGAACATATATTTCAGTGAGACCAAGCATAAAGATTGCAGAATTCACAACATAATAGGAGAAAAATAATTTTGCTGACTGAAACAGAATTCGGCAATCACAAAAGCCACATATCAGAGTTTAGGGAAAAATCTGATTTCATCTTTGCTACTTAATAATCAAATTTCAGTTTTCTACCAAAGAAAAAAAACAGAAGGACAAGAAAGTATACTCAAAGCAACAAAGCAATTTGATTGAAACCACCTCTGATAAAAATCAGACATTTTATTTAGTACCCAAAAACATTAAAATAATGCCCTTACATATACACAGAAAGCTAAAGAAAAATGTGGACAAAAAATAGGAAATTGGTATATGAGCAAAATGAGAAAAAACCTAGAAATTATACAATGACATAAACAGAAATTCTTGAGCTCAAACAAGCAAAAGCAAAAATGAAAAATTCAATATAAGGATTCAACAGCACCTTTGAGCAGGCAAAATAATTCAGCAAATTTAGGGATACAAAAATTGAAAATACAGAATATGAGTAGCAAATATAGTGATCTGTGCCTAAAGGATTGTTTACACAATCAAGCTAAAAAGGCATATGAAAGAATTCAACAAACTGATATTGGAAAAATGACAACATTCCCACACCCAAAAACAGAAGAATCAAACTGTCCAAAGATAGAATATTGAAAATATCATGGAAGAGAAAGAATGTCAATAAGATTAATGATTAAACATTAAAAATCATGGAGCCCAGAAGAGTGGAATGACATATTTAAAGTATTGAAAGTTGAGGGGCTGGCGCTGTGGCGCAGCAGATTAACACCCTGGCCTGAAGCACCAGCATCCCATATGGGCGCCGGTTTGAGACCCGGCTGCTCCACTTCTGATCCAGCTCTCTTCTCTGGCTTGGGAAAGCAGTAGAAGATGACCCAATTCCTTGGGCCCCTGCACCCACGTGGGAGACCCGGAAGAAGCTCTGGGTTTCTGGCTTCGGATCAGCACAGCACTGGCCGTTGCAGCCAATTGAGGAGTGAACCAGAGGATGGAAGACCTCTCTCTCTCTCTCTCTCTCTCTCTCTCTTACTCTCCTCTCTCAGTGTAACTCTGACTTTCAAATAAATAAATAAATCTTTAAAAAAAAGCTAAAACAATTGGTCCACAATTTAGTCCTTAAAAATGAGAGAAAAACTATGACATTTAAAGATAACAGAGACTGAGAGTTTGTTAACACTATACTAGCCCTACATAAAAACCAAAGTGAGTCAGCCTTTAGTATATATTGACAGGGTGACAAACAGCAAGGAAGCAATTACCACTAGAATATGATACAAGAGGCATAGTCACAGTTCCAACATGAAAGCCATCATAGGACAAAACCATGATATTTCCACAAATGCCTAAAAATAAATGCAGATATTCAGTCTATGAGGAAAAGTAAGTCAACATGACCCTTCAAAGGAACATAAAAACACTTCAGTATTAGAATCTGAAGATATTCATGAAATGCTTTAAAAAGAATTCAAATGATTTATCATAGGATAGCTTAGAAACAATAAGCAAATTCATGAATTAAAGAAATCCATACATAACATTAATGAAAAGAGGCTCCCATGAAATTAAAAGTTTGAAGAAAAAATAAAATGGAATATCAGAAATGAAGAATTCAATATGACAAATTAAAAATACAATGGAAAGCCTTAACAAACACTTTGTGAGGAAGAAGAAAGAATATATGAGCTAGAAGACAAATCTCTGGAAATTCTTCAGACAGACAAAAAATAAGAACAAATGAGAAAAAAATAATACCAGTGCTGGAGAATTATTGGATACTATCAAAGAATCCAACTTAAAGGTCTTCAGATTTCCTGAATGTGTGGAAAGTGTATCAATTAGAAAGATTATTCAGTAAAATATTTATAGAATATTTCCCTAATTTGGAGAAAGAAAGGGACATCCAAGTACACAAGGCATATAGAACTCCTTATAGAAAGAACCAAAAAAGATCTTCAACATGAACAGTGTAATCAAACTTTCAGCACTAAAACATAAAGAAAAAATGGTAAAATTTGCACAAGAGAAATTCCAGATTGCCTTCAGACAATTACCAAATTGTCAACCAAATGACTTGTCCTCAGAATCCTCAAAGGCTATGAGAGAATGGAGAGATGTAGTCCAAGTGTAAAAGGAAAAAAAAAAGCACTGTCATCCCAGAATACTATACGATGCAAAGCTCTCATCTATGAAAGGCAGTGAAATGAAGCAATAATTGAATTTATCAATACTCACCTAGCCTCATAAACATGCTAAAATATGTGCTATACACAGAAACAAAATAAGATAGGCATCATTATAAAAGAATGTGAATGCATAAAATCTCCCAGTAAAAGCAAAAAAGAAATCCAAATGACACAATAGGAACAATCATACAAAATGGCAGGCCAAGTCATTACTTATCAATAGTAACCAGGAATATCAATGGCCTAAATGTTCCAGTTAAAATGGATTATGGATTACGTTCCAGGTAAAATAGATGAATGGATTAAAAAATAAAAAATATGTATCTATTTGCTACCTGCAAGAAACAAACCACACCACAAAGACAACATGCATACTAATCTGAGGGAAATAAAAGAGATATTCCATGCTAACAGAATGTCCTTTCTATAAAGAGTTCTATATGCCTTGTGTACTTGGATGTCCCTTTCTTTCTCCAAATTAGGGAAATATTCTATAATTATTTTACTGAATAGTCTTTCTAATCTATACTCTTTCCAAACATTCAGGAACTCTGAAGACCTTCAAGTTGGATTCTTTGATAGTAACCAAAAATTCTCCAAAACTGGTATTATTCTTTTTCTCATTTGCTCTTATTTTTTGTCTGTCTGAAGAATTTCCAGAGATTTTTCTTCTAGCTCATATATTCTTTCTTCTGCCTTCATCTGAGCTGGTATAGGCACCCTCACATCAGACAAAGCAGACTTTAACACAAAAATTTATAAAGCAAAAAACAATAGCACTATGTAGTGATTAAGGATTCAATTTAAAAGGAAGATATGACTATAATAAATGTATATGCATCCAATACTAAGAACCCTGAGTATTTAAAGCAACTGTTAATGGATCTAATGGGATGTGTGTGTTTGTGTGTGTGTGTGTGTGTATATATATATATATTCCTATATATCATAATGGCAGACTTCATCATCCCATTTTCATCAATGGATGGATCAACTAGACAGAAAATCAACAAAGAAACCACAGAGCTCTTCAACAGTATGGACCAAATGGAGCTAACTGATATTTACAGTATATTTTATCCCACTGTTGCAGAATATACATTCTATTCCTCACTGCATGGACCTTTGTCTAGGATAGACTACATATTAGGACATAAAGCTACTCTCAGCAGTTTGAAAAAAATTCAAATCAAAAGAGATTGTATTGGATAGAAGCATATGCTTTGAGATTGGATGATTGTAGTGCTTGTCTCTTACATTGTGGAACAGTTTTTTTGTCATTTTTTTTCTGTTTTGTTTTCTTTCCCTTCATAGTATTTGTTGAACTCCTTTACTTAAAATAGGGTTAACTATATGATCATTAACAATACTGAAAATACATCATGGTAAGAATTATGAATAGATGGACTGAGGAAAGATAGAAACATTGGACATAGTAATAAAATGGAGAAATAGAGGGATTAGATAGCTAGATGAATGGAGAGACTGGATGGATACATTGACAGAATATCTGGGGAGAATCAAATAAGTGAGTGAATACAAAATATAATTGGATATTCTTGTTTATTCTATATCTTATCTAATAATATTCATTGTACATTTTGAATACTACAAACTGTGCTTCTCTTTAAGCCCTAAGTAAACCTAATATTTGACAAAAAATAATCTACAAAAAGTAGATTTCTCCTGCCCCCACTAGACAAGTTCCTAATAGAGTATTTCAGTGTTTTTGCATAAAAGATGCATGTAAACATTTTGATATAGTATTTTTCACACAAAGTATATGTTTTAAACAGAAATGGTTGGAAATAACCATTGAGAAAGGAAAGGAAACTCAGAGTGCTATATCTATACATCTACATATGAATGTGTATATAAGAATATACACACATATATATTCAACGAATGGCTCTTATCACTAAAAAGAGAATATTATCTAAAAGTCTGGAAAATATATTTCACTAAACAGCAAACAGTCAAGAAAAAGTATAAAAAGTTCTAATTTCATTAATCAAAATAAAATTCATATTAAATTTAAGGAAGTAACATGACATATTAATTAGAATAGATAAAATAGATAAATAAAATAGATAAAATAGATAAAAAGCAAAATAAATAAAATACTAATTATTGTGGGATTATGAAGAGTCATATGACATTTATGAATGGTTAAATTGATTCTCCTTTTCTTTAGTCCAGGCTTTATTTCACTTTGTTTCCTCCATTTTGCTTTTGATCACTCTGATTTCTTTTTAAAGGCTTATGTCCATCTTATGTTTATGTATTTCATTGTAAACCTGTTGAAACCTGTAGAACATTATATTATAAAGAAATATGTAAGTATTCTGAAATAATATTTTTCTATAAATATATGCTTTTTTATGTAAGATAAATGGAAATTAGCAATGAAAAAGGAAAGAAACCTTAGCATGCCATACATATATGCGAAAATTGTCTTCTGTCATTGAAAATAGAACATTATCTAAAAGTCTTCAAAAGGCCTTTCAGTAAAAAGTATCTATAAATGGTCAGAAAATGTATTAAACATTTCTAACTTCATTAATCACAATAAAATTAATATTAAATTTTCAAGTACCTAAATTTATAAATGAACTAGAATATCAAAATATTCAACATAAGAAAATGCTAATTATTGTGAAATTCTAGAGCAATGAGTCATCTCATTTAGATCCAGTAAGAATTTAAATTTGGAAAAAAAATGAAAAACTAATTGCAGCATACTTATTAAAACCAAACATGTGCATACTTAGGGCCCAGCAGTTTGTCCCCCAGATCCATATCCATGGTCATCCATAGATATGTTTTCCAAAACAATGTGATACAGAAGCACTCTTCTTAACAGTCCAAAATTGCATGCCCCACAATTACTCATGGAGAGATAAAGAGATAAATAAATGAACAAGTGAAGTGTGGCATATTCACCCACAATATGTAGCTTGCATGGATCTTTCATACTTATCCTTGTATTCACCCACAAACATACAATACAAGGATAAGTATGAAACATCCATGCAAGCTACAATTTTATGCAACAATGTGGGTAAATCTCATAAACAATTTTGGTGAAGGAAGATAGACACAAAATAATTACATACATTTTGAGACTGCATATTAATTATAAAAAAGGCAAAATTTATCAGGTAATACAAGCCAGGGCAAGATTAGCCTGGGCCTGTGTTTGGGTAGTGACTACAAAGGGAATGATGGGAGATATTGTGGTGTTGGTAATATATTTGACCTATGTGCTAGTTATATCATTGTGGTAACTGTACATTCACCAAGTGGTTCACTCAAGCTATGTTTATTTTGTATATCTATGAATGCATCCAACACAGTTTAAATTTTTTTCAACAAAGAACATAACTGAGTCAGAGAAATCTACAAATATAATTCCTTGTCTTGCTTTGAAATGTAATAAGTATCTCTAAACAACAAAATTACATTGACATTTGTATGCCAAGTGGAAAAAATACCCTGCCCTGCCTTTTCACTGTCTTGGTTGGAAAAGCCAAATGCAATAGACATGACTCTCAGTATCATATATTATAACATGAATATCTGATATTACTTATCAATTAAGCTATTTTAACATTTACATATTTAGCACTGAAACATTATTTGAGTTAAATAAGAAGTCCTAAACTAAAAGGGAAGATATTTGATATAACTTAGTTTAAGTGTACAAAGGGTCAAGTAACAATATCTGGACATTCTTACAAAGTAAGTACTACTAGCTCACTTTCAAAATCAAGATGACTTAAAAGTAAGAAATAAAACATATAACTCACAACAGGGCTAAAGAAAGATACATTAACATTTTTTCTCATAATCTTACACAGGAGAAAGCTTTTCTAAGCAAAATCATTTTACTGTTATAGACAGACTATGTAAAACTTATGATAAGCTCATAAAACTATTACATACAATACTTGTAAATTATTCTTACTCCTATATTTAATATATCATTGGAACTTTCTTTGCAACTGGTGATTTAAAGGTGGTTGTATACCTGAGATACAAAATATGTATCAGTTAATTTCACTATATAAAGGATAATAGCACAGACTATGTGGAAGAGATTTTCCTGAGCTGTGGGTGCACAAGTGAGTGAAACAGTACAATTATCTGCCTTCATGGAACTTACTCTCTAGCAGAAGAAAACAGGATTAGTAAAATTAGTATCAGGAGTAAAATATAAAACAGCAAGGGGAAATGGGGGATATGGAGCAGGGATAGAAAGTTTATTAGGAGTTTTAAATTTTCTACAGAGTTTGCAGGAAAGGATGCACTAAAAAGTTAATTTACAAACAAAAATTTGAGGCATCAGAGATCATGTTATGGAGGAGAAGATGCATTTCAGGCAGAGAGGACTGGAAGAGTATAAAATAATGGAAGCAGCCATGCAACTGCTATTTACAAGGAACAGCAAGGATGCCATTGTTCATGACCTGGAAAGAGTGAGGGAGGAGGGTTTAGTGCATGTGCATAAGAAAGCTCAGGTGGCCAAGTCAAAAAGTGCTTCACAGGAATGGAAGAATTTGACCTTTTGCCCTGAGAGGAATGGGAGCTGCCTGAGGTTCTGAGCTGAGGAACACCATGATTTGAGTTTTAAAGAGATCTTGTCTAGATTCTAGAATTCAGGAGAGTGCTTCATAAAAATTCAAAATCGGAAAAATATTAATGATGGCAACATGGAACAGAAAGATATAAGAATAAAGGGTAGAATCATTTCCCTTCATTGGTCAAAAAATCTATTGTATACATTATAAAGATATGATTGATTTTTTAAAGTATGAATTAGCTTTTAGTTTCTGTTACCACAGGGAATTTACATTAGGAGGCAAAATTTGAGCAGAAATAATGAAAACAAAAAGAAGAAAACACGGGACATAGAATAACTTTCTGTATTGGGTGACAGGGAGATTTAAGGAAGCTCACTTAAGACATTTGGCATTTTGCTCCTCACAGTCAAACCTCTTAACATGTTCTAGGTCTCTTGTCAACTGGAAGATTACTAACATGTAAAGTAGCTCTTTTTTCATGGTCAGCAATCAGTATGTATTTGAAACTTACTGACAGAATGAAACTGCATATGTAGCTAGGTTCAGAGAAAAGCATTCAAGCAATGATACTAACATAAGGAAAAAAACAGCAATTGGAGCTGGTTTCCTCACTCATATGTGCTAAAGCTAATGAAAATAGTGGTAGATAAAATTAATAGCAAACTCTAGGTTAGATCACAGAAAATTATATGGAGCTGTGGAAGTACCATGTCTATTTTTTAAAAGATTGTTGTATTCCAGAAGATTTTAGTACTGCTAGGAATGGGATTTTGTACAGGATAAAACAGTGTGATAGTACTGATTATTGATTGTGCCAGTCAACAAATTGGTGGCTGGGATATAGAGACTAGTTTGGGGAAGCTATCCAAGTCAATAAAAAAGATGAAGTAGGCCTCCATTACATTATTGTAACTTGGTTTTTTCATCACTGCTACTTCCACTGTACTGGGTTGGTATGTGTAAGTCTTACTATTGCCATATAATTATTTTGGCCTAAATTATTTTACAATTATTTTAATGTTTTTCATTGACAATATAACAAGTTTAGCACTTGTAGGAGACAATTCTACTTATCCCCAGGTATGTTTTCTTCCATTTTATACAGTAATTAAGAACTTTTATTTGAGCTGGATCCAGAGCTACCAGAAGGAGACTATTTCCCAATCTATTTCAACTAGCCATAGCCTCTAAGTGAAGTTTTGAAAATAGATTCAAGGTAAATTCTGATAAGCACTTCTGAGACCCTGCCCTCATAATAATGAAACTGCTTGTTCTCCCATTCATCTTGCCTCACACTTAAAGCTTGCTCCACCACTCATTTTTTTCTTTTTCCTTCATGAAGTAAGTATTGGGGAGTATACTTTTGGAAAATACTGAGTTGTCTTAGCTGCTTTCCTGAGGAGACAGGCATGCATACCTGGGAGATCTCCAAGGGTCATTGTTTAATAGACTTTTTGGAAAAGATTTTTTTTGACAGGCAGAGTTAGAAAGTGAGAGAAAGAGAGACAGAGAGAAAGGTCTTCCTACTGTTGGTTCACACCCCAAATAGCTGCTATGGCCAGTGCACTGTGCTGATCTGAAGCCAGGAGCCAGGTGCTTCCTATCGGTCTCCCATGTGGGTGCAGGGCCCAAGCACTTGGGCCATCTTCCACTGCCTTCCCAGGCCACAGCAGAGAGCTGGACTGGAAGAGGAGCAACTGAGACAGAATCTGCCTCCCCAAATGGGACTAGAACCTGGGGTGATGGCACCACAGGTGGAGGATTAGCCAAGTGAGCCGAGGCTCTGGCCAAAAAAAGTTTAAAAAAATATTATTAAATTCTAAGCAGATATAGAATAATGTCAGAGGATCTCCAAGATTGCAGAACAGGGAAGGAGCGCCCTGATAAGCCAGGAAAAGATAGTTTAATAAAAGTGGAGATACTGTAGTCTCAGGGAAGAGTTAGGGAAAAAAACTGCAGAGGAAACTCTTCCAGAACTAGTCAGACACGGTGGTCCTATGTGGAGGGCACGTGTGCCCATGGCTTGGGACCCCAGCCACCAAGTCTACACAGCCCCGCTGGAAAGGGAGGTGAGGCGAAACTGCAGTAGCCCGAGACTGGTGAAAAAGTGGCAGGAAAAGCCTAGAGGGAATGAGGCTTGAGCCCCATGAGAGAAAGGATGCTAACCAGGCTAATTATAGGAAAAAAAATAAAAGGGACTGGTCTGGACACAATTCTTTCTTTCCACTCACCTTACAAAGGAAGGCAAAAAAAAGAGCAGGCACATTTTGGACATACATAAAACCTGTGCCAGCTCAGGGCTACACCCAGCCTCAGCCAAGCAGAAAAACCTAAATCTGGTGGGGAGAAATAACAGGAGACTAAGACCTAGTGAATGTGTGGAGCTTATGAACTGGGACTGTTAAAAAAAAGTAAGGGTGTGTGGGAGAACACATGGAGTGCTTGTGACATGTGTACTCTTGGGAGACTCTGCAAACTCGGTAAACTTGGCAACCCAGTGTGAGTCATTGCAGGGGAATCTGAGCTTTCACTGAGGACTGCACAGGTCATTTCTGTGGGACAGAGCAGACAAATATTATACCGACTGGGGCAAGCACTCAGGCACTGATTGCCTTCAAGGAGAATAGCTCAGCTGTGCAGAATTACTTCCGTTCTGAATTAAAGAGAGAGAGAGAGAGAGAGAGAGAGAGAGAGAGAGAGAAGATTTACCACGCCAAACCTAGATGTGTCACTTTTGGCACACCCTTAACCCTGAAGAACTGAACAGAGCTCTCTGGCCACACCCACCACAAGCCTCTAGTGATTCACCCAAAGCAGTCAGTTCACTTAATCTAGAGTCATAGTATAATGAGAAAAACCACCACAGCGAGGAAAAAAAAAGAGAGAAAGAATCCAAAGAGTATCTCCACAATGTCAAACAAAACACAAGAAACCAAGAACAAGAACAAGGAAGACATTATGATGCACCCAAATGAACATGACACTCCAATACAAGATAATGAAGATGATGACATAGAACAAATGCAAGATACGGATTTCAAAAAATTTATGATAAGAACATTTAGAAGTTATCAAAAACAAATTCTTGAATTACAGAAATCCTTACTGGACAGGATAAAAATCTCTCTTGTGAAAATGAAATCTTAAGGAGGAAACAAAAGGAAATGAGGAATCTAGTAGAACATGAAATTGTGATATTGAAGAGAAATAAGAATGAAATGAGGAATTCAATAGATCAAATGACAAAAGCATTTGAGAACCTTAAAAGCAGAATCAGTGAGATAGAAGAGAGGATATCAGACTTAGAAGAAAGAGCAAAGGAAAGTATGCAGTCAAACCAAAGAAAAGAAGAGGAAATTTGAAACCTAAAAAATATTGTTGGGAATCTACACGATACTATTAAAAAACCCAATATTCGAGTTCTAGGAGTTCCTGAAGGCATGGAGAGGGAGAAAGGATTAGAAGGCCTTTTTAATGAGATACCAGCAGAAAACTTCCCGGGTTTGGAGAACGACAAGTAGAGGAAGCACATAGAACCCATAATAAACATGACCAAAAGAGATCCTTACCACAACACAATGTAATGAAACTCACCACAGTGAAACATAAAGAAAAGATCCTAAAATGTGCAAGAGAGAAACATCAGATTACTTTCAGATGGTCTCCAATTAGACTCAAAGCTGACTTCTCTTCAGAAACCCTACATGCTAGGATGGAATAGCAAGATACAGCCCAGGTTCTAAGAGAGAAAAACTGCCAGCCTAGAATATTACATCCTGCAAAGCATTCATTTGTGAATGAAGTGAAATAAAGACCTTTAATAGCAAATAGAGATTGAAAGAATTTGTCACCACTCTTCCAGTTCTGCAAAAAAGGCTTAATGATGTGTTATGCATAGAAACACAGACACACTGCCATCAATATAAAAGAAGGAAAAGGAAGAAAAACTCCCAGTGAAACATCACAGGAAGTTCAAACCATATGTTAGAAATAGCTTTGGGAAAATGCCAGGGCAAAGCTACTACTTATCAATAATCACATTGAATGTTAATGGCCTCAACTCTCCAGTTAAAATACACAGACTGGCTGAATGGATTAAGGAACAAAACCCATCTATTTTCTGCTTACAAGAAACAAATGTTTCCAGCAAAGATGCATGCAGACTGAAAGTGAAAGGTTGGAAAAAGATATTCCATGCCAACAGAAACCAAAAAAAGCTGTTGTAGCCATCATGATATCAAACAAAATAAACCTTAACACAAAAACTGTTAAGAGAGACACAGAGAGGCACTATATAATGATTAAGGGATCAGTTCAACAGGAAGATCTAATTAATATAAACATATATGCACCTAATTACAGGGCACCAGTTGATTTAAAAGATATGTTAAGGGACTTAAAGGGAGACTTAGATGCCAATACAATAGTATTGGGGGACTTCAATACTCCACTTTCAGAAATAGACAGATCAACTGGACAGAAGATCAACAAGGAAGCAGCAGATTCAATTGACACTATAGTTCAAATGGATCTAACAGATATCTACAGAACTTTTAAATGAGGATAACAACATAACATATCAAAGCTTATGGGATAGAAGCAAAAGTAGTGTTAGGAGGAAAGTTTATAACAATAGGTGCCTACATCAAGAAACTGGAAAGTCACCGTATAAATGAGCTTTCACTGCATCTAAAGGACCTAGAAAAACTGCAGCAAACTAGACCCAAAACTAGTAGGAGAAGAGAAATAATTAAAACAGAGAAGAAAGCAACTGAATTGAATAAAAAAAATTACAAAAGATCAGCAGAATGAAGAGCTGGATTTTTTGAAAAAATAAACAAAATTGACACACCAATGTCCCAACTTACTAAAAAAAAGAAGAGAAAAAAAAACAAATCAGTAAAACCAGAGATGAAAAAGGGAATGTAACAACAGACACCACAGAAATAATAAGAATCATCAGAAATTACTACAAAGAGTTGTATGCCAGGAAACAGGGAAATCTATGAGAAATGGATAGATTCCTGGACACATGCAATCTACCTAAATTGAGCGATGAAGACATAGAAAACCAAAACAGACCCACAACCGAGGCAGAAATTGAATAAGTAATAAAGGCTTTCCCAACAAAGAAATGCCCAGGACCAGATGGAGTCACTACAGAATTCTACCAGACATTTAAAAAAGAACTAACTGCAATTCTTCTCAAACTATTCAGAACAATGGAAAAAGAGGGAATCTTCCCAAATTCTTTCTATGAAGGCAGCATCACCTATATACCTAAGCCTGGAAAAGATGCAGTATTGAAAGAATTACAGGCTGGCGCCGCAGCTGACTAGCCTAATCCTCCGCCTTGTAGCGCCGGCACACCGGGTTCTAGTCCCAGTCGGGGCACCGGATTCTGTCCCGGTTGCCCCTCTTCCAGGCCAGCTCTCTGCTGTGGCCAGGGAGTGCAGTGGAGGATGGCCGAAGTCCTTGGGCCCTGCACCCCATGGGAGACCAGGATAAGTACCTGGCTCCAGCCATCGGATCAGCGCTGTGCGCCGGCCACAGCGCACCAGCTGCGGCAGCCATTGGCGGGTAAACCAACAGCAAAGGAAGACCTTTCTCTCTGTCTCTCTCTCACTGTCCACTCTGCCTGTCAAAAAAAAAAAAAAAAAAAAAAAGAAGAAAGAAAGAGAATTACAGACCAATATCCCTGATGAACATAGATGCAAAAATCCTCAACAAAATTCTGGCCAATAGAATGCAACAACACATCAGAAAGATCATCCACCCAGACCAAATGGGATTTACCCCTGGTGTGTAGGGATGGTTCAATGTCCGCAAATCAATTTGATACACCACATTAACAAACATCAGAAGAAAAACCATATGATTATCTTAATAGATGCAGAGAAAGAATTCAATAAAATACAACACCCTTTCATGAAGAAAACTCTAAGCAAATTGGGAATAGAAGGAACATTCCTTAATACAATCAAAGCAATTTATGAAAAACCCACGGCCATCATACTTGAAGGGGGAATAATTGGAAGCATTGCCACTGAGATCTGGTACCAGACAGGGATGTCCACTATCACCACTGCTATTCAATATAGTTCTAGAAGATTTAGCCAGAGCCATTAGGCAAGAAAAAGAAATTAAAGGGATACAATTTCGGAAGGAAGAAGTCAAACTATCCCTCCTTGCCAATGATATGATTCTTTATTTAGGGGATCCAAATAACTCTAATGGAACTCATGGAAGAGTCTGGCAAAGCAGCAGGATATAAAATCAATGCACAAAAATCAACAGCCTTTGTATACACAGGCAATGCCACGGCTGAGAAAGAACTTCTAAGATCAATACCTTTCACAATACCTACAAAAACAATCAAATACCTTGGAATCAACTTAACTAAGGATGTTAAAGTTCTCTATGATGAGAATTACAAAATCTTAAAGAAAGAAATAGAAGAGGATACCAAAAAATGGAAAAATCTTCCATGCTCATGGATTGGAAGAATCAATATCATCAAAATGTCCATTCTCCCAAAAGCAATTAATAGATTCAATGTGATACCAATCAAAATACCAAAGTCATTCTTCTCAGATCTGGAAAAAATAATGCTGAAATTGATGTGGAGGCACAGGGGACCTCAAATAGCTAAAGCAATCTTGTACAACAAAAACAAAGCCGGAGGCATCACAATACCAGATTTCAGGACATACTACAGGGCAGTTATAATCAAAAGAGCATGGTACTGGTACAGAAATGGATGGATAGACCAATGGAACAGAATAGAAACACCAGAAATCAATCCAAAAATCTACAACCAATATATATTTGATCAAGGATCTAAAACAAATTCCTGGAACAAGGGCAATGGTCAAAAAATGGTGCTGGGAAAACTGGATTTCCACATGTAGAAGCATGAAGCAAGACCCCTGCCTTACACCTTATACAAAAGTCCACTCAACATGATAGGCCCAGCCAAAGACTTCTTGGAAAAGACCCTGCAGGCACAGGCAGTAAAAGCCAAATTAACTATTGGGTTACATCAACTTGAGATGTTTCTGTACTGCAAAAAAAAAAAAAAACAGTCAGGAAAATGAAGAGGCAACCAACAGAATGGGAAAAATATTTGCAAACTATGCAACAGATAAAGGATGAATAAGCAGAATCTACAAAGAGATCAAGAAACTCCACAACAACAAAACAAACAACCCACTTAAGAGATGGACCAAGTACCTCAATAGACATTTTTCAAAAGAGGAAATCCAAATGGCCAACAGACACATGAAAACATGTTTAGGATCACTAGCCATCAGGGAAATACAAATTAAAACCACAATGAGGTTTCACCTCACCCCGGTTAGAATGGCTCACATACAGAATTCTACCAACAACAGATGCTGCCAAGGCTGTGGAGGAAAATGGACACAAGGGATGTGGGATACACAGCAGACTCATAGAATGGCAGATGTCCTAAATAGCACTCTGTTCTCAGAATAAGCCCTTAAGGCATTTGGATCTGGCTATAAAGTCCATGAGAGTATTTCATGCATGGAAAGCGAAGAGATTCTGGCAGAAAAAAAAAGACCTAAATGAAAGATATCTGCGAGTGAGATCCCAGTGGGATCTCTCTGAAGGGAGGAGAGAACTTCCACTTTGACTACGGCCTTGTCTAAATAAGATCAGAGTTGGCAAAATTAAAAGACTTCCGTAGCCTTGGAAACTCATGACAAGAGCCTAGGTTGATTACAGACATCATAAACAAGACTGCCAATTGTTAAATCAATAAGGTTTGACAAGAGTCAGTCACTGTGAACTGACTCCCCGTGTAGGATCTCTGTCCTCTATGTGTTGTACTATATGAATTAATGGTATAACTAGTACTCAAATAGTACTTTACACTTTGTGTTTCTGTGTGGGTACAAACTGTAGAAATAGTTACTTATTATACACTAAATTGATCTTTTGTATATAAAGATAATTGAAAATGAATCTTGGTGTGAATGGGATGGGAGAGGGAGCAGGAGATGGGAGGGTTGCGGGTGGGAGGGAAGTTATGGGGGGAAAAGCCACTGAAATCCAAAAGCTATACTTAAATTTATATTTATTAAATAAAAGTTTAAAAAACACTCTAAGCAGTGGTTTCTGAGAGAAAGTGGGGTGCAGCCCCTGAGTTATGCTCGCAGTTTGCAGCCCTTGGCTTCCTCTTCCTCCTTCCTGAGGGTAGTATTCTGTCCTATTGGTGATAAATCCTCATTTGCCCAGGCTTTATCCTGTAGTCCACAAGAATATAGAAGAGTCCTGTTCTCCTGGACCTATTTCATGGGCAAAAATGCCCAAACTCTTGGGATTACCTAAAACGTGAAATATGATTGATTGATAATATGGCACTCCAGAGTAGCATGATCATCACTATGCCCAGGACATATAGACATTTATGGGCATATAATGAGTACATTCATAGGGGCAGGACAGCATAAACATTGACAAAAGGTGCAAGTTAAAAAAAAAAAGAAGACACTCAAGAAAAATTGTGGTGTAGACACAATGGTGGTGGAGTCTCATGAAGATGGCACATGATGCAGGCACAAAGAGTAAACTTTGCAAGTTATCACAGTGATAGAGACTTTACAAATTATAACACATAAGGGGAAACATGAGTCATAGTAATATGAGAGAACATATTGGTTTGAAAAACAGGAATGAACACACAGGAAGACTGGGATGATGCAGGCACATGAGTGAGGAGATATTGGACGAAATAGGATCTGTACATACTAGACTAGAAATGCATAAGGAGATAGAGAGTGAAGACAAATGTTATTTACAGAATTTACATCTTTAAATGAATGTAACATTGAAAATTGTCATTTTAGCTTCCTTCTGAAGAATGAAGTAAATGTTAGAATAATACAATAAAGGCAGGAAATACATAATATCAGCAATCAATGAAATTCTGATGGTCTCAAAAATACCGCAGTAACAAATAAACATAAAGGTTGTTTTAAAAACATACTAAGAAAATTAATATGGCATTAGTAAAAGTGATTATAGACAAGATACAGAAACACAAATAATCCAATTCCTGGAAATTATAACAGCCCATCCTCTGCAGAGCTTATATAACTCCCCTAGTTACAAAGAGAGTTTTATAGGATTTTTAGAAATAAAATGTTGACTACATAGATCAAAGTCCACCTTATTTTGAAAATTAGCTTCCCAAAATACAAATACATCATAAAATTAGAAAACCCCTATATAAACTAAAGAAGTTGAGCTGATTTTTGTAAAGCTAAACAAACAAAGAAGTTCCACAAGTAACATTTCATATCCAGAATTTTGGGATTCTTTCAAGTAAAAACTTTTAGCTTCTCAAGCTCACTCCAAGTAGAAATGAAGTTTGAATATATATAACTTATTTTCTGTTGGTAAGTCAGTATAACACACATTAGAGCAGGGTACAACATAAAATTAAAGAGTATCTTCCATAAACAGATATATAGATATTCTAAACAAAATACCTTTACATGTATTAAACCATATATGAATTACTAGTAGATCAATTAAAATTATAATACACTAAAAATCCAAAGATATTTAACATTCTCAAAAGTTTGTAAATCAACCAGATTGATAAAAAATAGAAGGAAGTACATAATAATTTACACAAATTTAAACATAGATTTAATAAAATTCAGTATCAAGCTATAAAAGTCAACTGTCGGAAAAAAATCAAAAAGATTTTCTTATACTCATCAAGATTGTCTTAAAAATTACAGCAAACAGTTTAACACAGGATCATTGAAAACAATCCCCTCCAATCCCAGGCAAGGTTGCCTCCTCTCATAATCTCCAAGATTTTCCTGGAGCTGTAGTCAGCAAAGTGAAATAACAAAAAAGAAATCAAGTTTTAAGCAGTAGAACTCCCAAGATATGTGGATGACACAATTATATATACAGAGATTATTCAGTATAATCCAAAAACAAATACAAACCAATAAGTGAATTTAGCAAAATTACTGTGCAGAAGATAATCAACTGGATTTGGTTGCTAAGTACAAGCAAGAAACACATAGAATATATAGCTGGGCAAAAGACAGACTATGAAATACATATTTACAAGAGAAATTAATGAAAATCATTCAATTATGCAATATCTTTGTTATATTTTTCCCAATTTTATTATTTATTTATTTTTAAAGATGTATTTTATTTATTTGAAAGACAGAGGCACAGAGTGGTAGAGACAGAGAGAGAGGTCTTCTATCCACTGGTTCACTCCCCAGATGGCTGCAACAGCCAGAGCTGTGCCTATCTGAAGCCAGGAGCCAGGAGCTTCTTCTGGGTCTCCCATGCAGATGCAGGGGTTCAAGGACCTGGGCCATCTTCTACTGCTTTCCTAGGCCATAGCAGAGAGCTGGATCAGAAGAGGAGCAGCCGGGACTAGAACCGGTGCCCATATGGGATGCCAGCACTTCAGGCCAGGGCATTAACCCACTGCACCACAGCACCGGCCCCAATATTATTTTTATTTATATAAAATGAATAAATTCCATGTATTTTATATATTCAAATTTAGAATACTGATATTTCCCACAGGACCCTCTCTCATGCCTATGCTCATACCCTCCCTTCTCCTTCTTTTCTTATTCTTTCTTTTAGAAATGACTCCTTCAGATTATTTCATAATCACAAGCTTAACCTCCACTAAATAAAGAATTCAACAAATAGCATGGATAATAACCCAATGGTCCTCAACATTGGAGACAAGGAATATAAACATAAATAAATTTAAAAAGGACAATTTGACTCATATGTTTTCCCTGATCTGTGCTAACAGAGTACAAAAATGTAATATAGCTGGCATATTTTTCAACAAAAATAATGAGAGGAACAAAAAGAAAACAGAAATTATATTTATATAAGTTAATAGACATTGTGCATGAAGCATTGCAGACATACTGGGAACACTTATTATGCTTCATTGTCATTTATGTCTGCTTTAAAGCCAGCATAAGGCTGTGTTTATTACTATGCTTTTGCATCTGTCGTTTTTTTCCAGCGAAATATTATATTTAAGGTATACAAACTTGATGAATTTCATAAAGGCCAATATGGGAACATGGTGATTCTACCCTCCCAACTCTCCCTCCCACATGCAATCCCACCTCACTTCTTCTTCCCATTCCTGTTCTGATTCTTATTTTTCACCAAGATCTATTTTCATTTTTTATTACTTTTCAAAATCTTATTTAAGTTAATCAAGTTTCATGTCCTACATATACAGAATTAGGAACATATTGACACTTGCCCTACTACCCCTCTATTGTCATTTAACTTTATACACATAAGATATCAGAGTCGTAAAATTATGTAGTATCCATAATCAATCTTAAAATCAATACATTTTTGTAAAGATTCAACAAAAAAATGTTTTGAGAATTACGAAAATGAAAACCAAGCAACAAAACAAAAAATCCACAAATTCCCAGGAATCAAACAACGATCAGTAAATTGTAACTCATCTGAAGTATGTTATAAGCTCCAGATCAAGGGGCACCTGCTGGAACATGAAAGTATCAGCAACCGCAGCTGCCAGGAGAGTAAGAGCCCAGGACTACTAGGCTCCAGACCTGAGTCCCAGCCGTGACTCACAATCTGCTAACTTTGTACAATGACAAGTGATCACCTCCCTTACTATAGATGATGCTAATTGGCTATGGCTTTATGTTGGCAGGCGTGCTCACTGGCTTTGCAAATTGTCCAATCGCATGCCTAAGTAGCAACAGAACATGATGACCCATGTCTTCACATCACAATCAGATCCACACTACGCAGATGAGAGGGGCCTGTGGCTTTTCAGGCTGTGCCACCATGTGAAAAGGAAACCAAACACCTTGGAAGCTGGACATGATGAGTACGGGGGGCCAGTTGTGCCATGAAGGGGTAGGTGGAGTGTGCAGACTGACTGGAACTTGGCAGGTTCAAGTCTCAGATGCTGCTCGTACAATCCAGCACTCTGCTTAAATGTGTCTTGGAAATCAGCAGGAGATGGCCCAATTATTTTTCCCTGACACCAGTAGAAAACTCTGGATGGAGCTCCATGCTCCTAACTTCAGCCTGGACCACTATCAGCAATTGCAGCCCCTTGGGGAGTAAACCAGCCATTTGACAAATGAACCAGATGATGGAAGATATATCCCTTTCAAAAAATAACACATAAAAACGTTGAATATTGGAACTTATGAAAAAAGAATTCACGTTGCTTTAGGAAACATGTATTTAAACAAGAAGACACAAGGTGTTATTATTGTCTTTCAAAAATAAATGTGAAAATATGAATGCTTTACAAGGGTACAGACAGCAGGAAATTGTATTTATTACTTATCAGAAAACATAGCTGGACAGAAACTTTACAAGTCTAGCTTGCCTTAGAATGACCATATTATACAGCATATGTGTTCCTACATATTTATCAGGTGGTATGAAAATGTGTCCACATAAAAACCAGAATGATAGCTAGAATTGTGTCATTGTTGCTAAAGCTGCCACCTGCATTGCTAATGCACAATATGGGTGCAAATTTGAGTCCCAGCTCCTACACATCTGAATCAATTCCCTACTGATAGCTTGGGGAAAGGAGTGGGGTATGGCTCCAGTGATTAGAGAGACCTGGAAGAAGCTCTTGGCTCCTGGCTTCAGCCTGGCCCAGCTCTGGTTGTTGTGGCTATCTGGGAGTGAACCAGCTGATTGAGGCTCTCTTTGCCTCTCCCTTTCTCTCTGAAACTGTGATATTCAAATAAATATACTGTTAAATAAAAACATGAAATTATATAGAATCTTTATTCACAATTCTAAATCTTGTATGAAACCAAGCCATCTTTCAGTAGTTAAGCAGATATCCAAATTACCACAGTAGATGGAGACCCTTGAGGCATAAAAACAGAAGATATAAAATGCACAGAGTGAAGGCATGGGGCTTGAGAATACAACACAAAAGCCTGGACTGTAGTCAGAGGGGCTTTAGAGACATAAAGAAGATAAGTTGCAGGAAGAGGTATGAAATCAAATGAAGGAAGATGTAACCTCAAAGTACAGAGTAGTACCCCAATGTTGCCATGAGCTGGAAGCACAGGTGACTAAGACACTCAATATAGCAAAAACATCACTCTGTCAAGGGGATGTAGACACCTATGGGAATACCATGAGCACATTCAGAGGTGTGGGACAGCATAAACCTTTGACAAAGAAGATGCTCAAGGATAAATGAGGTGGAGGCACAATAGATGGTAGAGACTCAAAAAGATGGCACATGATGCAGGCACAAAGAGTAGACTTTGAAAGCTAACAAGGATGACAGAGATTTTGCAATTTGAAGCACCTAAGGGAAAACATGAGTCATAGTTATGTGAGAGAACATATGAGTTCCAGACACAGGAATGAACACACATGAAGACTGGAATGGCTATAGGAACATGCATGAGGAGACACTGGGGCAGACAGGGTTTGTGAGTACAGAGTTTAGAAATGCATAGGGAAATAAAAGGAATGAATATAAATTATATTTAGAGAATTTACATCTTTAAGTGAATATGTTATAATACTGAAAAATGTCATTTTATCTTTTTTCTGAAGAATAAAAAATATTTAATAATATAATAAAGAAAATAATTTAATAAAGAAAATAATTTAATAATATAATAAAAACAATATAATAATATAATAAAGAAAGGAAAAATGATAGCAGACATCAATGCAACTATGGTAGTCACAAAAATAGTACAGAAACAAATAAACAATACATATTTAAAATTCAAATGAATTTAAAATTCAAATGAATTTTAAATACGTATTAAGAAGATCAATATTCCATTAGTAAAAGGGATTAAATAAAAGAGAAAGAAACACAAGTAACCGATTTCAGGAAATTAATAGAGAACCATGTTTTACAGAGCCTATAGACCTCCCCAAGATAGTAAAAGAATTTTGTAGGATTCTTAGAAATAAAACTTTGACTTCATAGATCCAAGTCCACTTTATTTTGAAAACTATTTTTCAAAAATACAGATACTTAGAAAACTTCTATATAAACTAAGTAAATTGAGGCAATTTTTGTAAAGCCAAACAAACCAAAGAAGTAACACAAGTAAAATTTCGTGTCTAGACTTGTGGAATTCTTTCAAGTCTTAAAGTTTCTCAAGCTCACTCCAAGTAGAAATAAACAGGGAATATTTTAAAATTTCTTTGGGTAGTCAGTATAGCACAAATTGGAGCAGGATATGAAATAAAGTGAAATTAAAGAGCATCTTCCATAAACACAGATATAGATATTCTACATAAAATACCTTTATATAAATTAAACCATATATGAAAACTTAGTAGATCAATTTAAAAAGATGCATTAAAAATAAAAGTGTATTTAATATTCTCAAATTCACTTAAATCACTCAGGCGAAAAATACAGAAACTAAATAATTCACATAAAATGTAAACAGGTATTTAATAAAATCCAGCATCCAGCCATAAAAAAAATCAACTGTCAGAAAAATAACCAAAAAGAGGTTTCCTTATACTTATCAAGATTATCTTAAAAACCTACAACAAACTACTTAACACGGGATCATGGAAAACTATCTCCTTCCAATTCCAGACAAGTCTGCCTCCTCTAATCATCTCCAAGATTGTATTGGAGCTGTAGTCAGTGAAGCAAAATAACAAAAAAGGAATATCAGGTATTAGAATCAACTTTAAGCTGTAGAACTCTCAGTATATGTGGATGACACAATTATATATACAGAAAATATTCAGTATAATCCAAAAACAAAAATAAAGCAATAAGTGAATTCAGCATGATTACCATGTAGAAGATAATATACTGGACTGGGTTGCTATGTACCAGTAAAAAAAAAAAAAAAAAAAAAAAAAAGAAACTATCGATGGACAAAAATAGACTATGAAAGATGTAACTACAAGAGAAATTAATGAAATGATTCAATTATGTAGTATCTTTTAAAATCTGTCCCAGTTTTTTTTTTTTTATTTATATAAAGTGAACAAATTTCATGTATTTTGTCTTCAGATTCAGGAAAATACTGACACTTCTCAGAGATCCTCCCTCACACCCACGCTCCTACACTCCTTCCTTCTTCCTTTCTTAGCTTTCTCTTACAGTGGGTTACTTCTTGCTTATTTTGTAATCATAATCTTAACCCTCCCCTAACTGAAGAAGTCAACAAAAGTATGAAGAATAAACCACTGTTCCTCAACAATGGAAACAAGGAATGTAAACATAATCAAATCTCAAAATGTCAGTTTCACTCATGTTTCCTTTGATCATGGAAACTGACAGAATACAAAAAATGTAATGTAGTTGCCCCTGTTTTCACCAAAAGTAATGAGGGGAGCGCAAAGAAAACAGAAAGCATGTTATACTCATATAGAAATAATAGAAATTGTAAATGAAGTATTGCAGATATTATACTGGGGTCACTTATTATGTTTCATTGACATAAATGTCTGTTTACAAGCTACCATCATGCTTTCCTGCATAATATGATTTTGCCTTGTATTTTTTTGTTTTTTTTTTCCCAGAAATACTTTAAGTTACACAAACTTCATGCATTTCATAAATACAAATATATGAACATAGTGATTCTTCCCACCATCCCCTCCTTTCCACATTCCACCTTTCTTCCTCCCTCTCAATTTCTCATTCTCATTTTTTGCTAAGATCTATTTTCTTTTCTTATTAATAATTAAAATATTATTTAAGCTATAAAAGTTTCATGTTATATATATATATATATATATATATATATGGGAACATAGTGACACTTCCCCCACTAGCCTATCTATTGTCAATTAACTTTATACACATACAATTTAAGAGTCATAAAAATATGTACTATCTTTAAACATTCCTCAATTCATCATATTTTTTGAAAAGATACAATAGAAAAAATGTTCAGAGAATAATGAAAAAAAAACAATAACAACAACAACAAAAACCCCACAAATGCCCAGGAATTAACCAATTTACAGAAAATTGTAACTCATCTGAGGTAGGTTATTAGAGGCTCCAGATCAAGGGGCACCTGCAGGAACATGAAAGTGGCAGCAACCATGGCTGACACGAGAGTAAGGGTCCTGGACTACGAGGCTCCAGACCCGAGTCCCAGCCATGCCTCTCAATCTGCTAACATGGTACAATCACCAGTAATCGCTTCCTCTGCTATGGAAAATGCTGATTGGCTATGGCTTTTTGTCGGCATGTGTGCTCATGGACTTTGCATACTGTCCAGTCAAGTGCCCAGGGAGCAACAAGATCTTTATGTCACAATCATATCCACTCTGTGCTAATGAGAGAGGCCTGTGGTGGTTCAGGCTCTGCCACCATGTGAAGAGGAAGCCAAATACCTTGAAAACTGGATATGGTGAGTATGGGGGGAGGGCAGTTGTCCCATGAAGGGATAGGTGGAGTGGGTAGACTGACTGGAACTGGTTGTAGGGGAATCTGGATTTCTTGAAGGTCAGCTCTGGAATTTGGAGACCTCAGTCTGCCACTGGGGTAGCTTTTTTGTGTTGCCTGCACCTGCTGGGTGAGGTCTAGGTGAGCCAAAGAACTCCCTTCCACATACACAGCAACTTCAGCCCTGTTGGCCTCAGCAGCTTTGTGTCCAATGACCTCTGCCTAATTTAACTGCGTGGAGCCTCCAGTGCAATTTTAGTTAGAGATAGCAAGAGGAGACTTCATTTCCTTGTTTCTGATACCAGCATCCCATCTTGTGAATGCTCATACCACCAAGCATGATGTTGCCAACAAGGTATTCATGAGTGCTCTTTATCATGTTGAGAAAGTTTCCTTCAATCCTAAATCTGTGTGATGAAATGTCAGATTGTGTCAAACACATTTTCTGTATGTATTCATATGATTGTGAGTCTTTTGACTTAGTTAAACATATTTGCACTCATTGATTCTTTTTTTTTTTTTTTTTGACAGGCAGTTAGACAGTGAGAGAAAGAGAGAGAGAGAGAGAGAGAGAGAGAGAGATTCCTTCCATTGGTTCACCCCCCAAATGGCTGCTATGGCCAGTGTGCTGTGCCTATCTGAAGCCAGGAGCCAGGTGTTTCCTCCTGGTCTCCCATGCGGGTGCAGGTCCCAAGCACTTGGGCCATACTCCACTGTCTTCCCGGGCCAGAGCAGAGAGCTGGACTGGAAGAGGAGCAACTGGGACAGAATCCAGCATGCCAACCGGGACTAGAACCCTGGCTGCCTGTGCCACAGGTGGCGCATTAGCCTAGTTAGCTGCAGCAATGGCCAATTGATTCTTGATTATTAAGAAAATCTTGCATGCCTACGATAACTTGGTCATTCTCCACGATTTATTTTTATATCTTGTTTTTGTTTCCTGTTGCTGCTTGAACCGAGAATCTGGTGGATAAAAATATAAAATGTATTCTTACAGTTCTAGAGGCCAGAAGTCCAAACTCAGTATTAATAGGTGAAAATTAAGTTGCTAACAGACCCCCCTCCCTCCAGGGGTGCCAGTGGAGCAACCCTTTCTTTGTGCTTCTGGTGTGGCTGGCATTGCTGTGCTCTTGGTCAAATCACTACAAACTTCCAGGCCAAGATCTCCATAAATCTTGCTGTTCTGTCTTCACAACCCCTTCTTGTCCATCCTCACTGAATCTATCTCTGGGCACCTTCCATAAGGAAACTGTGGTTGCATTTAGAGTATGGCTATTTCATCCAAGATGCTGTCTCCAGCTTAAAATCCTTCATTTAATCACACATGCAGATACCTATTTTCCTCTGTAATGAAACACTTACAGAAGGAAGGGATTAGGACCTGGTATTTTTGGAGTCCATTGTAAGCATACAATTCATGTGATTTAATTTAGTTTGCCAACATTATTTGAATGTCATTTGTATATGCATGAGCTATATTGTTTCACAGTTTTGTCAAAGACTTATTTAAGAGAATGATTGCGGAGGGTAGGAAAGATATCTTTCATTCACTACTTGAATGCCTGAAATAAGTGGGGTTCAGCCAAGCCAAACCAGAAGACATAAAACCCATCTGGATTTCCCATATTGGAGGTAGGATCTCAAGCATTTGGGCATTCTTCTAATGTCTCTTAGATGCATTAGCATAAAACTGAATAAGAAATAGAGAAATCTGAACCACACATTCCAATAAGGGATGTGGAGATGCCAAGTGGGAGCTTAACTTGCTGTAGCACAACACCTTTCCCAGGTTTTATATATTATTATATTATAATATATAATATATTCATTATATATCTTCATTATATATGTTATAGAATATATAATTTAATATATCATATATTTAGTATATATTCTATGTGATGATGTTAATATAATACATTTATAACATGATATAATTATAATATTGTATATATAATTTATGCATCAGTTAATACTGGTCTTGTAGAATGAGTTGGGAATATGTTTTTAGGAAGAGATTACAATATATTAGCATTAATTCTTTAAATATTTGGTAGAATTCAATAGGGAAACTGTGTGTCTACTTTGAGCAATGATTTAAATTTATGATACAACCTATTCATTTTTTACAGTCCTAGAATGCTAATATTTTTAGTTTCTCACCCAGCTGGTGCAGGGGACATAAAAAATCTGCCCCAGTGGCAGTTATTTTTAGTTTAGAATCATTATGATGGTTTATATTTTTCTGGCACTATATCTATTTCATCAAAATTGTCTGTTGTCATAGTATGATTCATAGAGCCGCTACTAACTAGCATATGTTTATGTAGATAAGTATGAAAGCTAGCTTTGAACCCAAGGATGAAATAAATTTATGTTCCCTATAAAGTGTGAAGGATTTCTAAGAAATCTTCAAAATAATGGGGTTGGCGCATTGGCACAGTAGGTTAATCCTCTGCCTGCAGTGCCAGCTGGTTCTAGTCCCAGTTGCTCCTCTTCCAGTCCAGCTCTCTACTGCAGCCTGGAAATGCAGTGGAAGATAGCCTAAGTGCTTGGGCTCCTACACCTGCATGGGAGACCATGAAGAAGCACCTGGTTCCTGGCTTCGGATCAGTGCAGCACTGGCCGCTGTACCCATTTGCACAGTGAATCAAAAAAAAAAAAAAAAAAAAAAAAAAAAAAACCAAAAAAAAAATGGAAGACCTTTCTCTCTGTAACTCTGTCTCATGGTCTGTAACTCTGTCAAATAAATAAATAAAATCTTAAAAAAAGAAATCTTTGAAACAAAATAAATGAAGGTAGGCATAAAATTAAGTATTTATTTTAACGGGTAAAATTAAATCTCAACAAATATAACAAAATGTTAAAAGTACTAATCTAATTTTTGATGAGAAATTCATCATTATATATTGGTTAACCTATAATGGAGAATGCAAACATAAATAAATTTCAGTGGTAAAATTGAAGACTTTTTCTTAGCCTTATATAACCATATAAAAGCATAGTAATCATATTTATTTTTAAAGATTTATTTATTTGAAAAAAATGACCCAGAGGGAAAAGGAGAGGCAGAGAGAGAGAGACAGTGCATGTGTGTAGGAGAGAAAGAGAGATATAATCTTCCATCCAGTGGTTCACTCCCCAATTGGTGACAAAGGCCGGAGCTGCTCTTATCTGAAGCCAGGAACTTCCTCCGGGTCTCCCAAGCAGTACAGGGGCCCAAACACTTAGGCCATCTTCTACTGCTTTCTTAGGACATTAGCAGGGAACTGTATGTTAAGTGGAACACCCTGGGCTTGAACGACATCCCTATTGAATGCCTGCACTACAGGCAGTGGCTTTATCTGCTACTCCACAGTGCTAGCCACAATCATATATTTAATTGTCTTTATAAATCACCGGTACACATTTTCAGACACTGAAAATGCTGCTATGAAAGTTTTACTGCTTATACTTCTAAAATAGATTTTTTCCTTTAATTCTATGGCCTAACAGAACAATTCATATATCATAGTTAGGCTTACAATTTTCTAAAAAATTATCTGAATGTCTCATATGCAGGTGGTAGAAATCTGACAGTATGGAGTTCTTATCCTGCATTTTACAGCTGAGGCAAGAAGTCCACATTCAGGCACTTAATCAAGACAGAGAAATGCAATCTATTCAGATTTGCACAGCAATATTCAGAGTAACTGATTGCAATTACCATATACTAGACACAACTCAGGTGTCCATCAACACTAGGTAGTTAAAACTTATTATGCTGTATCCATTGAATAAGAATATTTTTCAGCACCAAAATGGAATGAAGTATTGATACATGCAACAATGTGAATACATCACAAGTAATTATGATCACCTACAAAAAAAATCAGGTATAATATAGAGTACACCTCATATAATTTATTTTTAGAATTATACAAAATATAAACTTATCTGTAGTGATAGGAAGCATATTATTGATTCACTGAATATGGGGAAAAGGAGTGTGAGGGATTACAAGTTATAAAACAACTTGGAGTTCACAGCTCTGTGCATTATATTGTGGTCATGGATTACATTAATAGCTGTACATATACATTAAAAGTATATTGTATGCATTTTGTTTTGTTTTTAGTTTTTTATTTCTATAAGGTGAAAATATTTCATGTATTTATACACATTGATATGCATATATTCATATTTCACAGCATAATGATACTTGCACAGTATCCTCTCTCCTGCCCCTACTCCCACACACCCTCCTGCTCTTTTCTTATTTTTAAGTTTTACAATGACATATATGCAGTTTCTTTTACATTCACAAGCTTAACCTTCCACCAAATAAAGAATTCAACAAGAGGAAAATAGCAAAAACTCTTCCTCTACAGTATAGATAAGGGTGTTAAATAATAATCAATTTCAAAATGTTAATTATACTCATATACATTACATTTGTGTGCTCTGTGTATAAATTACCATAAATCACGGAAAACATATTTGTCTTTGGGTCTGGCTTATTTCACTAAGCGTGATGCTTTCTTCTTGCACCCAGTTTTTTGCAAAAGACAGGATTTTATTATTTTAATGGCTAAGTAGCATCTCATAGTACACATAAACATTTTCTTCATTCAGTAATCAGTTGGTAGACATCTGGGTTGATTCCATATCTTAGCTATTGTACGTTGGGCTACAAAACTTGGGGCTACAGGTAACACATTCTTATAGTGATTACATTTCACCTGGGTAGATTTCCAGGAGTGGCATGGCTAGGTCATATAGTAGATTTATTTTCACATTTTTGATGACTCTTCATACCGTCTTTCATAATGGTTGTACTACTTTATATTCCCACCATCAGTGTGTAAGGGTAACTTTTCACCACATCCTCACCAACTTTTTTACTTTTATTTTTGTTTTTGAGTAGAAAATAGTCACTTTAACTGAACTAAGTTGAAACCTTAATGTGGTTTTTAATTTGCATTTCTGTGACAGCTGCTAATACTGAGTATTTTTCATTTGCATATTGGCCACTTGAATTTCATATTTGAAAAATGCCTGTCAATGTCCTCTGCCCGTTTCTTGACTGGGTTGTTTGTTTTGTCATTGTAGAATTTCTTGAACAGTTTGCTGATTCTAGATATTAATCCTTTAACAGTTACCTAGCTTGCTAATATTGTCTCCCATTTTGTCAGCTGCCTCTTCAGTTTGCTGAGTGTTTCATTTACTGTCGCTCTCCCGCCTGTGGAGTAATGACACCAAACACTGTTTGCTTCCCCTTCAGTAGGGCTTTATTAATAGGGTAGAAAGATGGAAAAGAGGGAAAAAAAAAAGAGTGCTCTATGCTGTATTCTCTTCCATATATAGTCCTTTTCCACCTGTCTGAATTGTTCCTCAGTTCATGCGGCAATCAGACCAATCAGGTTTGAGTCCACGCGGTGTGCAGGCAGTTCTCCTCCAATCATTCGGCATTTGCAACACTCCATTCTCAGTTCCGCATTTTTCCACTTCCTCTCAGCACCATCTTGTGAGAGACGGGCCCTGTCTCCCACGGTTCCCCCTTTTTTGTTTTTTATTAGTGGCCTGGATACATGCCTGTCCTAGGTGCCCCGCAGCACATACTCTGCTTACCTGTCATCAAGGATACAGGAAGCATGTCCTGTCCTCTGTCTTAGGTCGCTAGAGTTGCCCGCAGGTGCTTACTCATCTTTTTTTTTCCTTTTTTTTAAAAATTTTATTTAATGAATATAAATTTCCAAAGTACAGCTTATGGATTACAATGGCTTCCCCCCCCCCATAACGTCCCTCCCACCCGCAACCCTCCCCTTTCCCACTCCCTCTCCCCTTCCATTCACATCAAGATTCACTTTCAATTCTCTTTATATACAGAAGATCAGTTTAGCATACATTAAGTAAAGATTTCAACAGTTTGCTCCCACACAGAAACATAAAGTGAAAAATACTCGTCATTGACTACCGCTCCAGCATGCTAAGCCACACTTCGGGGTTGCCTCTTGGCTGGTGCATGGCAATCATTGCTTTTTCAAAATGACTTCCGCCTGTCACTGCCATTGGGAGAGCCTTAAAAGCACGCGTCCAAGAACACCACCGCCAAGGACCACTGCAATTCAGCTACTGCAGCCGTACCTGTAGCTGTGACGGCTGCTACCGTGGTAACAAATGCTGCGGTTATTCCAAAATCCCGGCGAGATCTTATCAATACTGCAAAATCTGTTTCCTCAACCATCACGGGCACAGGAATCCATGTAGGAATTCGTATTGCCACTAGTCACGTTAACCATCATTTCAAAGGGGTTAAAAGCCTTATAAGTATAAGAGACGTTAAAAACTTTCCAGCCCTGCAAAACCACTAAAGGTGATAGGTCCATATAGCCTCCAGCACTGTTGCACATAATCCATGGATCCCAAGTGTTGGCGGAAATTGACTGCTGGGGATTCGCATAGGTCCAATTGTATCCGCCAAAAGACTCATCCTGATAAGTGAATTTGGAAGAAACCCAAAATCCCACACCGACCTGTATGCAGTGAATGCGGCTTGACAAGTGGTAAACTTTGGTGGCCAAGTCACCTTGTTTCCACACTCAGGTAAAATAGTATGCATTGTATAGCTGCTGTTATTGCGTTCCTGCTTTGGGCATATCTGAGGGACAAATCCAGAGCTAAAACCCACAACCCTTCCGGATTAATTCTTCCCCTGAAAATATCCCACTGTTTGATTGCCCAAATAAATGCATGGCCTTGTTTCATTGTCCGTGTTATTCCTGTCTTCTCGACTCATAATCCTAAAGCATAGGGATCCCGGCAAAGATATAGTTAAATTTAACTGCTGAGTTTCATTTCTTGCTGGCATTGTTGGCAAGTTATATTTAGATAAAGTACTATTACCTGCAAACACATAGGGCAGATAAGGAGAGGAATTGGTTACTGACAATGGCAGGGGCAGTGCTCTTAACAGGCCCCAGAACTCAGCTCCTTCCACTGCATAATTATTGTGCAAGCTGATGCTTAGAGTGTGCAAAAACAACGTCCACATCATCGACTTGCTGCTCTTCCTCCAACTGTCCTTCATCCTTATCTTCTTCCTGTGGTTGATTCACCAACTTAGTCCTTCTCTCTGGGGTCCAAATGGGCTGGGATGCACCCCATGAAAAAAAACATACTGCGCCTCATACCCTTCTGATTAAAGGAAATGGGCCTTTCCATTTATTATCTTGCAGATCTTTCCACATAATCCATTGTACTGACTCCTTACTGGCTATTTGGGTATGCATCTCAGCAGGTGTTTTGCCATTTTGTTTTTTATTTAAAAAGTTAATGGTATAAAGGGCCAAGGCTAATGCATCCTTATTGGATACAGCTAGCTCCCCTATTCCCCCTTTTTGTTTATTAATTAAATTTTTTAAAGACAAATGTGTTCGTTCCACAATGGCTTGACCTTGGGGGTTATAAGGAATGCCGGTAATATGCATAACACCAAATTCCTCCAAAAATGTAGCAAAGCATGCTGACATGTAAGCCGGCCCATTATCTGTTTTGATAATCTGAGGAATCCCCCAGGCTGCAAAGGATTGTAAACAATGCTGAATAACTTGTTGTGTTCCTTCTTTATTCAGGGACGTGGCCATAACCATGCCTGAATACGTGTCCACTGTCACATGAACACAACTTAGCCATCCTAAAGAAGGAATATGAATAACATCCATTTGCCAAATATGACACGGCTTAAGGCTGTTGGAGTTGGCACCTGCCGGAATTTTGGGGACTATGGAAATCACGCACTTTTCACAAGACTTTATAATATCCTCGGCTTGCTTATGGGAAATATTATACTTCACACTTAAAGTGGTGCTACTCACATGCCATTTAAAATGATACTCTCTGGCTTGATCAACAGCGGTGCAGGCAAGCAAAAAGCACGAGTAATGATCAGCTAGCATATTGCCCTGGCTAAGTGGTCCAGGTAGATTAGAATGTGCTCTTATATGCCCTATAAATATAGGATGATGTCTTTGTATTAACAATTCTTGAATTTCCTTTAAATAGGCATATATCGTGGTCAATCTGGAAATACTGCAAGCCTTATCCAACAATTTCACCGCATTAACACATAAGCACTATCTGATAACACATTCAATGGACCATTCTCTTTACGTAAAACAACTGCAATAATGGCTAACTCTGCATGCTGGGGAGAGGGAGATGCAGCCAACACAAAGTACTGCTGATTACCAATTACAGCGGCTCCAGTTCCTCCCTTGGCTCCATCTGTAAACATGGTAGGGGCTCCTTCAATTGGCTCTTTGTGCATTTTTTGCACCCTTGTCACTAAAACATGTGTACAAAAGGTGACGAAAGGATGGTATGGATAGTGATTGTCTATTTCTACCTGCAGCACAAGGGCTATGTACGCCCATTGCCAGCATTCTCTTATAAGAGCTTCCACTGCATCTCTATTAAAGGGCACTACACACCGTGTTGGAACCTTTCCCGCAATTTCAGTGGTCCTTTTTATTGTTATTAATATTAAATCTGCCACTGCATAGCCCTGGGTATACAAAACGCAAGTTGTGTGCGAATGCGGATAAACAAACAATAAAGGGCCTCCCTGCCAAATTACTGCAAAGGGGTAAATTTGTTCAACAAAAATCAGCACCTCCAAGGGTTTTGCTAAATCTCACCTCTCCATCTGAGTGGCCTTAAGCTGTGCTTCCACCTTTTGTAATACTAGCTGAGCCTCTGCTGTTAGCACACGTGGTGAGGTAAGTTGGGGGTCTCCCTCTAATATCTTAAATAAAGGCATCATCTCTTCAGTAGTTAGCTTGCAATAGGGTCTTATCCAATTCAAATTACTGCACAGTTTTTGAAAATCGTTTAAGGTCTTCAATCCTTCTGTAGCTATTGTAAATTCTAGGGGTGCTACCTTCTCCGGCATCAATCTAAGCCCCAAATAGCGCACTACAGTATCTCTTTGTACCTTTTCAGGCGCTATTTGTAAACCTGCATCTTCTAAACATGACACCATCAGCTTGTATGCCTCATTTAATTGACTCTCACTAGGTGCAGATATTAGTAAGTCATCCATGTAATGAAAAATCTTAACTCTTGAGCACTGTTGATGTATAGGTTCAATAGCCTGAGATACATATAGATGACATATGGTAGGACTATTGACCATGCCTTGGGGGAGCACTTTCCACTGATATCTTTTATCTGGACCCTGGTGGTTTATGGCGGGTACAGTGAAGGTGAACCTGTGAGTATCCCGCTTGTGCAGCGGTATGCTGAAAAAACAGCCTTTGAGATCAAGCACCATTAAAGGCCAATCTTTTGGAATCATGGTTGGTACTGGTAATCCCGGTTGCAAAGCCCCCATGTGTTGTATCTGGTTGTTAATGGCTCTTAAATCATGTAATAGGTGATACTTTCCTGACTTTCACCATCCCTCCTACTGTCACGACTGTTTGACTACCTCGCCATGATTCTTCCTGTACTTTCTCCAACAGCTCACTTCCCTCATCGAGCAGCACATCTACTCTTTCTGTGGGGTTATGCATCGCCTGGTCGACAAGCTGCCATACCCTCATCACCTCAACCGACTCCCCAGCGCTTCGCAGCTGTCGCTCTACACGTTTCCACTGCTCTGGTTCTAGTTCACCGTTCTCCACAAACCAGGGAGATACCCTCGAGACTGCTCTTGTGAATGCACAGACAGTGGTTGCCTTTACTGGGGTGCCTGCTGATTTTAACAATCGGCTTAGGAGCAGTCGTAACTTTGTGGTAGATGGTGTGTTCCCCATCTTGTTTCACAGTGTGGTTACTATTTCCTGCACAATCTACCTGGGCGTCCCTAGTAATTCTTCCTGAGTCTCGCTCAGTTTCTTTCCTAGGCTTTTCCTAGTTCATGATCAGTAATTCTTCCTGAGTCTCCCCCAGTTCTCTTCCTAGGTTTTCCCTAGTTCAAAATCTTCTTTCCCCGGGTCCTTACCCACTCTCCAGCTGTTCCGCGTATCTGAGTCACGGCACCAGCTGTCATTCTCCCACCCGCGGGGGAACGACACCGAACGCTGTTTGCTTCCCCTTCAGTAGAGCTTTATTAATCGAAAATGTTACAGGGTAGAAAGATAGAAAAGAGGAAAAAAAAAAAAAAAGAGAGAGCTCTACGCTGTATTCTCTTCCATATATAGTCGTTTTCCACCTGTCTGAATTGTCCCTCAGTTCATGCGGCAATCAGACCAATCAGGTTTGAGTCCACGCGGTGTGCACGCAGTTCTCCTCCAATCGATGATAATAAGGTCAGCTCCCAGTCATTCGGCATTTGCAACACTCCATTCTCAGTTCTGCATTTTTCCACTTCCTCTCAGCACCGTCTTGTGAGAGACAGGCCCTGTCTCCCACACTTTACAGTGTAGAAGCTTGATGTAATCCTATTTGTCTATTTTAACTTGTATTGCCAGGGCTTCTGGAGTGTTTTCCTATAGTTGTTCCATATGCCAGTGTTGTACAGTTTTCCTGATGTGTACCTCTAACAATTTGATAATATTAGTACATATATTTAGGACCTTTATACATTTAGAGTAGACATTTATTTATTTATTTAAGATTTTATTTATTTATTTGACAGGTAGAGTTACAGTGAGAGAGAGAGAAAGACAGAAACGTTTTCCTTCCATTGGTTCACTCCCCAGATGGCTGCAATGGCCGGAACTGCACCCATCTGAAGCCAGGAGCCAGGAGCTTCCTCTGGGTCTCCTACATGGATGCAGGGGCCCAAGCACTTGGGCCATCCTCCACTGCTATCCCAGGCCACAGCAGAGAGATGGACTGGAAGAGGAGCAACTGGGAATAGAACTGGCACCCATATGGGATGCCAGCATTGCAGGCAGAGGATTCACCTAGTGCACCATGGCGCTGGCCCCAGAGTAGACATTTATATAACATGTATAGTAAGGGTCATGTTTCCTACCTCTGCATGTGACTATCCAATTTTGTCACACCATTTTGAAGAAACTGTCCTTTCTCCAAGGATTATTTTTAGCAAATCAGTCAAAGATTAATTGGTTGTAATAAGCAAATTAAATTATGGAAATTTTATTCTTTCACATTGGTCAACATGTCTATTTTTGTGCCAGTACCATTCTCTTTTGATTATAACTGCCCTATAGTATGTCTTAAAATCTATTGTGATGCTTCTGGTGCTGTTTTTGTTAAGACTGTGTATAGTTATTTTGGGTCTCTTGTGTTTCCATATGATTTTTAGTAGTGTTTTTTTTCTGGATCTGAGAAGATTGTCATTGTTATCTTGAGTGGAGTCATATGTAATCTGTAAGGTGCTTTGGGTAGTATGCACATTTTCCCAATCCACAAAAATGGAGCATTTCTTTCCATGTTTGTGTCTTCTATTTATTTCCTTAATGTTTTGTAATTTTCATTGTAATGATCTGTAATACCCTTTGATAAATTTATTCCAAGTAGTTTAAATATTTTAAGCTATTTTAAATAGATGATGATATTTAAATGTTTTTTAATCTATAATTCTTTCAGAAATATGGAAAGCTGAAAACTACATCTCTGTATGAACATATTTTTTTGTCACTACCACACAGTAACTGAATTACCTCACACAGGCTTTAAAGTTTCAATTCTTGGACAACAAATATTAACTGCAAATGTCTCTTGCATCATTTTTTAATCCTTCAGAATTTTTGATCAACCTTATTATTTAGGTTTTCTGTGCTTCTCATCAATACATGGTCTCAATATGGTCAAGTACATGTCTTCACAACCCCTACAATATGACCAATTTTTTGAAAAATTTTACTTATTTATTTGAGATGTAGAATTACAAAGGGGGAGAGAGAGAAAGGTCTTCCATCTGCTGGTTCCCTATGCAAATGGCCACAATGGCTACAGTTGAGCAAATCAGAAACAAGGATCCAGGACCTTCTTCTGGATCTCCCATGTAGGTGCAAGGGTCCAAGAATTTCAGCCATCTTCTACTGCTTTCCCTCACCTTAGCAGAGAGCTGGATTGGAAGAGGAGCAACTGGGATTAAAACTGGTGCCCATATGTGATGCTAGAGAAGAAGGCAGAGGCTTAACCAACTATACCAAAGTGCCAGCTCAATGTGATATAATTTTAAAGCCAGTTCTTATTGAGGAAGCAGACACAAACTAAATAACAGAATGAATCATGTTTTCAAAAATTTTAGGTGCCAGTGTTGTGGCATAGTGTGTTAAACTGCTGCCTGCAGTGCCGGCATCCCATATGGGTGCCGGTTCAAGTCCCAGCTGCTCTCATCTGAACAAGCTCTCTACTATGGCCTCTGAAAACAGTAGAAGATGGCCTAAGTCCTGGGGCCCCTGCACCTGGATGGGATGACCTGAAGGAAACTCCTGGCTCCTGGATCATCACAACTCCAGATGTTGCAGCCAATTTGGGAGTGAACCAGTGGACAGAAGACACCTCTCTCTCTCTGCATCTCCTTCTCTCTCTGTGTAACTCTGACTTATAAATAAATAAATAAAATTTTAAAAATTTAGTTTTATGGCAATAAGTATGAGAGAAACCAAATTATATTTCCAGAAAAATAAAATAAATGAAATGCTCTAGATTACTCATTGTATTTTGGACTCATCATGTATGTCTGAGTACAGATTTTCACCTGTTAGGTTATTCGGAAAGAGGAATTTCACAGCACCCACAACATGAAGACAAACAAGAGAATATATTTTGATGTCTTTCCCATTGTTTTCTGATTATTGTTGAAAGATTTTTCTTTCATCTTATTTATTTTTGATTAAAAGCAGAAGAGCCCTACATCTTTAATGATATACATCACTTTTAAGCAACAACCTATATTTTAAAAATCTTCACACATTGCAGATAACTACAGAAAATTATTTATGGATAATTAGGTATAGAAAATAATTAGGGGCTGGCGCCGCAGCTCACTAGGCTAATCCTCCACCTTGTGGCGCTGGCACACCGGGTTCTAGTCCCGGTTGGGGTGCCAGATTCTGTCCCGGTTGCCCCTCTTCCATGCCAGCTCTCTGCTGTGGCCAGGGAAGTGCAGTGGAGGATGGTGCAAGTACTTGGGCCCTGCACCCGATGAGAGACCAGGAGAAGCACCTGGCTCCTGCCATTGGATTAGCACCGTGTGTCGGCCACAGTGCACCAGCTGCGGCGGCCATTGGAGGGTGAACCAATGGCAAAGGAAGACCTTTCTCTCTGTCTCTCTCTCGCTCTCTCACTGTCCACTCTGTCTGTCAAAAAAAAAAGGAATATGAGAAAAAAAAGAGAAAATAATTAGAAGAAGATAGCAAAAACATAGATATATGTATTCTATTATTTTCATTTTAAAGCTTTTATTTAATGAATGCAGTTTTCATAGGTAGAAATTTAGGAATATAGTGTTTTTTTCCAAGCATGTGAGTCAGCATCAGCTGCTTCTTAGAATGCACAACACCAGGAAGCTAGAATCAGAAGGGGAGCTGATACCCAAACGTGCACATATTGACATGAAAGGTGAGTATTCTAAGAGGTGTCTTAACAACTATGCCAAATTATCACCTCATCTGCCTACAGCAGATATACCTCAGTGACCAGCTGCCTACTTTTATCATCTATGAAAAAAAAATCAAAGAGTCCTTGGTGATATTGGGCTTCATTTAGTCACAATGAAACCGGTTGTTTCAGGATTCATACAACACTCCCAGCTGACTGGCTGTGGAATTCTGATTGGATTACCCAGAAAAGTGCAGTCACACTCAATATGGAGGGAATTAATATCTTTTCCCATCAGGAAAAGGCTTATATTTCATTTACCAAAACACAAAAATTCATCTTGATCGTGTTACCTATGGATTTCTAAGCATGATACGCCTATTTGTTGTGTTTTTTATTTCATAATGGATACTGTGTCTAAACTCTTCTTTTTATTGTGTCAGAATACAAACTTTGGGAAGGAAGAAGCAAAAACAAACTCACACCCAGAAAAAATTTAGGAAATTGTCGACCAAGAAAATAAACTTGGCTGGGGCACCCAAAACAAGGACAGAAAGCCAGAATTGGAGCAAGCCAAAACCTATGCCCTGATTTAAAAAGACCATTTCTCCCATGCCCTGAACTCCATGTACTGGTCTCAAAACCAAAGCTAATATCAGAAAATGCATTACAAACCATAATGAAGAAGAAAAATGTAAAAAAAGATCAAAGAAATCTGAGAGTCCTTAGTGATATTGGGCTTGATTAAGTCACAAGTAAACCTGCTGTTTCCAGATTCATCCACCCCTCCCAGCGGACTGGCTTTGGAATTCTCATTGAATTAACATGAGAATTGCAGTCACACTTGGTTTGGAGGGAATTAATATCTGTCCCCTCAGCAACAGGGTTGTATTTCAGTTTCTAGAACACAAAAACTCATCTTTGTTGTGTTGCCTATAGATTTCTGTCGCTCCCCCTCTTCGCGGAGGAACGACACAGGACCCTGCGCTGTTCTTTCGTCTGCTCGGCCCTCCCCGGGTTTGTTGCTGGTTCTTCCCGGGTTGGCTACTATCCCTTCCACCTCCGTGGAAGGGCAGTTCCCCCTGGCCACATTCCCCACTTCCGCAGGGGAGCGGCACACCGCCGGCCGGCTTTCTCGGGGGCTGCACGGGTGTTCCTTCAGCTAGATGTTCCCCTTAGATGTTCCCGGTGCATGCCGTCTCTCTCCTCCTTTATAGTCCTCCTCCGCCAATCCTAACTCGGCTGCCCACATGCCGAGTACGCTGCTCTCCAATCAGGAGCAAGTCCTACAGTTTATCAGTTGAACTGGAGGCAGCTGTGCGGAAGCTGTTTACTTCTCTCCCAACGCCACATTGTGGGAGAGCAGATGCATAGAATAAGTCTTAATTCCAGTAACTCAGTCTAGTCCGAATTGCTCCCCACAGATCCCCCTTTCTTTTTATTTTTTAGCGTTGATACGCGCCTGTCTTCGGTGTCCCGCGGCACACACTCTGCTCTACTTGCTAGAGTTGCCACAGGCTCTTACAAGTCCTATCAGGCAAACCGAATCCGGGTCCTCTCTTCGCCATGTTGTGAGGAGGTTTTTAGGCGCTGATGCGTGCCTGTGTTCGGTGCCCTGCAGCGCATGCTCTGCTCTGCCTGCAGGTGCTTACAAGCCCTATCAGGCAAACCGAATCCAAGCCTTCTCATTGCCATATTGTGGGGAAACTTATTGGTGTTGATTCGTGCCTGTCTTCGGTGACCTGCAGCTCATACTCTGGTCGAGCTGCCTACTGGTGCTTACCGCCTTACTAATCAGGCAGACCAAATCCAAGCCTTCTCATTACGGTATTGTGGGGAGACTATTGATGTTAATAACGTGCCTGTCTTCGGTGACCTGCGGTGCATAAGCTGCTAGCCGCCCACAGGTGCTCACCACCTCCCTAATCAGGCAGACCGAATCCAAGCTCTCTCATTGCCATGTTGAGGGGAGGCCTTTCTATTTCTCTATTTCTCTATCTCCGGGCATTCCTATTTCTCCTATTTTACTTCTATCTACCAGCATTCCTATTTCTCTCATTTTACTTCTAAACTTCTGTTTCTCTTATCCCTGCGGCTTTCCGGCGCCCGCTCGCCCCGAGGCTGCTTCTCGGCACCTCGCCCCGTGGCAGCTTCACGGCTCTGCGCGGCTTCCCGGCGGCTTCCCGGCGCCTCGCCCCGCCGGCGGGTTCCCGGCTCTGCGCGCACGCTCCGCGGTCTCCACGCACTTCGCGCCCGCACCACGGCCTCGCGCCAGCCCCGCGTTCCCTATTTATTCACGCCCCGTGCTCTCTCTGCACGCGGCGGCTTCTGCGAATGTTTCCGCCACCACCGGCATTCAGTCCAAGTTCCCCGGACTAACCTGGCGAATCCTGGCGGCCCACGTCTCTGCCTCTGGTTCCAGATCTTCGCCTCTTGCTCCCCGGGGTGACTTGAAGAATTCCAAGGTGGCTTAAGTCTTCGCCTCGGCCTGCACTCGCGGCTTCATCCTCCCTAACATTTTTCTCTACCCGGTATGTTTCCTTAAGTTTTCTTCCAACAATATTCCTCTCATTTCTCCTGGCTTCTCCCCACAGTCCGTATCCAAGTCCAGGCCTCCTCCAGGTTTCACTTTCGCTTTCAATCTCCTAGCTTCCCCGCCATAGTCCGCATCCGAGTCTATGAAAGCTTTCACTTTCGCTTTCAATCCTAACTTCTTTCCCACAGTCCGTATCCAAGTCTATGCCTAGGCTTTCAATAGCTTCTTCCGGCACCTTTCTCGTCTGGCTTTCCCCTAGGCTCTTCGCTAGTCTCTCTCTCCGGTATTTTCCTGCTTCTTGCCGTTTCTTCCCTCCTAGGTTTCCTATCCGTCCTAGGTTTCCTATCCGAGTCACGGCACCATTATGTCGCTCCCCCTCTTCGTGGAGGAACGACACTAAGCCCTGCCTAGGCTTCATATCCGAGTCACGGCACCATTATGTCGCTCCCCCTCTTCGTGGAGGAACGACACAGGACCCTGCGCTGTTCTTTCGTCTGCTCGGCCCTCCCTGGGTTTGCTGCTGGTTCTTCCCGGGTTGGCTACTATCCCTTCCACCTCCGTGGAAGGGCAGTTCCCCCTGGCCACATTCCCCACTTCCGCAGGGGAGCGGCACACCGCCGGCCGGCTCTCTCGGGGGCTGCACGGGTGTTCCCCTTAGATGTTCCTCTTAGATGTTCCCGGTGCATGCCGTCTCTCTCCTCCTTTATAGTCCTCCTCCGCCAATCCTAACTCGGCTGCCCACACGCCGAGTACGCTGCTCTCCAATCAGGAGCAAGTCCTACAGTTTATCAGTTGAACTGGAGGCAGCTGTGCGGAAGCTGTTTACTTCTCTCCCAACGCCACATTGTGGGAGAGCAGATGCATAGAATAAGTCTTAATTCCAGTAACTCAGTCTAGTCCGGTTTGCTCCCCACAATTTCTAAGCATGAAATGCCAATTTGTTGTGCTTTGTATTTCATAAGGGATACTCTGTCTAAACCCTTGTTTGTATTGCGTTAGAATACAAACTTTGGGAGTTGATAAAAAAAAAGAAATTATCAACTCCCAACTTGACTCTCACTGGGATTAAACATGACAATAGGTCTGATCTGATTTCATCATAATTTTAAAAAAATCATCTATTATTTTTCACTTTATGTGAAACTGTTGAAATCCTTACTTAATGTATACTAAGCTGATCCTCTGTATATTAAGATAATCGAAAATGAATCTTGATGTGAATGGAAGTGGAGAGGGAGTGGGAAAGGGGAGGGTTGTGGGTGGGAGGGACGTTATGGGGGGGGAAGCCATTGTAATCCATAAATCGTACTTTGGAAATTTATATTCATTAAATAAAAGGTAAAAAAAAACATACTTAATGTAAAACTTAAAAAAAAAAAAAAAAGAATACAAACTTTGGGAAGGAAGTGGCAAACCAAACTCAGAAGGAGACAAAATTTAGGAAATTGCCGATCAAGAAACCAAAACTCAGCTGAGGCACCCAAAACAATGAAAGAAAGCCAGAATTGGAGCAAGCCAAAACCTGTGCCCTGATGGAAAAAGACCATTCTTCCCGTGCCCTAACCTCCATGTACCAGCCTCAAAGCCAAAGCTCACATCAGAAAATTCATCACAAACAATGATCAATAAGAAAAATATGAAAACAAAAACAAAGAAATCCAAGAGTCTTTAATGATATTGGGCTTGATTTAGTCACAAGTAAACCAGCTGTTTCTGGATTCATCCATTCCTCCCAGTGGACTAGCTGTGGAATTCTGATTGGATTAACCTGAGAATGGCAGTCACATTCGATTTGGAGGGAATTCATATCTGTCCCCTCAGCAACAGGGTTGCATTTCAGTTTCCAGAACACAAAAACTCATCTTGGTCGTGTTGCCTGTAGATTTCTAAGCATGAAACGCCAATTTGTTTTGTTTTTTATTTCATAATGGATTCTTCATCTAAGCTCTTGTTTGTATTGTGTCAGAATACAATCTTTGGGAAGGAAGAAGGCAAAACAAACTCAGACCCAGAAAAAAATTAGGAAATTGCCGATCAAGAAACCAAAACTCGGCTGAGTCACCGATACAAGTACAGAAAACCAGAATTGGAGCATCCAAAACCTGTGCCCTGATTGAGAAAAACCATTCCTCCTGTGCCCTGAACTCCATGTACCAGCCTCAAAGCCAAAGCTCACATCAAAAAATTCATTACAAGCCATGATCAAGAAGAAAAATGTGAAAAATCCCAAAGAAATGCGAGAGTCCCTAGTGATATTGGGCTTGATTTAGTCACAAATAAACTGGCTGTTTCTGGATTCATACACCCCTCCCAGCTGACTGCTTGTGGAATTCTGATGGAACTAACCTGAGAATTGCAGTCACACTCGATTTGGAGGGAATTCATATCTGTCCCCTCAGGAACAGGGTTGTGTTTCATTTTCCAGAACACAAAGACTCATCTTGGTCGTGATGCCTGTAGATGTCTAAGCAGGAAACGCCAATTTGTTTTGTTTTGTATTTCATAATGGATACTGTGTCTAAACTCTTGTTTGCATTGTATCAGTATACAACTTTGGGAAGTAAGTAGGCTAACCAAACTCAAACCCAGAAAAATTTAGGAAATTGCTGATCAAGAAACCAA